>NC_089229.1:13257403-13579954 GCF_963924675.1 Phocoena phocoena
TCCTAGTTGGGAGCCATGGTTGGGGCGCCTACCATGAGCTCTCCTGAGCTCCCCAGCTCCTCCCCATTTCCATGCCAAGTCCCAGCCTCCTTTAGGTCTGTGAGTTCCCCACACTCTTCCAATTTATCTTTCACCTAAGGAAATCCAGTGTTGTTTTCTGTTGCGTGCGACAAACCCCCCAATAGATCCTATTCTCTTCCCCCAAAAGAGCCCCTTAGTAATGGAACTGTGTGCTCCATTTTCTTGGAATCATGAATAACCTAGGTTTTGAAAGAAGTTCAAGGACACGTTGCTTGGTAGTTGCTCTTTTGCTAACTGTGGTCTGCAGGAGAACAGCTCTGAGCCCATTAGCCAGTGGTTTGCCAGAAGAGGAAAATAAACGTGATCTTCGGACACTTTTCCAGTAAAAGAAAAGACAGTAAATATATGAGCTTTGCCAGCCATATGGTCTCTATCACAAATACTCAACTCTGCCATTGTAGTACAAAAGTGTCCTTAGACAGTATGTAAATAAATGGAGCTCAGAAGCCTCCCAGATACCCCAGACCTTAGGCGCCGTGCTCCACCTTTGACCCTCAGGGCAGTGGAGACTTCCGGTATGCCCACCCCGTTTGGCCCTGCCTGACCCCATGATCAGGTGAACCCACAGCACCTGGTGTAGTCCTGGATGGAATCACAAAATGTTCAAACTGGATATAACTTTAAGCACATCTAGGCCAACCCCTTCACTGAAAACATGAAAATAAATGAGGCCCTTGTCCAGTTGAACAACTTAGCAGCAGAACTAAGACTAGAATGAGGGTCTCCTAATTCCCATCCAGCACTCTTTCCACCCCACCACCTGTTCTCCGTTGCCAGAGTGTTTTGTTCTCATTTAAAAACTACACAAATTGGGCTTCCCTGGTGGCGCAGTGGTTCAGAGTCCGCCTGCCAATGCAGGGGACACGGGTTCATGCCCTGGTCCGGGAAGATCCCACATGCCGGGGAGCGGCTGGGCTGGTGAGCCATGGCCACTGAGCCTGCGCGTCTGGAGCCTGTGCTCCGCCACGGGAGAGGCCACAGCAGTGAGAGGCCTGCGTTATCGCAAAACAACAACGACAACTACACATATTAACACAACATTGTAATTCAGCCATATTTCAATAAAAAATAAATTTAAAAAAAACTACACAAGTAGTATAGTGGTTAAGAGCATAGTTTTGGGTAACAGACAGCTGGGCTCATATCTTAGCTAAGGCACTTACAACTCTCTGTCCTTGGAAGAATCACTTTCCTGTCTGTACTTCAGTCTACTAATCTGTAAAACGGGGATAATTATAGGATTATCCCCAAAAAGACTGTTATGAGGTACAAATACCATAAATATGTTAGCCTAGTACTGGGCAGATAGGGTGCTAGATGAATATTAGAAATCATTATGATTATTCATAAAGGAAGTAACCTTGAATATCAATTATTCCTCATTTTAGAATTTTAACAGAGATAAAGGGACCTGACCAAGGTCATATATCTTGAAAATGGCATACTGTTCCCACACACCATGCATGTCTTGTCCAAGCCCAGTCTACTGTCAGTAATAATTGACAGGAAATCTCAACCTATTGAGAGCTTATTGACTCATGTAACTGAGAAGGATGGTTGCTGATTTCTTCCGTGTTGGGTCCAGCTGCTTACATAATGGTCTCAGTCTCTTTCCCTATCTCTCTCTCTTCTCCCACCTTTCTCCAACCTCCTGGCCTTATTTCCCACTGGGTTGCCCTCATCCTTAAGTCCTCACATGGAGATTCTTGCATCTCCAGACTTAAATTATTTTTACAGATAAGAAGTCCTATGAAAAAAAAGAGCTATGATTTCCCAGTTGTTTCTGCAATAGTTCTGGAACCATGCTGATTGGGTCTATTGCAGTCAGGTATTCAAACCTGAAACAATCGCTTTGGCCAGGAGCACTTCAGTGATTAAGCCAGGGCTGACTCATGTGCCCATTTCTGGATCTGGGTAGGATGGAGTCACTGCCACTTAAATCACACAGACAGGGTGTAAGAGAGCCAACACCAGAAGAAGACAGGATGGAGATTGCAGCCACATGTGATCAGAATTAGGGGCCCTATCTTTTCACTCCTCTCCAATGGAAAGACACCAAAAGCACTCATTTGCCATCACTTCTCTTCCCCTCTGGCCTTCTCCATTCTGTCCATCTCTCTATTCTGCTTCATCTCCTCCTTAGGACTTAAAAATTCTAGACTCCTGTGTAGATTCCAAAAAAAATCCACACCCACACCTGAGCTCTAGCCACTGCGTACAACTTCCTGCACCAAACATAGAAATGTGGTGCCCTACAAGCACAGTTACCTTTGAAGCTGATCTGGAGGCTCGACCAAGAGGGTGACACACTTCTCTTTTCTTTAGCACCTCAGACCCCCTCTTGGTCAGGGACTGTTGGCTCCAGCACTGGCCTCATCCATCAGCAGCTGGAATCCACTAAAGAAGACACAGTGAGAGCTCAGATTTGCTGAGAGCCACCATGGCTTTGAACACTGCAGGGGAAAGTCAGAGTCACCCTCTCCCACTGATGGTAGGATTTCAACAGCCAGCAGGCTGTCTAGTTGCTTCTTCAGAAGGCTTGGGGCCATAGAAAGGGGCATATGCTTTGGAGGCATTGGTTCTAATACCTGATCTCCAGTTAGTAGTCAGTGACCTTGGGCAGGGCACGTAGCCTCTAAGACAACTCAGTATTCTAATCTGTAAAACAGAAGCAACGATAGCTAAATTCCAGGGGTGATGTGGGCATTAAATGAGATAACACACGTGTTGACCTCTAGTGGTTACTCAGCACTCTTTGGTCCCCTCCCCCTTGACCCCTTCATTTTTCCTCTTTATGGATCAGTCAGGATAGACACAGGCAGGACACAATATGAAGGCAGAAAGCGAGACTGGAGTGATACACCTATAAGCCAAGGAATGCCAAAGATTGTTGGCAAAGGGCAGAAGCTAGGAAGGATCCTCCCTTAGAGCCCATAGAGAGTATGGCCCTGCCAAAACCCTGATTTTGGAAGCACGAGACAATACATTTCTGTTTTCTAAGCCACCCCATCTGTGGTACCTTGTTATGGCAACCTGCAGAAACCAATACAATTAGCTATTATTATTATGTGGTTAAAAGGCTTCTTGAGGACTTCCCTGGTGGCGCAGTGCTTAAGAATCCGCCTGCCAATGCAAGGGACATGGGTTCCATCCCTGGTCTGGGAAGATCCCACATGCCATGGAGCAACTAAGCCCGTGTGCCACAACTACTGAGCCTGTGCTCTAGAGCCCATGAGCCACAGCTACTGAATCCACGTGCCACAACTACTGAAGCCCACGCACCTAGAGCCCGTGCTCCACCACAAGAGAAGCCACTGCAATGAGAAGCCCGCTCACCGCAACGAAGAGTAGCCCCCGCTCACCACAACTACAGAAAGCCCACGCGCAGCAATGAAGGCCCAATGCAGCCATAAATAAATAAATAAATGGGGAAAGAAAAGCCTTCTTGAATACAAGGACAATTTCATGCCCTTCAGACATCCTCTTTGGGTTTCTGGGGCCCTTTGGGAGCCTGGAGAGAGCAGTCTGGTTTGCAGAATCATAGGAGATTTTACTGAAATCATCCTTTTTATGACATCATGGAAACAAAACCATGAATATCTCCTGCCGGGTTCACTAGGTGAATTTTAACTGAGGCTTATATAAGTCACACACATGCACAAAACACCTTGCTCCTTTTCTAATGGCTCCTAGCTCTCATACAGTTTCAACCTAACTTCCATCACCATAATAAGCCATATCCCACGAAAAGCAACAGGAATGTCATATACAGAGACAAGGAGAACCAACCAGGCAGTGCAGCCTCTGTTCCCATCTCAGAAGGCTTGTCATGAGAGGTCACATCCTAAGTGGTTTACTTTCTGCATTTGATTCTCTTTCCCATGAGCTCTGAAAGCACTCCACAGGGAATCAAACTTTCCAGACAAAATCTTGGCACCAGGTATATGACTTAAAATCTTCCTCCATGTATTTTTCCATCCAACCTCTTCCTGGTGGTCACATCAGCTAGAAGGTATATATCTTATTGGATTGATGCATACCAATAGTGGACATAATTGGTAGCCCACTCAGCATCCATTTGTCCATTTCTCCCTCTTCCTCTTCTACAAGCTACGAGTCGCAGGAAACCCACCCACCCTGAGTTCAGGAATAGGTCCTAATTGGTCTATGTGTAGTCTCATTTCCCTGGCCAGGGGTTGGTGCAGGACTGAGCAGTACCCAATTCAGAAACATAATGTATGAGGGGAATTCTGCAGGTGGGCTAGTGAGAAAAATTTCCTCTCTCAACCAAAGAGTGGGAGAGGGAGACAGGAAAGGAAAGAGAAGACAGAGAGGAGAGAGAGAGATGTAATCTCTTTTCTTTTCTGGACATCACTGGGTCTGGATATAATACCTTCAGCTTAAGGATGAAGAGAACACCCAGGATAGCAGAGGAGAGATTTAGAAAGAACCTGGATCCTTGTTAAAAAATGCTGAGCTGCTCAATCAACCAATTTGAAAAACTGACATGTTTGGGGGTATTTTCTATTACACGAACTTATAACTTTTCTTTATTATTTAAGCCAGTTTGAGTCGTGTCTGATAATAGCAAAATAAAAGCATTTCAACAAATAAAATATATATTTTTAAAACAAAATTACAATATTGAAAATAAAGTTTATCTTCTTCACTTACTAAGAGCATTTTCTTATGTTAGTAGATAAACTTTATAAATTTAATTTTATAGAGAGATTATTTTATTTTGAAAATGCATCATAATTTACTTAGCTATTCACATGTTTTGGGCTAATTAGATTATTTCCTTTTTCATTATTATAAATAACATTGAAATCAACATCTGTAAACAACCCTTTTTAGTTCCTTAAGCTAGATCAGAGAGGTAGAACTTCTGGTTCAAAAAAAAACTTTTTGAAGTTTTTTGATATTGCCAAATTGCTTTCTAGAAAGACTAAATCCATTTAAACTTCCATTAGCATGATATAAGAGAACCTATCTCACCACAGTGTAAATCAAAGACAATTTATTAAGATAAAAGAATAGTATTCTCATCTTAACTGAAATGTTTGATTACTAGTGATGCTATATTTTCCTTTGTTTACTGGCCACATTTATTTTTCTTCAACAAACTGCCCATTCATATTTTTACTAATTTTTAAATTGAGGTTTTATACTTCCCTGCAGACTTGTAAGAGCTCTAGGACTAATATGTTCAATAAACTTTAAATTCATAATTTATTTTAACCCTCAAAATAATTTTGTTGGATAGGTTTGATTAAACCCATCTTACAGAAGAGAAAATGTAGTGTCAGAGAAGTTAAATAACTTTGTAGCAGTCAGAAGGGTGTGTTTCAAGGATAAGTACAGGCGTGCACACACAATACCAACTTGCCATCTGCCATTTGAAGTGACTCAGCTGTCACCTAGGCTCTGTTCTTTTTCCAGCAGGTGAACATTTATATCTGGATAATTTTCTAGTTCTCCATGCAAAAGAGATATTGGTAAATATAAAGGTGTATTTTTTCCACTATGTATGTTTCCTATTCTTTTGATATAACCTAAGCTCCCTGAGAGTAAAATATGTCCACCATCGGATTACCCCACAGTGTGGCAACTGTAGCAATAAACACAAATGTTCCTAATGCGTGAAAAGTGGCCAGTAACTGCCTTCACCACCTGCTTCTTGCTTGTTAGCAATTGCAGGAATAATTGCGTCCTATGCTCGCACTGACAGGTGATACAAGTGGTAGTGCGATACTTTGAGCTCCCATTTTGGTAGAAATTATAAAAGTAATCCAAAGGGGGAAACTGGTAGGGTATATAAGGGTTGGGAACCATAGAGCAGTGGTTTTGAAGCTGCATATAAGAATCACCAGGGAGATTTTTAAAACCCCTATACTCCAAGTCATACTCAATACCAACTAAATCGGAATCTCAAGGGGTGGGACCCAGACATCACTGTTTTTTACAACCCCCCCAGGGGATTCCAACATGCAGCCAAGTTTGAGCACTAGTGCTGTAGAATCACACCTCTGATTTTCTGCCTTGAAAAGGAAACCTTGCACCAAGAGATCCACAAAGGCTCCAGGGGAGAAAGAAGAAAGGAAGAGCTTAGGTAGAGCTTGGAGATCTGGCAGGACAAGCCAGCCCCCGCTGGGATGGCTTCTTCACTGCCTGCCTCAACTTGACCTTGTCCTTTGATTTAAAAGTAAGATACTGCCACTGCTTTGGGTGACTGATGTTGAGATATTTCCATCTACGTTTGGGTAAACTCATACGCTGAAAAAGCTCATTGTCTGAAGAGAAGGGCATGGGTCAAACACGGAGGCGGGTCCTTGGCTTAGAAACCAAGTCATTGTTAGGAGATGGAGCTTTTTTCTTTTTTAATTTAATTTTTTTATTTATTTATGCTTTGGCTGCGTTGGGTCTTTGTTGCTGCGCGCGGGCTTTCTCTAGTTGCGGCGAGCAGGGGCTACTCTTCATCGCAGGTGCAGGCTTCTCATTGCGGTGGCTTCTCTTGTGGCATGCAGATCACAGGCTCTAGGTGCATGGGCTTCAGTAGTTGCAGCGCGCGGGCTCAGTAGTTGCGGCACAGGGGCTTAGTTGCTCCACGGCTTGTGGGATCTTCCCGAACCAGGGATCGAACCCATGTCCCCTGCATTGGCAGGCGGATTCTTTTTTTTTTTTTTTTTTTGCGTTACGCGGGCCTCTCACTGCTGTGGCCTCTCCCATTGCGGAGCTCAGGCTCCGGACGTGCAGGCTCAGTGGCCATGGCTCACGGACCCAGCCGCTCCGCGGCATGTGGGATCTTCCCGGACCGGGACACGAACCCGTGTCCCCTGCATCGGCAGCCGGACTCTCAACCACTGCGCCACCAGGGAAGCCCGCAGGCGGATTCTCAACCACTGCGCCACCAGGGAAGCCCGCAGGCGGACTCTCAATCACTGCGCCACCAGGGCAGTCTTTTTTTTTAAAGAAATCTCTCTTGAGCCCATGAAAAAGATACAAGCTTGAAGATGAAAGGACCCAGGGACCCTCCTTGATGAGCATGATGATGCTATGAGCACTTCCCAAACCCTTGTCACATCCTTCTGAGGGAGATGGTTTCCTAGAGGCTGGGGACTCATAAGAGGAGATCCCTCCCTAATCCCATCAAACAAACCAAAAAAGGGCAAGCATGCTGAAGGAACTCCTCCTCCAAGCACGGTGAACTCCCGTTTCATCTTCGCCTCCTTTGGTTCTTCTTCCACCTCCACAGTGGGCTTTCTCCTGAGGCTAATTAAAAGGTGGTTATTTATGCACAAACGTGCTTCAACATTTCTGTTGTCCCAGAAAAACCTTCCTCCCCCACGATCACAATCCGAACTACTTCTTTATCTTCCCTTACGGTTATGTGTTTTCTACTCTCTCGTTCCCATTATTGTTATCAAAACTCCTCTGATGTGTAGCAGCGGCCACAGCTCCTAATTTGCAGACGAAGAGGTCAAGAGCGTTCCCAGGTCCCAGACCTACTCAGTGGAAAAGCTGAGAAACAGTGAGACACAGATGTGGCCAGAGGGATAGACAGTAGCTCAGAGACAATCAGAAAGCAGATAGATGCTCAGAGATTCGAAGAAAGAGAAAGACACAGAGATTTTGGTGGATGCAGAGACATAGAAACATAGGAGAGATTCCAAGTCAGCCATAAAAAGGGCTTTACTTCCACTGGAGGGAAGTCTTAGCAACAAAACCTGCTCACAGGTGGTGTTGGGTCATTTCTGCTTCTCAGTTTCCCCCTGTGCAACTGCTGGGAGTAGAACAGGGATGACAAATGAGTTTCATTTTGTGTGCCAGCTCCAATCAAACGGCAGTCACTTAGGCACTGTATTGACAAGGATTTGAGGCTACACCTGGGCTCACAGAAAAAGACTACAGTGATGGATTAGCAACGTCTGCCAAGGATGTGGGTGACGAGAATTACAGCACACATGCCAAGTGTTCTCCGTCTCTGAAGTAGATTGTTTCTGAATTCTAATTTCAGCTCTAACATTCTATGATTCAATGCAACCATGGCAAAAATGCAAGATCTTTTCACCAGACCACATTTTCCTCTAAAATTGTAACTATTAACTACCATCATTGCGTACGAGGAAAAAAATAGGATAGAAGGAATATTTAAAGAGAGAACATTTGTGGGTTTTCTTATTTTCTCCCAGAGCTTCTAGAAAAATGAACATTTTAGAGTGCTAGAGGCTGCTTTTTGCTTCCCTTGAAGAGATGGAAAAAGGGAGACAGCTGGAAAAATTTAGGACAGTTCTAAATTATTTAAGACACTTTGCTTTACTTGTACTTTCCAAAAAACACAGGCACCAAGTTTTCAGTCCCATGCACCCTGCTCACTCAGTAAGAAACATGGAAGCTTAGGCTTCGGCTGTGAAAACGAAATAACCACAGGGTGTGCTCAGAAACATCTGAAAGCTCGAGTTTAGTGATTTGCGTTTTACAGTACGGGTAATCAGTCCTCCAGGAACTGAAATCTGTAAAGGAGTAAGGACAGTTGGCAAGGCATTCAGACCCAAGGTGTTCAGAGGGTGGTGATCTTGGGGAATAGAACTGTCTAGCTTGGGGTCTAGTACAAGGCTGCCCTTGGGGGTCTAGCCCTCCTAATTACCTTACAGAGGAGGCAGCTCTATAATGAGATGCTCTGGGCGTGGGAGTCTAAAAACCAATTTTAGATTCTGAGTATTACATATTTCAGAAATCTGTTTCTTTCTTTCTGACTCTTCCACTAATGCTGTAGATAAGGTCCTCATCAACTTTCACCCAGACTCCTCCTAGGGTCTTTTATCTCTTCTCTTTTTCTCTTATCTTGACCCCTTGGTCTATCCTCAACACTGCAGCCAGGCTGATCTCTTCAAAACTCATACTTGACCCTATGGCTCCTGCTAAAACCCCCTCAATGACTCCTTTTACCTTTGGATAAAATACAAGGTCCTGAAAATATCCTAAGAGACTTAGATCCCTACTTCATATGCTACTAGTACCAACATAGTGGAGTTTCCCCTACATATGGCGCTCTATCCTACCTTTAATCCTTTGACCGTGTTGCCATCTGGAATGGCTGATCTATAGCTGTCTGCCTGGATAACTCTTTTGTCCTCCATCTTGGCTCCTTCTCCATATCATGACATTTATCATATTTTGCTATAATAAATATATTTGTTTCTCTACTCTTCCAGACAGGAGCACCTTGAGAATAAGAACCACATCTTACTCATCTGTAAATTTTGCCGTCTAAATACGTGCCAGGCACCTTACAAGTCTTTACTGAATGCAATGAATGAATGAATATAAAGAAAGTACCTACCTTTTACCAGACTCACTCCTGTTTTTTAGCAAATTTACCCAAAGAAAGTTACAGTGTATCTAAAAAAGGATGAAATCAAAGTCAACTTGAAATTTTGAATAGTGTAGAATAGTCTTCCTATCGCTTTTCTACTAATCTTCCCATTTTGACCATCTTCTCAATGAAACCTTAATCAGCTCCCCACCTCTTCCTGATCATGTGGAATTATTGTTCCTCCTCATGGTTTCCTTAACATCTAATTTCACATCTTCATTTCAACACAAAGTAAATTTTAATTTTATATACCAATAGAAATATGTCTCCCCGGCTAGAATATGAGCTCCTTTCGAAGGCAAAAATCGTGGCTGATTTGTCTTTGGAGTAACAGATTCACAGTACAGATAGTAATCATTTAACAACTTTTAAAACAAACAAGTAAATTATTATTATAATACTTTATATTTATTAAGTACTTATTTAACTTTCACGGTAACTCTGTGAGGTAGGTACTATTGTTATACCTATTTTGCAGATGAATCAACTGACTCTTCTAGATGGTAGGAGACCTGTCCAAGGTTACAGTATTCCCAAGTATTTGAAGCTAGACCTGCCACACTATGAAGTGCCTCTGTGGATGAATGGGTGGATGGATGGATGACAGGCAAACTACTTGGGTTCTAAAATCAAAGGGAAACATTAGACATTCTTCCCCATCACTACCACCATCAGCCCATCCCCATGTCTTGAGAAGACTGAATTCCAGCACTCACTGAAAATGATGATTTTGTAATCGAGCAGGACACTCTGGGGCCTTTCCAGGACAGATTCCCCTCCCCACATCCTCTGCCTGCCTCTTGTCTTTGGACAAACTTTAGCCTCCTAGGCCTCCCCCAAGTTCCAAAGAACAATTTTAATCAGAGAGGTGAGAAAATGCAGAAAGAAAGGAAAACAGTCAAGCAAGACAAAATAATAATAGCTTAGCCATTAAATAAAGTCAAGGACTTTTAGTTCCTCCTCAAGGGCTGTAGATAATATTCTGAACCATATCCTCTGAACTATTCTGCAGATACTGAAACCCCCAGAGGCACGCAGACCCCAGACCAGTTGGAACAAGAAGGTTGACGATGTTGACCCCCCACTACCTCACCACGCACCAATCAGAAGAATGTCCACAAGCTGATCACGCCCCCCCAACCCCCCTCCCTCACTCTGTCTTTAAAAGCCTTTCCCTGAAGCTACTGGCGAGTTTGAGTCTTACGAGCACTAGCTGCTTGCAATGCTTACTTGGTGCCCTGCAGTAACACTGCTCTTTCCTTCACCACAACCCGGTGACAGTAGCTTGGCTTTACTGTACACAGGCAAGCGAACCCAAGTTTGGTTTGGTAGCAGTCTTAGGGGGAAGGAGGGGAGAAAATCTGGGAGGAGAAGCCTAGACCGATTCACCAAGAAATGATAGTTTCTTAGTACCTGCATCCTATCTGAAAATTTATTTTAAGTTATAGGACCTAAGTCTTTGTCCAGATTTCTTCATTATTTTACTCCATGAATACTACTAAATTATTGTGTGTGCCTGTGTGTTAGAGTCTTTCCCCTTTTTACAAAAGAAATATTGACATTTCATTTTGTAAAAAAAAAAAATATATTATTGTGTTCCCTTCTAGACAATATGGTAGATGATGGCAAGAGTTTGGTCTCTCTTGTGTCCCTAGCACTTAGCACAGCTCCTAGTATACAGTAGGTACCTAATAAATACTTGTTTTGCACGTGAACAGACAGTACCTACCATGTAACCTGGTTCACTGGTGACCCCATAAAGACCTTTGGATCATGGTAATAAAGATGATGGCAATTCACCCACTCATTCATTTTTCCATTTACTGAGGACCTACTATACACTAGCCACCATATCTTTATTTGTGAGCAAACTAAGTTAGGAGTATTTGGTGGTCTCTATAACTTTATTTTACATTCTCTCCTGAAGTGCATGAGCTGATATCATGTGGATCCTATGCCTTTTAATTCCTAAATTTTCGTTTTCCTTTTGCTGTTTTTTGCAGTCCAAAACACTATGCCTATTTTCTAGGGATAAAGTCTGTATTTTTTAAAAACTAGGTCAGAGGATTTTGATCCCGATACACCACAATGGGATAATATGATAGATTAAGCCTAGACGGTCACAATTAATTCCTTAACAGACTTAATTTAATTTCTCTTCTCCAATAAACCCAATTTACCTCAGTGGAGGTGTGACACATCTGATTAGACACTGCTGAGAGCAGCCGGCCTTACAGAGAAAGGGTTGTGTGCGCAAAACGATAAGAAATCAAAGCCGAGTGGGATCCGCAGCAGTGTGGTTAGTTGTAATTTAGCAGAACCTCCAGTTTTGTTGTCCCTTAGTTGCTCTTTAATTGGAGAGATAATTACGCTGGGATGGGGTGGGAATGGGGTTGCAGGATCAACCCTCACTTAGCATTGGAATTACAGGGAGAGAAGAGACTCCTTCAAGGAAATAATTTTATAATTTTTGAATGCTCACTCAAAGTCAGAATTCAGCTCCCATGGAGTCCTACTGAGGAGAGAATGGGGTCAATTCCAGTGTTTCAAAGATAGCCTTTTTTCTCAAGAGCATTTACAGAAATTGATTTTTAAGTCAATGTGCAAAGTATTTTTTAATTGAACAATTGATTAAGTACCTATTGATGCTTGGAGCACAGAACTTTTGGACCACAATGTTTGATGTACTCTGCGTGTTGAGGGTAGCGAAATTAATAAGACACACCAATTCTTTCACTAGTTCCCCAAAATTTTAGAGGTTGAGGGTTGCAGACTTTGGATTTCCCCCGGCCAGTCATCATTGTTAATTCTCCCTGATAATTTGATAATTATAAGCATTTACTGAAGCACTGATAATTACTTCAGATATCTGAGATCTCATCCTTTATAAGGACAATTTCATCATCCTACCTCTAATTCCTTTAGTATCCTTCCCAAGACATGATAAAGACAACTGACTCTGTTTTTCATTCTTGCTCATGCCCTGACAAGCTGTGCAGCCTTAGGCAAGCTACCTAACCTCTCTGAGCCTCAGTTTCTTCTCAGCATGAATGAGGATAATATGACCTGCCAAATGGAGGTCAAATAAAGTAACTAACAGAAAGTACCCATTAATATGTTCTCCATACAACATAGTGCCTTTCTTTCCTAGGAGTCACTACAATGACACACCACCCATGGAAATATTTCAAACAATTTCCAGATTAAGCAAGAAGGCATCACGATAGGGGTCCTCAAATGATAGCAGGAAAAAGAAAGACAAAAATACCTCTTAGCTGTGACTCTGTTGAACAGAACTGAATTTTAATTAAGCAACAAGATGAGAGACACCATGCATTTCCAGGCAATTATGGAGCACCATAGGGGGTGTTGTAAAGTGAAAGGCTTCAGGCTGAGTGACTTCAGAAGTTCACCAATTCCACTGAAACACGGAGCCCAGGATGTCTTGTTGCAGACAGGAAGCAATATCTATCAGTGAAAATAGGAGAGGACTCTGGTGGTAAGACCAAGAGGATCATCAGAGGGAAACGTTTGATTCTTTTGTCTGAACAGAATAATCCAGAGCTCTTGCCATGTAGTGCTGAGCACACACTCAAAAGTTCTTGATGGGGCTTCCCTGGTGGCGCAGTGGTTGAGAGTCCGCCTGCCGATGCAGGGGACACGGGTTCGTGCCCCGGTCCGGGAAGATCCCGCATGCCGCGGAGCGGCTGCGCCCGTGAGCCATGGCCGCTGAGCCTGCGCGTCCGGAGCCTGTGCTCCGCAACGGGAGAGGCCACAGCAGTGAGAGGCCCGCTTACCGCAAAAAAAAAGTTCTTGATGGACAGATGTTAATATCTTATCCAAAGTTGGCTCTACTCATGTCAGCATCAGGAACAGTGAAAGCAGGGCAGGGCGTGTGCAAGGAGGGATGTAGGACCTGGAAAGCTAAGGCTGTCTGGGAGGCTAGGATAGTGAACCAGCAGAGAATAAGGAATCATCAGAGGAATGGCAAATCCAGAGGAATCTGGAACCTGGTTACGGAGGCAAAGTTAGGACCGTGGCACAAGATTCTGAGTGGAGATGCTGATTGTATTTCAGGACTCATTCATTTCCCCAGAGCAATGCCTCTCTATGCACAAGGCATTGTGTCAAGTGCTCAAGATATGGTTTATTACACCCATTTAATAGAAAAAGAAATTGAGCCTCAGAGAAATTAAATATATAAGTTCAGGCATTCCTCCAAAGTTACACCGCTAGTACGTGATGAGTGAGGATTTCAATCCAGGGATTTGATTTACAACCTATACTCATGATTGCTATGATATTATGAAATAGAATGGATACATTCAGCCAGATTTAAAATTCAGAGGGGACACTTTCAAAAGGGAGGAAAGTTGAGGTCAGAGTTCCACAAAGGGTGAGAGTGAAGCTACAATGTGGGTTAGAGTCCAAAATGTTTAACTAAAATTTGAAGGGCAAAGCAGTTATATGGTCCAGAATGCATGAAGATAGTCTGAGTAGCCGGGGTCAAGATCCAGACACGTAGAACAAGGAGTCAGAACAATCTTTATATTGTGTCATCCCTGTGCCTCAGCCTGGGAGCTTTTATATACTCCATGTTGGAAAGGGTCCTATCCTCAGGCTCTTTAAACTACTCCCTAGAGTGATCCTTTGCCTTGTCTGCTTGGAGAATTTTTACTCACTGGTTCAAAGGCAGAGGTTGAAAACTGGCGCCCCCACAGCATCCTGCAGACAGGTTTAGTTCACCAGCACAATGCTCTTTAAAAGGTTAAACCCAATGCCTTTGGAGAGGACAGGTGTTCTCCAGGAGCACGATGCTTCCCTTTTCCCTGTTGTCCTATATCTGGTCACTTTAATATTTATTTTACCTGCTTTGTCCCTGAGTTTGTAAGCCCAGCTCAGGGTATCACCACCTCCATGAAGGTGTCCCTGATTCACTCAGTCAGAACCTGCCCCCTGCTCCCTTAGCAACTTGCACCTAACTCTATCACAGAGCTCGTCACATGGCCATTCTGCTGGTATGTCTTTCTCCTATGTTAGACTGTGAGTTCTTGCAGCACTTGCTCCTATCCTTGTTCGTTTCTCCAGTACTCAGCATACTGTAAGGAACATAGAAAGAACTCAATAAACGGTAAGTGGATGAGTAGGGCCTTGGAGGACTTCCCTGCCAAAGTGCAAAATGTAAAGCCCAGGGATAGGATGACGAATGACGTGGTAACTCACTGGTTGTCTTCATAGATATCTACACAGCCAGTGCCATTTTCAGACCAAGAGACCAAGAGTTTGGGCCTCAGATGGTTGCCCTAAATCTGCTACTGATAAGAGCAGAGGTCTTAACGTTTGGCATAAATGCCCACAGTGGGAGCCACTCACAGTGGCATTCCAGCTGGTGGTAACCATACGGGAACTTTCTCTATTCCCAGCTTCCTTTCTCAGAATGGATATGGTTGGTGGTGCTCAACTTACGTGATCCTGGGATGCATACCTAGTCACACACACACACACACACACACACACACACGTGCCACTCCAGAGTCATCATCATCTAAGTTAGCCTAATATAGAAACTGTGGAATTAGACATCGCAGCAAGTGGTACAGCACAAGAAAGAGCAACAGGCAAGATGATGTGGTGAAAGAGAACCCTAGACTACTAGGGAGGCTTGGGACTGAGCCCAGCTGTGTCACTAATAACTGTGTGAACCTGGGCACATCAATTATAGGGTACGTGGTGAGATGCTGGGGGAGAGCTACAGGAGACATAAAATCCAACTCAAACTGGCTTGAATAAAAGGGGATCTTATTGATTCATGTAACGGAAAAAAACCAAAACAACCAGAGTGGACTGAACTTCAAGCATGGCTCAATCCAGGTCCTTAGGTGATATAATTGGGGCTGTTTCTCCCCACCTATTGGCTCTGCTTTTCTTTGTGTTGGCTTCATTCTCAGATGGCTCTCTTCAGCTGGTGGCTCCCAGAAATCCCAGGCTTAATATTCCTGGGCTTGAGTCCAGCCCACAAGAGAACATCTTCCTCCTAATAACCTCAGAAGTCATGAGATCAGCTCCAGTGGATGTTTAGGGTTACATGATTATACCTGGAGCTGCAGCTCAAGTCAGCTTACCTTAAAGTCAGAGGACCTCTGGGCTTTTTTGTTGGTCCTCTCTTTTCTTTCTATAATATCTCCCTAGATGATTTCATCTGGTCCCTTAGTTCTAAACATCTTCTATACCCTGAAGACTCTCGAGATAGTCCTGTAGCTCTCTTTGGAACTCCAGACTCATGTATCAAACTATCTCCTTCACACATCTCTATTTACATGTCTATTATTCACCTCAAATTTAAATTCTTAGAATAGAATTGTTGATATTCTACCCCAAACCCACTCTTCCCCTGGTCTTCTCCATTGCATTAAATCTCACCTGATGAAAACATAAGGATCAACCTAATTCCTCACTGCCTCCACACTCCACGTTCTCTCCACCAGCAAGTCCTTTTAGCTCTTCCTTCAAAAAATACATCCCACATCTAACCACAACTAACATTTGTAGTGTCCTCCTAACCAAACTCTCAGCTTCTTCTTTTGTTTCCTATATTTTATTCTCTACATAGCAGCTGGAATCATCTTTAAAAGATATAAATCCCTCCCCTACTCAAAGCCCTCCAGTGGAATATATTCACTCAGAATAAGATCCAAATTCTTTCCTCTGACTCACAAGGTCCTACTTGATACAGTCCCCGCCTTTGCCTCTCGCTCTTACCTCATTCCACTCCCACTGCTCACTCTATGTCAGCCACACTGATCTTCTTGCTATTTCTTAAAAACGCCTAGCTAGTTGCCACCACAGGGACTTTGCATCTGCTCTTCTCTCTGCCTGAAATATTTGACCCCAGCACTATCATATGGCTTGTTTCCTCATGTTATTCAGTTTCTACCTCAGTGTGCTTCCTTCAAGAATATTTCCCTGTTGTGCATATATCCAAAAAAAATTATAATTCCAAAAGATACATGCACCCCAGGTTCATAGCAGCACTATGTACAACAGCCAAGACATGGAAACAACCTAAACGTCCATCAATAAATGAATGGATAAAGAAGATGTGGTATAGATACATGATGGAATATTACTAAGCCATAAAAAAGAATAAAATAATGCCATTTGAAGCAACACGGATGGACCTAGAGATTATCGTACTAAGTGAAGTAAGTCGGAAAGAGAAAGACAAATACCATATGATATCACTTATACGTGGAATCTAAAATATGACACAGATGAACCTATCTACCAAACAGAAACAGACTCACAGACATAGAGAACAGACTTCCCAAGGGCAGCGGGGTGGGGAAGGAATGGATTGGGAGTTTGGGGTTAGCAGATGCAAACTGGTATATACAGAATGGATAAGCAACAAGGTCCTACTATATAGTACAGGGAACTATATTCAATATCCTATGATAAACCATAATGGTAAAGAATATATATAAATAATTTCCATCACATATTCTTCTTTTCCAATTTTTCCCAGTCAAATTTTATATACGACCTACTTTATTTTTCTTGATAATATTTCTCTCCTCCATCACTTGTATATTTCTTTGTTTATGTCCTGTTCTCCCTACTAGCATCAGGGCAGGAATCTCATCCATCTGGCTCACCACTATGCCCTTCATACCTATAATAGTACCAAGCATGTGGTAGGAGCTCAATAATATTTGCTGAAGAAAAGAATAAACTGATAGTGGAAGATGGGTCACCATCTAAAAAAAATCAGAGTGATTTAATTGGAATAAGGATAAAAGAATGGTGGGCAGGTACTGGCCATAATGTATCCCTATATAAAATTATCTGGTAATCAGATCAACCCATTTTCTGAGAATTCCCAGTAACTAAGAGGTACCACACGTAGTAACACACGTAAGAATCCAACCTTTTCCTAACTCATCCAAAATACTAGATTGATTAAGTATGTTATATTCAAGAAAGACTGTTGAGATTGATACGGGACTCATGTTCTGGGCTATTTAGACTCTTGGTTAAAAAGTTCAAAAGCAGACAGGAAGTTTGTGGAGAAGCTGTCAGAAGTGAGGTTGCATGGAACCAATGAAATACACTATCATGCATTTCCTTTTAGCATCAGAACACATTGACTGAATATTTTCATTTTCCTTTTTTACACAAGAAGAACTATTAAGATGGGTATTTAAGAAATTAAAGGTAAAGATTCCATCATCCTGAGCGGGGCTGATTTGATTTCATACATAAAAGTTGAACTACTTAGAATGTGTGAACTAGATCATTCTCTTCCTATAAATACAACAGAGCAGCCTAACCTATTTTCAGATGACGTGACACCTTTTTTCTTTTTCCTTCCTAAAGCTTGTATTAAGAGTCTGATCTTAAGAGCAGGTGATCAACACCGCGACCTCATTTGCAATGATGAAAAGCTGAAATTTTTTTTCACCGGTTTTCTTTACTCTCTTTCGATCAATTGCCTTGAGATTTTAGAGATAGCTTCATTGATTCCCCAAATCTCCCCAACCACCCTCCTATCAATACTGAGTTCAAGGTTACAGGAGGTACCATTTGTCTTATTGATGTAATTCCTCCTTCTATTTCCACATTGTAATCTATTTCCAATTGTAATAATACAATTGGTATCTTTCCACACTCATCTCCTCCCTCAACCCCCAAATACATTTCAACTTTAACCTCCCCATTAAAAGCATTCACTCTTCCTTAGAACATTCTGAAAAACTGCTCTCTCAAGAATAAACCCTCCCTTGGTTGTCTCTGAACTGAGGGTATTCGACCTTCAATAAATGTTCTAAAAACTGCATGGTGTACTTGAGAAGGTACAAGCTTAGGGAGTCTTTGCTTCCAATGTTTGCATGTTCTTTTCATTGCAAAGTGCTCAAAAGTCCAATCTCACTTTATTTATCTTTCTGCTATGAGCGATCATTCCTTTTATGTGTTTCAAATCCCTTTTTTTTTTATTGTAAGCTTCTTGAAGGTAGATATTGTATTTTAGCTACATTTGAGTCTCCCCTATGGCTTAGCAAAGAGCCTGGCATTCAATAGGATGCTAGGAGGCATTCAATAAGTATTTGGAGAATGCATAAGTAAGTGAAATGTTAAGGTTTCCATAGGGACACATATGTTATCCTCTTACAGATTTTCTAGAACATAGATTCAAAATGAGTGAACTGACTCAACTGGACTGAGCTTCTAAGAGACTGGGTGTCCCTTATCTCTGTATCCCCAGTTATGAACAAGCACAGCTCATAACACAGAGAAGTAAGGCTTGTTAAATGATAGAATAACAGCAATACTTCAAATTGTATGTTTACTAGAGAGAAAAGTTGCACATAAAGCTCCTTGAATTCCACAGGATGCTAGACATTTTCTGCTGGGAAGAGAAACTTGATGAAAGGCACTTTAGGGGTTGAATGGTACCCTGAGTCCCCAAAAAGATAAGTCCAAGTCCAAATCCACAGAACGTGTGAATGTGACTTTATTTGGAAAAAAAAGAGTCTTTGAAGATGTAATTAAGGATCTTGAGATGATATCCTCCTGGATTTCCTGATGGGCTTTAAATCCAAAGACAAATGTCCTGAAAAGAGACAGAAGGGGAAAATACACAGCAAAGAAGAGAAGGTGATGTGAAGATGGAGGCACAGACTGGAGTGATGTGGCCGGCAGACAGCACAAGCTGGAAGAGGCAAAGAAGGATTCTCCCCTAGAACCTCCAGTGAAAATGCAGAACGTGACCCTGTGAGGCACTGGGCGTCATGACTGCAGACGGATCAGGCAGCCTGAGTGGAGAGGAGCCTGCCACGACCACGCAGGAGAAGGGGCCTGACAAGCGGCTACAGAAAAACCTCCCATCTCAGCACCTTGCCCGCGAGTCACCGCTGTACACCGCAGGCCTCCCCTTGGCTTCATAAATTTTCTCAGGTGCCTCTAGTTGGATCTCATCCCAATCTCCAGCTGCAGGTGTGGGACCTGCAAAGTGTAGTTTTTCGCTTTCTGACCTCCAACCAGGAGGAGGATGATGTGAGGTTAAACAAGCCGACTCTCAGTCCCCGTGACATCCCACTCGTCTGCGGAGAAGGCGGGAAATTAACTGCCAACTGGCGGAATGAGCAGCCTTGCTGAGCATCAGAAAAGTGGCCTAATAGAGCCAATCGGCAAGGACTGGAAAGGAAGGGCCAGATACAGCAACTTATTCATGGCTATAAAAGGAGGAGCTTGACATGCCCACACCACTGGAACTCTAGAAACTCTCCTGAGTGAATTAAAACAGGAGAAAATCAGACTTCTATGCTGTGCACGCTTGATGCATTTTTAGAAGCCTAAGCTGTGTGGCTGACAGGGTCATGGTGCTCCGCCTGGGTGTCAGGTCTGAGCCTCTGAGGTGGGAGAGCCAAGTTCAGGACATTGGATCACCAGAGACCTCCCAGCAACTTATAATATCAATCAGCAAGAGCTCTCCCAGAGATCTCTGTTTCAACGCAAAGACCCAGCTCCACTCAACAACCAGCAAGCTCCAGTGCTGGACACGCCATGCCAAACAACTAGCAAGACAGGAACACAACCCCACCCATTAGCAGAGAGGCTGCCTAAAATCATAATAAGTTCACAGACACCCCAAAACATATCAGCGAACACGGTCCTGCCCACCAGAAAGACAAGATCCAACCTCATCCACCAGAACACAGGTACCAGTCCCCTCTACCAGGAAGCCTAAACAACCCACTGGACCAACCTTACCCACTGGGGGCAGACACCAAAAACAATGGGAACTACGAACCACCAGCCTGTGAAAAGGAGACCCCAAACACAGTAAGTTAAGCAAAATGAGAAGACAGAGAAACACACAGCAGATGAAGGAGCAAGGTAAAAACCCACCAGATTAAACAAATGGAGAGGAAATAGGCAGTCTACCTGAAAAAGAAATCAGAGTAATTACAGTAAAGATGATTCAAAATCTTGGAAATAGAAAGGAGAAAATACAAGAAACGTTTAACAAGGACCTAGAAGACCTAAAGAGCATATAAACAATGATGAACAACACAATAAATGAAATTAAAATTTCTCTAGAAGGAATCCATAGCAGAATAACTGAGTCAGAAGAAGGGATAAGTGACCTGGAAGATAAAATAGTGGAAATAACTACCATAGAGCAGAATAAAAAATAAAGAATGAAAAGAATGGAGGACAGTCTCAGAGACCTCTGGGACAATATTAAATGCACCAGCATTCGAATTATAGTGGTCCCATAAGAAGAAGAGAAAAAGAAAGGAACTGAGAAAATATTTGAAGAGATTATAGTTGAAAACGTCACTAACATGGAAAAGGAAATAGTCAATCAAGGCCAGGAAGTGCAGAGAGTCCCATTCAGGATAAATCCAAGGAGAAACATACCAAGACACATATTAATCAAACTATCAAATATTAAACACAAAGAATAAATATTAAAAGCAGCCAGGGAAAAGCAAGAAATAACATACAAAATAAAACCCATAAGGTTAACAGCTGATCTGTCAGCAGAAACTCTGCAAGCCAGAAGGGAGTGGTAGGACATATTTAAAGTGATGAAAGGGAAAAACCTACAACCAAGATTAATCTACCCAGCAAGGATCTCATTCAGATTCGATGGAGAAATTAAAACGTTTACAGACAAGAAAAACTAAGAGAATTCAGCACCACCAAACCAGCTTTATAAAAAATACTAAAGGAACTTCTCTAGGCAAGAAACACAAGAGAAGGAAAAGACCTACAAAAACAAACCCAAAACAATTAAGAAAATGGTAATAGGAACAAACATATCGATAACTACCTTAAATGTAAATGGATTAAATGTTCCAACCAAAAGACACAGACTGGCTGAATGGATACAAAAACAAGACCCATATATATGTTGTCTACAAGAGACCCACCTCAGACCTAGGACACGTACAGACTGAAAGTGAGGGGATGGAAAAAGATATTCCATGCAAATGAAAATCAAAAGAAAGCTGGAATAGCAATTCTCATACCAGTCAAAACAGACTTGAAAATAAAGACTCTTACAAGAGACAAAGAAGGACACTACATAATGATCAAGGGATCAATCCAAGAAGAAGATATAACAATTGTAAATATTTATGCACCCAACATAGGAGCACCTCAATACATAAGGCAAATACTAACAGCCATATAAGGGGAAATCAACAGTAACACATTCATACTAGGGGACTTTAACACCCCACTTTCACCCATGGACAGATCATCCAAAATGAAAATAAATAAGGAAACACAAGCTTTATATGACACATTAAACAAGATGGACTTAAATGATATTTATAGGACGTTCCATCCAAAAACAATAGAATACACTTTCTTCTCAAGTGCTCATGTAACCTTCTCCAGTATAGATCATATCTTGGGCCACAAATCAAGCCTTGGTAAATTTAAGAAAACTGAAATCGTATCAAGTATCTTTTCTGACCACAGCGCTATAAGACTAGATATAAATTACAGGAAAAACTATAAAAAATACAAACACATGGAGGCTAAAAAATACACTACTAAATAACCAAGATATCACTGAAGAAATCAAAGAGGAAATCAAACAATACCTACAGAAGGACTTCCCTGGTGGTGCAGTGGTTGAGAGTCTGCCTGCCAATGCAGGGGAAATGGGTTCGTGCCCCAGTCCGGGAGGATCCCACGTGCCACAGAGCGGATGGGCCTGTGAGCTGTGGCCGCTGAGCCTGCACGTCCAGAGCCTATGCTCCACAACGGGAGAGGCCACAACAGTGAGAGGCCCGTGTACCACAAAAAAGAAAAAAAAAAAAAAAATCCTACAGAAACAAATAACAATGAAAACAGGATGACCTATGGGATGCAGCAAAAGCAGTTCTAATAGGGAAATTTATAGCAATACAATCCTACCTCAAAAAACAAGAAAAATCTCAAATAAACAACCTAAACTTACACTTAAAGCAATTAAAGAAAGAAGAACCAAAAAATTCCAAAGTTAGCAGAAGGAAAGGAATCATAAAGATCAGATCATAAATAAATGAAAAAGAAATGAAGGAAATTATAGCAAAGATCAATAAAACTAAAAGCTGGTTCTTTGAGAAGACAGACAAAATTGATAAACCATTAGCCAGACTCATCAAGAAAAAAAGGGAAAAGACTCGAATCAATAGAATTAGAAATGAAAAAGGAGAAGTAACAAGTGACACTGCAGAGACAGAAAGTATCATGAGAGATTACTACAAACAGCTATATGCCAATAAAGTGGACAACCTGGAAGAAATGCAGAAATTCTTAGAAAAGCACAACCTTCCGATACTGAACCAGGAAGAAATAGAAAATGTAAACAGACCAATCACAAGCACTGAAATTGGGACTGTGATTAAAAATCTTCCAGCAAACAAAAACCCAGGACCACATGGCTTCACAGGTGAATTCTATCAAACATTTAGAGAAGACCTAACACCTATCCTTCTCAAACTCTTCCAAAATATAGCAGAGGGAGGAACACTCCGAAACTCATTCTATGAGGCCACCATCACCCTGATACCAAAACCAGACAAGGATGTCACAAAGACAGAAAACTACAGGCCAATATCACTGATGAACATAGATGCAAAAATCCTCAACAAAATACTAGCAAACAGAATCCAACAGTACATTAAAAGGATCATGCACCATGATCAAGTGGGGTTTATTCCAGGAATGCAAGGATTCTTCAATATATGCAAATCAATCAATGTGATACACCATATTAACAAGTTGAAGAAGAAAAACCATATGATCATCTCAATAGATGCAGAAAAATCTTTTGACAAAATTCAACACCCATTTATGATAAAAAAAAAAAAAAACCCTCCAGAAAGTAGGCATAGCAGGAACTTACCTCAATATAATAAAGGCCATATATGACAAACCACAGCCAACATTGTTCTCAATGGTGAAAAACTGAAACCATTTCCTCTAAGATCAGGAACAAGAAAAGGTTGCCCACTCTCAACACTATTATTCGACATAGTTTTGGAAGTTTTAGCCACAGCAATCAGAGAAGAAAAAGAAATAGAAGGAAACTAAATCGGAAAAGAAGAAGTAAAGCTGTCACTGTTTGCAGATGACATGATACTATACATAGAGAATCCTAAAGATGCTACCAGAAAACTACTAGAGCTAATCAATAATTTGGTAAAGTAGCAGTATATAAAATTAATGCACAGAAATCTCTTGCATTCCTGTACACTAATGATAAAAAATCTGAAAGAGAAATTAAAGGAACACTTCCACTTACCATTGCAACAAAAAGAATAAAATACCTAGGAATAAACCTACCTAAGGAGACAAAAGACCTGTATGCAGAAAATAAGACACTGATGAAAGAAATTAAAGATGATACCAACAGATGTAGAGATATACCATGTTCTTGGATTGGAAGAATTAACATTGTGAAAATGACTATACTACCCAAAGCAATCTATAGATTCAATGCAATCCCTATCAAACTACCAATGGCATTTTTCAAAGAACTAGAACAAAAAATTTCACAATTTGTAGAGACACACAAAAGACCCTGAATAAGTAAAGCAATCTTGAGGAAGAAAAACAGAGCTGGAGAAATCAGACTCCCTGACTTCAGACTATACTACAAAGCTACAGTAATCAAGACAGTATGGTACCGGCACAAAAACAGAAATATAGATCAATGGAACAGGATAGAAAGCCCAGAGATAAAGCCACGCACCTATGGCCAACTAATCTATGACAAAGGATGCAAGGATATACAATGGAGAAAAGACAGTCTCTTCAATAAGTGGTGCTGGGAAAACTGGACAGCTACATGTAAAAGAAACACACAAAAATAAACTCAAAATGGATTAAAGACCTAACTGTAAGACCAGACACTATCAAACTCTTAGAGGAAAATATAGGAAGAACACACTTTGACATAAATCACAGCAAGATCCTTTTTGACCCTCCTCCTAGAGAAATGGAAATAAAAACAAAAACAAATGGGACCTAATGAAACTTCAAAGCTTTTGCACAGCAAAGGAAACCATAAACAAGATAAAAAGACAACCCTCAGAATGGGAGAAAATATTTGCAAATGAAACAACTGACAAAGGATTAATCTCCAAAATATACAAGCAGTTCATGCAGCTCAATATCAAAAAACAAACAACTCAATCCAAAAATGGGCAGAAGACCTAAATAGACATTTCTCCAAGGAAGATATACAGATTGACAACAAACACATGAAAAGATGTTCAATATCACTAATCATTAGAGAAATGAAAATCAAAACTACAATGAGGTATCACCTCACACTGGTCAGGATGGCCATCATAAGAAAACTACAAACAATAAATGCTGGAGAGGGTGTGGAGAGAAGGGAACCCTCCTGCACTGTTGGTGGGAATGTAAATTGATACAGCCACTATGGACAGTATGGAGGTTCCTTAAAAAACTATAAATAGAACTACCATATAACCCAGCAATCCCACTACTGGGCATATACCCTGAGAAAACCATAATTCAAAAAGAGTCATGTACTACAGTGTTCACTGCAGCACTATTTACAATAGCCAGGACATGGAAGCAACCTAAGTGTCCATTGACAGATGAATGGATAAAGAAGATGTGGCACATATATACAGTGGAATATTACTCAGCCAGAAAAAGAAACGAAATTGAGTTATTTGTGGTGAGGTGGATGGACATAGAGACTGTCATACAGAGTGAAGTAAGTCAGAAAGAGAAAAACAAATACCGTATGCTAACACATATGTATGGAATGTTAAAAAAAAAAAAAAAGCTGTTCTGAAGAACCTAGGGTAGGACAGTAATAAAGACACAGACTTAGAGAATGGACTTGAGGATATGGGGAGGGGGAAGGGTAAGCTGGGACTAAGTGAGAGAGTGGCATGGACATATATATACTACCAAATGTAAGACAGATAGCTAGTGGGAAGCAACCTCATAGCACAGGGAGATCAGCTCGGTGCTTTGTGACCACCTAGAGGGGTGGGATAGGGAAGGTGGGAGGGGATAGATGCAAGAGGGAGGGGATATGGGGATTTATGTATACATACAGCTGACTCACTTTGTTATACAGCAGAAACTAACACAACATTGTAAAGCAATTATACTCCAATAAAGATGTAAAAAAAAAAAAAAAAAAAAAAAGAAAGAAAGAAAATGCAGAACTTCTGGCCTCCAGAACAGTGAGAGAATACATTTCTGTTGTTTTAAGCTACCACATTTTTGGCAATTTGTTTCAGCGCCGCAGGAAAGGATTACAGACACTTACATTGAGTTCTTGTCCCACTGAATCCTCTCAACGTCTACTATTTTCATTTTTTCACACGAAGAAAGGTGAACACATAGAAGTGAAGTGATGGTGGTCTCATAGCTGGTCAATAACAGAGCTGAGATTGAAAAGAAGGCTCACATTGAATAACAGTTCAACAGATTTTCATTGAGACCAGGCTTTTGCTCCCAGCCCAGGTGAGGCTCTGGGGATATAGACTTAAATAAGATGTGAGATCTACCTTTGAGGAGCTTTCAGGGAACATACTACATTATACCAAGGCCCATGTTCTTTCTTGTGTATGTGCTGTGAAAAGAAACTTAGAAGTTCAACCTACACACGTGTCAATTATTTTTTCCACACTGGCTTTCCAACCTAGATACCCTGTGTACCAGAAGTTGTCTACCACAGATCCTAGGTGCAGGGAAGGAAAGGAGGAAGAAGAAAGGGAAAGCCAGTCTATAAGGAAGTGGTAACGAGGGAGTGTCTTTGCCATGGAGGACATTGGCTTTCTGATACACAGCTGGAGGCCAGTTCGGCCCTCTGGGGTAACAGAGGTTTAAAAAAAAACTGTCTTTCTCAGGAATTCCTCAGACATTGAAAACCAGCTGTTATATTCTACCTGTGCGTACTCTTTTTTCAAGTACCTCTATCATTTGTGCACTGCTTTATAGTTTAGAAAACACTTTCATCATATATTAACATGTTTAACCCTTCCCATGATTTAATGAGGTAGAAATAATTTTTCCACTTTGTAGGAGAGGAAGTAGTTTCATGGATATTAAGTGATTTTCCAGGTTAGAGGTAGGATCCGAACCCAAGAATTCTGAATATACATTTCCCTACATCGGCATGTGAAAAATTAGGGGCAGGGACACTTTGTTTCAGAGGAAGCTAGTCCTCCAATATCCATTCTCCCCTTCAAATTTTAGCTAGGCATGTGGCCACTCAAAATAAAAACGTTTCCTAGCCTCTCTGGCAGCTAATTATGGCATGTGACTAAATTCTAGCAAAAAGAAACATGCAGAAAGTTTACACAGAAAAACTATGTCCTTCTTTTCTCTCTGTTCTCCCAATTCCTAGCTGGAATGCTGATGTGTTGGCAAGACTCAGGCAACTATCATGGACTATGAGGTGAATGCTGTTTGAAATGGCGGATTAGCTACTAGAAAGGAGCTGGGACCCAGTGGTCATGGAAATGTCTTGTCCACCTTGGATTATCTGTAGTTACCTACATTTACATGGGGGAGAATTAATTTCTACCCATTTTGTTTAATTTATTATTACCTGGATGTTTCTGCCATTTTCTGTGAAACCTAATTTTAACTGATATGGTTTCTAAACTTACAAGGAGACCAACTGCTTTAAAATCTCTTGGTTTTAAGGCTCAGGTGGCTTGCCAGTCTTTTAAATTTCTTAAAATGCTTTCATTGCCTGAAAACTGTGAAAATAGAGGGACATTAAAAAATTAGAACTTCACTAAACTGTGGAATAGTTATAAGGAGTTGGGATTTCGTTAAGAATTATTGATATCAATACTGAGTCATTCTATTTCTCTTACGTCTTGCTACAGGTTGAATTATTGCCTGTTATAGAGATTGGTTAAATAATTGGGTTTTGTGTAGTCAGCTTATTTCATCCTTTTTCTTTTTTTGGGGTACCTGCTTTATTGAGACATAATTCACACACTCTTCAATTCACTCATCTGAAGTGTAAAATTCAATGGTTTTTATATTCATGGAGTTGTTGCAACCATCACTACAATCAATTATGGTACATTTTCATCATCCCCCAAAAGAAACCCCATGCCCTTGAGCAGTCACTCCCCACTCTACCTATCCCTCCTCAATCGTAAGTAATCACTAAGCTACTTTGTATCTCTATGGGTTTTCCTATTCTGGACATTTCATATAAATGGCATCAAGTAATGTGAACTTTCTGCCTGGCTTCTTCCATTTAGCACAATGTTTTCAAGGTTCATCCATGTTGTAGCATGTGTCAGTGCTTTCTTTTTTTGCCACACAGTTTTCCACTGTATGGATATACCACATTTTATTTATCTAATCATCAGCTGATGGACACTTGGGCTGATTCCAATTTGGGGCTATGATGAACAAAGCTGCTATGAATATTCCTGCTTTATCTCCACTCTGAAGAGTTCTAACCATTACAAAGTTCTTATTCATAGTAAACCACATTCTAGTGCTCTCTAAGTTACCATTGGTCTTAATTTAATTTCTTGATATTTATTTTAGAAGACAAAATATGTTCCCATTAGTAAACTGGAGTTCTGTCATAATATCACAGGAAAAAACAACTTGTTCCTAGGGTCAGAGATTAACAACAGCAGCAAAGATATCAACACCAAAAACAGCAGCTACCAATTGTTGAGATTCTCCTATGTGTTTATCACTTCCCATTAATTCAGTTGATGCACCTTAATTTGTTTAATAATTCCCCTATTTCTGATGGATTTGGGTTGCTCCCATTTTATAACATGAAGGTTAACATTTCAACAACCATTTTCTTGCAGAAAGTTTTTTTTCTTTCCTCCAGAAGTATTTTCTCAGGATAAATTCACAATACTGCTGGTGAGAAAGATAAACCGTCTTATGGCCTTAATGCTTAATTGCCATATTGATTTATAAAAGCATACAGAAATACTAATTCCAGCACACTTCACCATCCGTGGGTTCTAACCTTTAAAACTTTTACAAATTTAATCAGTGAAAAACACAAACTTCTCAATAATGCCTTAATTTGCATATCTTTGATTACTTCTTTATTGTTTTGTTGAGGACTAGGGCTGAGTTACCCTATGGAGTCTTTGTGGAAAATTGGAATTAAATGAACACAAACTTTAACCTAATATCGTTATGAACAACTGACAAATGGGGTGATAACATGTTTGAATTAAAGGTGATTTCCTGAAACGAGAGAGAGCCTCAAGGGAATTTCCCGGAACTGGCTGCAAAACTCAGTTGCATTGAATGTTTTATCTTCATTAATGATTTGGGAGAAAAGAGTAAACAGCACTGAAATTAACTCCACAGATGGCTCTAGATTGAGAGGATTGTAAATTGCAATGATTAATGAGAAATTACACAGGGACCAGTAAGGTGAGAAGTAGCAATGCATAAGCACCAATCCATTCTGGGAAACAAGGCTGCCAGAGAGGGAAGGCAGAGGCTTACATCCAATACAAAAGTGAGGAGGTGCTACATGCCCACACCCACCAGACACCCATCCAGCACAGGGCAAGCACCAGGGCCTCTCAGGTCTCCACATGCAACCTGCTCTCTCATCCCTGACCATTCACACATGCTGTTCCCTTTGCCCGAATATCTTCTTCTCCCTTATTTACCCAATGGAGTCCTCTGGGACTTTGTTCAGATAGCAGTTACCTCGTCTAGCTGAACTCCAACCCCTGCCCTAACTTTCCTCCACACTTCAGGGGTATGCAGTGCCTACAGCTATTTTAGCACTTTGAAACCACACTATGGAGTGATGGAAAGATGGCTACAGTGGCACAGTAGCTTTTGAATCCCTTCCCATGAAACCATACAGAGCAACTAAGATAGCAAAACTGAAATTCCACAGACAGTAAGTATCTACAATGCAACCAGGTGACAAGATAGCCTCAGGAACACCATAACGAGACCCAGTGAAGACAAACCATGGCTATTTGTACTTCATGGTATCAGCATCTGTATCCAGTAGGAGAGGGAAGCAGTGAGGAATCTAGCAGACTGAGCCCAGAAAAGCCCCCCAAATAGCATCATATATTCACTAAGAAGTGCAGTGAGTCAACTTGAGAATAACACTGTCCTTCATAATTTGTGAGTGAATGCCAGGGGGTTACATAAAGTCGAGGCAGTCTATGCCCTATATACACTCAAAACTATCTAGTCAACATACCATCCCCTTTCAAGACCAAGCTTCACACTGAGGAAAACCTCTGGAAATAGAGTTGATATTGGGCAGGATAGAGGCAACAAGAGCAAAGGTCAAATAAGTCCAGATAAAAGTGGAGGGAGGAAAAGCAACCATGAGCTCTCAGAATTCATAAGGCCTTGACTATTTAACACTTTGCAAAAACAACAGAAAAGAGAACTCCAGAGCTCTAAAGCTAGAAAATCTATCCTGACCCATCTGTCCCTCCAAAGGGTGCAGGAAAATAAATTTTATGTGAAAATGAGCATGAGAAAAAGATTATGCTTAAATTCCATCAAAATTATTATAGAAACAGCAAAGGAAGAGAAGAATAATGTCCTTATATATGATAAAAGAATGACCCCCCAAAATTTTTAAAGAAACAAATGAAGTTGTTTATAACCTAATGTTTCCAAGGGATCTAAAAAGAAATTAGAGTCAATGATAGAAGATATGAGCTAATAAGACAAATAAGAATAAGAAGTATTAAAAAAAAGGATGACAAAATGAAAGAAAAATTTAGAAACAAACAAAAAACCCTCAGTACTTCAGAAATGAAGACTGAAATAGAAAAAAATGGAAGAGTATAGAAACACAACAGATAATGCCTTAAAAGCAAGTGAAGATGAAAAGGAGGAATTTTTAAATATAAAGAAATAAGACGAATTTTTAAAAGAAAGTGACAAACATAGAAGGTAGTCAAAGATGATCCAGCACGTGTCTAATTAGAGTTCTAGAACAAGAAAATCCAAAGAAGAGAACAAACCCTAAATCTATAGCTCAGAAAGACTATCCGAAAATTTTTTAAACTTGACACTGCATTTAAAATGGCACATTATATACAATCAACCCAGGTCAACTAATATAGAGATATATTCCAATAAAATTGCTTGACTTTAAGGGAAAAAAGTCTTAGGGTATCCAAGCACAAAAACCAAGCCACTTATAAGGGAAAAATAGTAGATTGTCATCAACTGTTTTCAGAGCAGTACAGTATGCCAGAAGACAATAGGTAACATATTCAATATATTCAAAGAAAGACAATGTGAATGAAGCCAGTCCTAAAATACCCATTTGTATGATATATCCGGAATAAGCAAATCTACAGAGACAAAAAGTTGATTAGTGGATGCCAGGAGCTGGAAGGAGAGGGAATGGGGAGTTACTGCTAATGGGTACAGGGTTTCTTTCAGGATGATGAAAATGTTCTGTAGTTAGTGATGATGATTTCACAACCTGGTGAATGTATTAAAAACCACTGAACTGTATACTTTCAAAGAGTGAATGTTATGATATGTGAATTATGTCTCAATAAAGCTGTTAAATGAAAAAAAGGAAAAGAATGTGGGCCAAAGATTTTCTATCTAGCCAAGCTGACTTGTAAATGTTTCTCATCAAGAAAGTGCCCCTCCTGAACATGCACTTGCGTGTGAGCTTCAGTTAACCAAAATCACCAAAGTGCTGGTACAGAATAACTATCCAAAATGGGTGGGGATATAGGCAGAGTACATAAGAATTGAACCGAGTTGGTTGATGTACAGTTATTAACTGGGAATTACAAAGTATTACTTTGGGATGGGGGATGAGAGGAGGAAGAAAGAGCTGTTAATTGATTGCAATCGTTCATAACAGAGAACCAATAGACCGTAACCAAAAAATGAGGGGACTGAGGGTATTAGTATACAGATGAAAAAAGAAATGAGACATATCTATATATACTGCTATGGAGTAAATCCCAAATTATATGTTTAAGAGAAAATTTTAAAATATAGAAACATGCATATAGCATGCTCCTGTTTATTAAGAAAGAGGGTTATATATATATATATATACTTCAATTTTTAAAAAATCAATAAAAGATAAACCATGGATTATTTTTAATGGTTATCTATAAGGAAAGGAAGAACTAGGGTGAAAGGTACAGAGATAGAAACTAGACTTGTTTGAATATATCCTGTCTTATACACTTGATTTAGAATCATTAATTATTTTATGTAATTGTAAACTAAAATAAAAAGTATTGGCTAAAAATTAAAAATAAATCAAGTTGACAACAACAACAAAAATCCCTAAAAATCTATCTGACTTGTGGCAGGGACACACAGAGAGGAATTATTCCGAATAACTTTAAAGGACAGTAATTTTAACTGTATATCCCTAGTGAGCTATAGACCAAGGATTTTTTAAAAATACAAAATAAAAATTAACTGTTTTCAGTAATCATATTATTAGAGATAGTGCTGGTCTTATTCTTCTGCTGCGTTTGCAATAATAAAGCAATACTAATTGCTTTCTCTAATACTCTAATTCGATTATTCCCAATTTTCATAAGATCAAGCATCTCAGAATAGAAGAAAGGAGATATAGATGTAATACAGAAAAGATTAAGGAGAAACCCTATAATCCTGGCATTGAATTGGAAATATCAGTATAAACTCATGATGTAGTTTCTCTTAGCAAATATTTCTTAGCACTGTCTACTGAAAAGACCTAAAACATTGAAAACCCTAATAGCAGTGAGCATCCCTAAAGCACAGATTGCAGTCTTGACTTTTCTTTTCCCCGTAGAAGAAATCAGGCCTCCTGGCAGAAACGACTGATTCTCTATCTGAGGCAAGAAATGCACAAGGTGAGCCTAAAACATTATTAATATAAGTTAATATTTTAATATTAATATAAATATGGCCATACCGGATTCCTAGGAAACTCTCCAAGAAGACCAATAGCATAATGTCAGAAAGAATCCAGGACCAAAACAAAGAGACTTCCACTGACCAAAAATAGGACATTTTGAGCAACAGGGGAAAAATAACTTCAGTGGGTTAAAATACAACAAATCGATCTGCACTCGTGAGTGCATAATGATGTTTTAAAAATTTAAACTAATTGGTCACCATTGAAAGATATTAGAGAACTCAGTTTACTACTTTTAAATACCTGACTTCCTTTACTTCTAGGCAACAAAACAGTAGAGGAAAAAAAGCTGATTTTTCTAGAATCAATAATTCTATACCGAATCAATAACTCAATCAATGAATCAAAAAGGAGAAACAAGTTTGGAATGTTGCCATTTTGTAAAAAGTGATGAGTACAGCCAACCAGTGATGAGTATGTAGAGTATGCAAGAAATAAACCTCTGTGTTGAACACCACCAAGATTCTGGAGTTGTTTTTTATTACATGATAATAATAGCATCACCTGATAGAGAGTTACTGGGGTTCTGCTTTGCTTTATTTTAGCAGGATCAAGAACAGTAGAAGCCTGGCTTGCAGCAGCCCAGGTGAGAGTTGATGAAACCATAAACGAAGGGCAGTGGAAAGTGATGGGGCTGAGAGATGTCAGAGAGGTAGCATCCACAAGACCAGGAAAATGAATAGAGGGCATCAGGGAGAGCAAGATGCAAGAAGCAGTCCAGGGATGCCTGGGTGAATGGTGCTACTTTTTACGGAGAAAGGGAGCGCTGGGAGGTGAGGAGAAGGCTGTTATTGAAGGGGAAGATGATGACTTTTGTTTTAACTTAAAAGGGGTCAAGCAAGACTAAAAATGCACTCTATCTGTGTTACCAAGTCCAAGTTCTGCTTGCCACACAACAAGCCAACAAATCGGGAGACAGGGTATTGGGGCTAGGAATAACGACTTCATTTGGAAAGCTGGGAGTCTGAGAAGATGGGGACTAATGTCCTAGAGAACCGTTTCACCCAAATCAGAATTCAGGCTTCTTTTATACTAAATGGGGAGGAGGTGTGGCTCGTTGCTGCAGACTTCTTGGCGCCGGAATCCTTTGTTCTTGCAGCTGTCCACAAACTCAGGTCATGATGTTCCTGTAAACCTCCAACAAGGCAAAGGTTATCCTCTGTTCTGCAACTTTTTACCTCTATATGAATGGAAAAGTGTTAAACAGTTAAAGGTCAGAGCCTTGAGAATGGGCCAGTCTGTATATTTCAGGCTATAGGCAACATTCTTAACTGGAAGAAAAAGCAACAGAATACAAAGGTTAAAGTAAGAGAAACAGATCTAATATGGAGTTCCATTTGTTTTTCCCTATTACATTTACACAGTCCAGCTGCTCAGTAAGCAAAGCAGAATCTCCACACAGACTGCAGGTATCAGAAAGGTGGTGATATGAGCGGAGGCCCCTCCCAAGGTCATGTACCTTTCCTGACCCCCAAGCCGGGCTGGGCCTACAAAATCCCTGACAGATGGGTGTGTTCCTGCTTCCCCACCTCTGCCAGGAAAGGCAATGTTCCTGACTTCTCCAGGACCCCAGCAGTGTCTGACAAGGCCTGTCGTTAGCAGGTTTTTCTCTTAGTAGGCAGTTAGCATTCACCCCTGGGGTGGGCAGACTACAGAGTATTAATCAATAATCCCTTTTATCAGGGCTTTCAAGATTTGGCATTGGAGGTAGGATTCCTGGATTTCGTCTTTCTGAGCCTCAACTTTGAAAAGGCCTCTTTCCAGAAGTCTCTTTCCTTTCCAAAAGTAAAACACGCCGTGAGAGATCTAAGCCATACATCTTTATTTGGGAGCTTCCTATGGTAGCAATCTCTTACTGGTAGTGGTAATAATAAAACAAGAATTATAAAAATTATAATTTATTTAGTACTTTTATTATATTCCGGTTATTGTGCAAAGGGCCACTGAGCCTGGCAGGCAGGGGGCAACATGAATCTTTCTAGTCCCAGCTGGCCTTTTCCAAACAGAGAATCAGACTTCAGTGAAGCAAGATATTACAAACTCAACCCCGTAAAAGGGCAGGACCTTCCTTCTGCCCGTCCCCACTACTGACCCCAATTACCTTACCAGAGATGCAGGGGGGTATAGTTTGAGAAGCCGAGGTTGTTCCACTTACCAACTGGATCACCTTAAGTGACATAATTTCTCAGATCCCCAGTTCCCCAATAAAATGAGGAAAATGGACAAGACCTGCCTATCAGTGAGCTAGTCAAGCTAAGTTTGTCTAATGTATGTGAAAGCACTAAATATCAGGCTTGGTACACATTCAGCCAAAACATGGACATAGCATCCCCCATCACCACTACTTGGGGACTCAGGACTTTTCTCTTGTGAGTCATGACTTAGAGGTAGGGTTTGGGAACTGGATACACCTGGGCACACATCTCTAGGTCATCATGAGCTCTCTGAACTCTGCTCATCTGTAAAATGGGAACAATGACAGGGGCTCCTTCTCAGGACTTTTCTCAGGTCCCAGTGAGATCTTACATATAAATCTCTCAGCATAGAGGCTGGCCCGCCATCACGTTCCTCAACAAGGTTGTTATAGAATGTTTGGTTTGGCTTTGTTTTCAAACGTCTCTTCTTTCATTTCCCCATCATGTGCTAGCAGGCTCAGAGTCCACTGGCACTCATTTGAGAGGACAGTGTTTGAATCACCACTCAGGCTGGTCTGTGGATGGGCAAACTCAGAGCCTCGTCACGTTCTAACAATTCACAGGGAACGCGATGTGCCCCCAGACTGTATTTTGAAAGCATCCTTTTACTGGCTTCTGGGGAATTGATACCTCCTTCCAGATCTTTATTTTAGAGATATCTCTACTTAAAAGGGCAAAAAATGTTCAAGGGAAGAGAATTATATTCTTGTTCTCAGACGTTGTTCTGAAAAAGGAACAGAAAGTGCTCCCAGTAGGTCGGCATCAATACAATTCTACATTTAATGGTGTGGTTTGCCTTTGTGAATTCTTTATTAGCTGGTCATTAACAGCATAATCACTGATTGGAATCGGTGCAGAGGGAGGAATTTCTTTTGAATCTTAATTGTAAAGCAGATGGAATGAGTTTGTGTACTGACCTGGGAATGGGTCTGAAGACATCTTTTCAGTGGAGTCGAAACAAACAAACCAGCGCACACACAGCCTGGCTCCAAACTCAACCTAGAAGGTGATAGGGAAGGAAAACCAGACAAACCTTCCTTGGGCTGAACTCTGGCTCCGGTGGCAAAGGGTTTTGAAATCTTGGTTGACCACCAGAGAGACAAACGCTAGAAGGATGGTCAAATATATTCATCAAGCGTGTTCTGAGCCCCTAATAAGTACCCTGACCTAGATGCTTACTCCATGCCAACCACACAACCCTGGGAAAGCTCCTTATTCTCCCTGAGTCTATTTACCTACCTATAAAATGGGAATAATAATGCCTACTCAGGAGGACCGCTGTGAGATTTAATGAAATTCTGTCTGGTACAAGGTAACTGTTCATTATGAACAATGATAATTGCAGGTGATATTTATTAAGTGTCTACTCTGCGACAAGTGTTTTATATGGGTTATCTCATGTAACACACACGATCCTGTAAGTAGGTATTCTTATTCTTTTTTAAAAAAACAGAAAATTTAGACTTAAAGAAGGTAACTTACTTTCCTTGGTTTCAAAGCCAGCAAAATTAAGCTAGAACCAGGTTTTAAATTCAGATAATTTTATTTCAAATCTTAGGTCTTAATTCCTACAATATCGTGGTCAGCGACTGAAGCAGGAACATCTGGATTCATCAATAGGTAAACCACCATCCTGGCCCCCCAGTAGCTTGCAGACTGATGGGAGAGTCAGACATGTAAACACATCAATGACTCAGCAATGTGTTAAACACTGGAATAGAGTCCCAGACAAATGCTGTGACTATATCAAGGAGAGAGAATCTGATCTGCCTGGTGGAGTGAGAAAAGAATCACAGAGGAGGAAATGTTGAAGCTGAGGAGCTTGCCAGGCTGAGAAAAGGGAGGGATGGTCAAAACAAGGAAACGGTAGAGCAGTTACAAGTTCAAAACATCCTGAAAGGACACGCTTTATCCAGGCTAAGATGGGAAGTCCGGTGTGCCTTTAGTGGATGGAGTGTGGATTGGGAAGGCAGAAAGAGCTCTACATGGAGAGTTTACTGGAGCCAGACTGTGAAAGGTCTTACGTATGGCAAGTCTGGGCATTTGTCGTGTAGAAACCAAGGGGTGAATGGTAGTTAAGCAGAACAATAAATGTATCAAGTTGTGTTTTTTAAGAAAACTCTCTGATAGCAGTTTGGGGTAGCAGAGGCAGAACTGGAAAAGGTGAAAATGACTTTGGAAATTCGATAAAGCACTGGTGAGTGACGGACAAATGAGAACACGGTGTCAGCAAACTGTAGCCTACAAATGAGGCAGGATGAGTGCTCTGGTCCAAGAATGAAAGGCATGTTGTAAGATGGGGAATCGTGTCTGCATAAAGGTCAGACACAGAGATGGAGAGGCTTTAAAATGAGAAATGAAAGAGGAGAAATGCCCAGATAAAAACCGTTTGCTTGAGGAAGATAAGCATGCATTCAGACATTCAGTAAGTTCGTATTAAGTGCTGATTAAATTGTAGGCACTGGGGACACAAAGATGAACACATCGCTGTAGTTCCTGACCTCAAGGAGCACAGAGTCAATACTTATGAAGCACATAGAGCACAGGAGGGTACCAGGGGTCACATGGGAAAGACCTTGGAAAACATGCCCAGGTTTCTCTCCACCTTCCTGCAGAGCGAGCGTGGATGATGAAAAATTTGACCTGCTGGTCATCACCCAGGGGAGCAATGCACTCCCAGAGCATCACAGGGACCTGGCGAAATAGAATTTGATATAGGATGACCAGGACCTAGGAAGGTATTCTTTTTCCCTTCAAAATAAAAAGGATGTAGATTCCACAGACCCAACATTCAGCCTCTGAGTGATCTTGATTGGTAACTTCATCTTTCTCCTGTTTCTACAGCCTCTTCATCTGAAGAGTGTGGACGATAATATCTTCCACCTAGGTCTGTGGTGAGGAATCCATGAGGGGACATTATGAAATGCCTATTGAAGGGACTGGAATACAGCAGAGTATTACAGCGCTGGAGTCTCTGAAGAAGACCTAAAATATTTCTCTCTCCTCCCTGCCCAGATTTCTAAGCAAGGATGGAAACAAAACACAAGAGTATTCCGTTATAACCTACATGGAAAAAGAATCTGAAAAAGAATGGATATATGTATATGTATAACTGATTCGCTTTGTTGTACACCTGAAACTAACACAACCTCGTAAATCAACTGTACTCCAATATAAAATAAAAATTAAATTTAAAAAAAAAGTGAGAGGCCCGCATACCGCCAAAAAAAAATTAGCTACTATTAATAAACATCTTTATTTTCATTATAAAGATGGAGGTCAAATATTAACTTTATTACTGATTATGTGCATAAGGAACCACCTTGAAACTTAGTCACTTAAAAACAATACTTATTTTGCTCCTAAAGCTGCCATTTGGACATGGCTGAATGGGAACAGCTTGTCTCTGCTCTACCCAGCATCAGTTGGGGCAACTTGAAGGTCAAGGGCTGGAATCATGTGAAGACTCAGTCCCACAAATGGTAATTGATGTTGCCGTCAGCTGAGACCCATGGCTGGGACACTGATAGATGTCTTCTCCATACGCTGGCTGGGTTCCATGAACAAGGCTTCCCAGAGGGCCAGGCAGAAGCTGTATTGCCTTTTACGACTTAGTCTTGGCATTCGTCTGGCGTCACTTCTGCCATTTTCATAGACCTGCCCAGATGTAAGGGTGGGGACATATATTCTCGTCTCTTGATGGAGGAGTATCAACATCATATTTGGGATATAGATTGGCGCAGTCATCTTTGGAAAGTACAGTCTGCCCCACCGAGAGATGCTAACCTGTCAGGCTAAATTATGGAGGAGGGTTTAATAAAATGACTATTGACAAGGGTGTGGGAAAGGTTTAGAAAATGACCTGGACCTAGTTACCAAAGAAGCTGTTACTACATCTTAGCCTAAAGGGATAACAGGGAGGAGGGTTGCCTGACAGAGCCACAGACTTCAGTAAGGAGGACAACTAAAGGCAGTCAGTTCGGAGAGAGCCAAGGGAATAAGTACCCCCACCCTCACTCTCCTCCTTCCTTTTGATCTCCTTCTAGACCCCCCAACCCGAGTCTGCAACCAGAGGACAAGGTAGTCTGTTGATGCAGGAGACAGTGTGAGATGCAGCAGAGAACAGAGAAAGTAGACCTGGACCTGAAGGGACAAACAAAAGTCACAAGGCACAAAATCCATGTTGGAAATGGATCGACTATCTTCCAGCCTCTCAGTCTCGAACTAGGACCATCAGTAGGAAGTTTGCGTTTGCAGAGCAGATAGCTTTACCCTGACCATTGCCCCCTATGGACTGTGTAGTGAAGGAAGGAGAAAGGGACCGTATCAGTCCCCTCTGGCACGTTAGTCCAAACAGAAATGGGGATGGGTCACCAAGTGGACAATTCACTCCATCACTCTGGAGGTGGAAGATGCAAAGGGGGTGGAGAAGGGGAAAGTCCTAATCAAGAAATTGGGTGGGCGTGGAAGGGAGATTCCCCCCAACAGGGTTCAGTCATTCTCTCCCTCTCTCCCTACCTGCCGCTCGCCTCCCATTGAAAAGGAAACAATGACACCAGGTTATGTGAGCGGAGTGCAGGGTAGAGACAGAGATTTTTGTCTGTATTAAGCCAGCAGCACAATCCATCAATTTCAGGCACATCAAACAGACCAGTTTAAAACAAAAGACTTTTCACTGGATTTCTGCATTTCCCACGTACACAAATAATACGAGAGGAGACAAGCAATACCCGAGCATCTCAATCTTCCTCCTTCCAGATCCTAACAGAACCTGACACTCTTCAGTGCAACTTCTCAAATAAACAGCCAGGAATGGACAGGAGACAAATGCTTTGTGCAAACACCAATAATTCTCATTCTATCCTCTTACATATTGACACGTTCTAGCAGTAATCTTTGTTGTTTTTGAGCTGTTCTCCTTTGGGAGAAGGTGAAGAGGCTCGGAAGGCAATTCCAATGATGGAGAAAGCAGAAGCGGAAGACTGACGTGGGAGATGGTAGCCTGGCAGTGTCCTCCTCTGGGAACACACCCCAGACCTCCCAGACCTCTCTCCCTCTCCTTTTCACTCCCCCAACACATTGAATCATATATGGCATCTCTCTGTTCATACGGCCCACCCTCCTAAAGGGCAGAGGCAGCTTCTTAGAGGTAGAGGCTGTATCTTTCTTACCTGTATATAGCTCAGTACCTGGTTCATTACACATGAGGTGTTTAACAGCATGAAATAGGGTAGGTTGGAGTGAACACACAGCTAAGGAGATACTTGTAACATTCTTCCTCCTCTTCACTTGAAATGTTCCATAAATCACACATGGGAAATTGCTGTACACACCATAACACCTATAATGGCATTATACTCGTCTGAGTGCTGAGAGGTGTGTAGTGGTCAAGACCCAGGGCCTCCATGGTCAGACTAGTACAGACTATTTCAAATCCCCCAAATATGGCACTATTGTTAAAAGCAAGATGGTATTGGTTCAAATCCCAGCTCAACTTATTACTAGCTGTGTGATTTTGATGGAGTCACTTACCCTCTCTGTGCCTTGGTTTCATCATTTGTAAAATTGGGAATATAATAGAATCTACCTCATAGAGTGGCTTGAGAATCAAATGAGCCAATATATAAAAACTTTTGGAACAGTACCTGACATAGAGCAAGCACTATGTTAAAATTAGCTACTATTAATAAACATCTTTATTTTCATTATTAATGTTAATAACTTGTATCTGGCTACTACCCCAGTCTCCTGCAATTTTAGAAGTGGAGCGAATCTTAGAGGTCCTGCATTCCATCCTCCTGCCACTGCACCTCTGATGGGTAGGTGCACATTGCCACACTTTTGTCCCCATAAAATTCAGTGAGGTAGATATCATTATCCCCCCATTTTATAGCTGGGGGAACTGAAGTTCAAAGGGAAAGCTACCCCTGGTCACACAGCCAGGAAATGGTGGCGTTTGAATTCCAACAGAGATCTCCATACCCTCAACCTTTAATCAGCTCTTTTTTAGCTGGAGTCTCACTCTGGGCTCCAGTCATTGCGTGTGAGCTAGTCTTCTCTCTCCCACCCGCTATTTCCTCTCGCTCCGTCCCCTCCAACCACTTTAATAAGTGTAAAAATACTTTTACTGATCTATTTATCCATAATTTTCTGAACACCCACATGTGCCAGTCGTTAGCATGTGTGCTGTGGGTACAAAAATGGAGTCTAGAGAACTCTGAGTTCTCTAGTGCCAGTTAAACATCCATTGTGTCCATCCATTTAATGGAGTGCCAGTTAAACATCCATTGGGTCATTTCATGATGGAGACAGAGGGAGAGATGGACAGCCACAGTAAATGTCTCAGGCCGAGGCCCCCCTGCAAAGCCAAGCCTCAGTCAGGGGCTTACATGCAGGTACTTTGTTTTGGAAAGTGAGCCTGGCAACAGGAGTGGGAGGCTGGATAGTGAATCGTAGAAGGAGGGGAACCCATCTAAGGGCATGAGGCATAATACGAAGTTGGTCCCCGGTAGTGGACAACAGGGACACAGTTCCCCTGAGGGCTTCAGAGGAACCGTCTGGAATGCATCTCAGAATGGTCTACCAACATTTATCTACCAGCTCTTATCCTCTATGGCTCAGGGGTTCACCGTGAGGTGTTAATTGCCTTGCACTTCCAGATAGCACACCTTGAGTGCCACCCAGGCCTCCCACAAGCATCCTCTACTGGAAATCCAGAGATGCCCCGGGGCAGAAAAGAGTGCAAGTACATTCACCGGGATGGAGCAGACGGCTTCCTTAATGGCTGGAACAATAGGAGGACCAGCAAAATCAGCATCAGCTAAGAAGTTACTGTAGAAACAAACCCTCATGCCCCAGCCCAGACCCACCAAGCCAGACGCTCTGGGGGTGGGCTCAGCAAGCTGTGCTTTACCAGCCCTCCACGATTCTAATGCACGCTCAAGTTTGAGAACCACCCGTCTACAGAATTGTGGCACAGGATACAAGACGTGTCTAATACAAGTAACTGCACTTACCCGTAATTCTAGCGACTGAATATTCAAATAACTTCAGATCCCAAAGTAGAAATCTGCGGATCACCTTCAACTCTTCCCACTACCTCATCTCCCATGTCCAACACAGCCTCAGCCATTACAATAATTTATTGTTTATGACTACAAACGGGGGCGGAATTTGCCACCCTAAAATTTGTCTCTTTGGCATACGGATTATTTTGAGTTGACTGTCTTTTTCCAACATTTTATTATGAAAAATGTCAGCTATACAGAAAAGTTGAAATGATTTTACAGTGAAAATTCACCATCTAGATTCTAAAATGAACCTGTTACATCACTTCATCTAGATCTACAGCTATCCATCTATCAATCCTTCTATTCATTTATCAGTCAACTTTTGGATACATTTCAGAGTGAGATGAGTTCTTGAGTACCCTGCCCCGTAAATATTTCAGTGTGAGTATCATAAACTAGAGTTATTACTTGTTTAAAAGAGTATAGTATTTGTTTAAGGCTATTTCTTTTTCTCTTGAGGTAAAATTTGCATAGCATGGAATGCATAAATCCTAAGGGGGCCATTTGATGTGTTTTAACAAATGCATACACCTGTGTAACCCAAACCACCAACAAGATACAGAAAATGACCATTATCCCATTATGCCCCTTCCCTTGCGATCTCACTCCCCTTCTCTCCAGAGGAAACATCTGTTCTGATTTTCTTCACAACGGATTAGTTTCGCCTATTACAGAACTTCACACAAGTGGAACCACACAATCCTCTTGTATAAGGCTTCTTTCTCTCAATGTAATGTGTTTCAGATTCAACCACATTGTTTATCTGTATTTTTTCCGATAGCCCTTGTTTTTCTGAGCGACCAGTTCAGTAGTGCTCCTTTGTATGAATATACTACAGCTTGTTCTCCTATTTATGGACACCTAGGCTGTTTTCTGGGTTATGGCTGTTACGCATGAGGTTGCTATTAACTTTTGCCTACGAGTTATTTTATGCATTTATATTTCCATTTTTCTTGGGAAAATTTGAGCCGACTATTTTTTATGAAACTTCAGATACAGGAGAAGCTGCAAAAAATCAAGTCAAAGTTACACTTTTGTAAGAGATATTTATATTTATAGGGAAATCTCCATTTGTAAGGGTGTCACACTCTCTGTACCTGGAAGAGAAAAAAGATTCTAAATCTCTAGAAATCCTTATCGATAGAGAATACATTGACTTAAATCTGTGTAACAAACATTCCCAAGTTTACTATGCTTTTCCTAGTAACCTCCCATAACTGCCTACCACACCCCTCACACACATCATCTTTTGTCTTTAGGGGGAGATATTATTTAAAGTAGTGGCTTGAGCCATTTCGAAAATAACTCAGTTTTCTTGGGTCTTTCCCACATATACGGGATGGGAGGTATACATGTTATTAAACTTTTGTTTGTCTTTCTCCTGTTAATTTGTCTTCTATTACAGGAGGGTCTCAGCGAAGAACCCAGAAGGGGAAAGGAAAAATTATTTTCCCTCTCCCTCAACTACTTTCACTACAAAAGAAACCACATGTCCCACAGCCTAAAATTACTATTACTATTTAGCCCTTAGAGAAAAAATTTTCCAACTCCTAAAATAGAGGGTCCAGAAGTTGATCCACACAAATATGGTCAGTTGATTTTTGACCAAGTTGCAAAGGCAATTCAAATGGTAATCCTTTCAGGAAGTGGTATTGGAACAATTATGTTTCCATGTGCAAGAAAATGAACCACAATCTATATCTTGCACCTTATACAAAAATTAACTTAAAGTAGGTAATAGATATAAATGGAAAATATAATCATATAAAACTCTTATAAAAATATTTCAGCAAAAGCAAATTGTGACCTTAGGCAAAAATTCTTAGACATGATAACAAAGGCATGATCCGCAAAATAATACATTTATAAATTATGGTTCATTTACAAAGCTTCTACTTTGCAGAAAGCAATGTTAAGATAATGAAAGGGAAAGCCAGATACCGAAAGGAAATATTTGCAAATCATATATCCACACACAAAAAACTGTATTTAGTATATATAAAGAAAGTAAAAACTTAGCAATAAGAAACCAAACCTGATTTTTTAAATGGGCAAAAGATTTGAACAGATACTTCACCAAAGATATTTGGATGGCAAATAAAAAAGTGAAAAGATTCTCACCATCATAAGTCATTAGGGAATGCAAATTAAAATCATGAGATATCCCTGCACACCTGTTAGAATGGCTAAAATAAAAAATTTTTTTAAATCAGACACTACCAAGTGCTGGTAACTTCAGAGAGCACTGGATCTTTCATGCTTTGCTGTTGCGAGTGTAAAATGATACAGGAAAATATTTCAGCAATTTCTTATAAAGTTGTAAACATACACTTATTGCCTGGCCAAGAAATCACACTCCTTATATTTACCCTAAAGGAATGAAGACATGTTTGCTTAAAAAACTGTATGTGAATATTTATAACAGCTCTATTCAAAATCACTCCAATAAATTGTAAGTTACAAATAAGTCTTTCAGTAGGTGAGTGGATAAATGAACTATGGTACACCCATACAATGGAATACTACTCATCAATAAAAGAAACAACGTATTGGTAGTCACAGCAACTTGGATGAATCTCAAAGGCATTATGCTGTGTAAAGGAAGCCAAGCTTAAACGATTATATGCAGTATACTGCATGACATCTTAGCAAAGACCAAACTATAGGTAGATGCCAAAGGCTAGGGATGGGGACAGGTGAGACAACAAAGGAACAGCATGAGGGAGATTTTCTAAATCATGGGGCTGTTCTGTGTCATAACTGTGAAGGTGGTGACACAAATCTATGTAATAAAACTCACAGAACTGTACAGCAAAATAAAATGAGTTTTGTTGTTTATAAATTAAAAACAAACAACCAAAAACAAAATCTAGAAGGTAGGCTCTGGGGTCACTTTATCTATTTGGTTCCCAGCTGCAACTCTGGCCGGCTGTGTGAACTTCAGTGAGTCACTTAACCTCTCTTTGCCTCAGTTTCCCAATTTGTAAAATGAAGTTAATATTTTCTGACTCATAAAATTTTTGTGAAGATTAACTGAGAAAGTCATATAAAGCACCCAGAGTGTGGCATATAAAATAAATGTAATCATAAAAGAAAATCACTCTTATTAAAGTTTAGTCCACTTGTTACACTGAATTGATTTTACTTTGTTGTTCAAAAACTGATCTCTTCAGGGGGTTTGCACAGCAATTCTCACTTAATTCAGAATATCCTTATTTTTCATAGCAAGTTTTTCATCTGTACCAGATTCAGAAGGATTTTATGAATTTTGTACTTTATCTTTTTAAAGACCATGAGGTCATCCCTACGTATTAAACTGTCTGTCTGACTCCCAGGCTTCAAAGGTTTTTCAAGTTTGCCAGTTTAAACTAGTTTGGGGGAGGACGTCAGGGCCGAAAACTGGAGTCCAGAAATGGCGCGGTGTCATTTGTTTAACACTGCATGGTTTGAATTCTTCCCAGCTAGTCCTGAATACCATCACTTTGATGGAGTGAATTGTGATTCTTGACACATAACAACAAATGACTCACACACTCTTCCTCAACCGTGGAATTTTCTCAGTTATTCTTTTCTTTCCTGTCCTGTGGTTCTTGAAATAATCTCTCTTTTATATTCCTTCCATCCCCCAGCCCCTAGGTTCCCACCAGCCCTAACACTCTAAAATAAGGCGATGTTGGCCTTTGATATGCCATTTTTATCTTCAAAGGACTAAGTGTCTCCGTTCTCCTTCGCAAATCATCATTAGTCTTCTTTAGCATATTTTCCACCGGAGATAATTGTTGTGACACGTCCTCGATTCCTTTCTAATGAAAGTGGAGCGTACCCCAAGGCTTTTCAAAATTTGAACAAAAGGATTTCATCTCAGTCACACAAAACACAATCACAACCAGCTGTCAGTTCAATGGCTTAACAAATGTATATTGAACATCATTTGTGCCATGCACGATAGGAACAAACAGGACTAAGAACGGCCCCATGAAGCCACCGGATTCTCAGATACTGCTGGTGAGAGTGTAAATTGGAATAACACTCGAGAAAACAGTTTACCATTATTATTAAAGCTGAAGATGTACCCTATGACCCAGCTATTCCACACGTGGGTCTATATCTTAGAGAACCTATGTGCGTGTGCTCCAAGAGAAGTGTCTAAAAATATTACAGAGCATTGTTCCTTACAGCACCCAAACTAGAAACAACCCGAAGACCCATCAGCCCTTGAATGGATAACATATTGCTGTATGTTTATACAATGGCACACAGAAATGAAAATTAATTAACGACAGCTATGCACAACAACGTGGGTGAGTCTCACAAACACTGTCGAACAAAAGAAGCCAGATATAAAAGAGTACATGTGATTTATATAAAGTTTGAAAAAGGTATAACTAAGCCATACTGTGGTACAGATGGTGAGTAAAAGATAAGTATGAAATGGCTACCATAAACTCAAGAGTTAATGGTTACTTCTAGCAGGGACGGGAACGAGTCATCATTGATGCTTCTGGGATATCAATAATGTTTTATTTCTTAACTTGGGTGGTTATTTTCATAAATGTCAACTTATACTCATTTAACTATATATACATATATACATTATATACACGTGTACCTATAGTTATACATATATCTCATGCTATTTTCTTATATCAACTTCTTATGTCAATTTATACTCATTTAACTATATATAACTATATATATATAGTTATATATATATATATCTCCCTTATGCTCTTTTCTTATGTATATTATGCTTCATAAAAAATAGGTTTTTAAATAGGTGAAATTAAAAGAGAAAAATGGAGAAAGAGATCCCACCATCTTTCTCTCACTGGATGCAAAGTGCATGGAGCAGCTCTTTAAAGACTGTGAAAAGTAAATAGCAGCAGGTAGACGAGGGAAGATGAGAATCTGAACCACCAGGTGGGAGGTGTGTTTACCACAGTTTTTCCTCCAGTATTCCCCAGCCGAATGCAGTGCGGCCTGAAGCCAGGAGGCAAGCATCAACATGAACAGAGAGCTCCAGAAGAAGCTTCTAGCTGTGGCTCCAGGCACAGGAAAGGGAACTGCTAGCACTCAGAGGGAGTATGGAAACACTCATTTTTTTCCTCCTCTCTGTTCTTACATACCCAGATTGTGTGTTGTCAGTGGCAGAGGCCCCTGTGGGAGGTCACCAGGGCCAAAACTCAGAGAGAGGGGATCTGGCTCTCTGATCTGTACAACTGTGATCCCTAGAAGCTGGGGCAAATACTGATTTTTTTTAATACATGTTTTTATTTTAGAATAGTTTTAGATTTGCAGAGAAGTGGTGAAGGTAGCACAGAGAAGTCCCATTTACCCCACAGGCAGCTTCTCCTACTGTTAGCATCTTACATCAGTTTCTTTCTCTCTGACCTCCCGCAGCTTGGCCCTGGATACAGGCACAGGTAAGTGGTTGGTGCAGCAATGCACCTAAAGCCCCACCTTTCTATCCAAAGGAGGGGAAAGGGGATCCCAGGCAAATGTAAAGTGCCAAAGACATAAGGGAGACAGAGGAGCTCAGGAAAGTGACTGCATAAAGTGGTCAGTGAATTCCTGTGCTCACCCCCAAGCTGTGCCCACATGGGTCTGGTCCTAATCAGCATTCCTAATACTGAGAACTGAACCAACAGCTCTACCACTACTCATGTACTTAGACTGATCCCCAGGGGGTGCAGACACGGGCAGACCTAATAGCACTGTGGAGGTTTGGAAACAATTGATATTAGAATCAGAGTCCACAGAAGGGAGGTTAGAACTTTCCACCTGAATCTAAGCAGATTGATTTTCTACTCATACAAAAACGTTCAACGGAGTTCAACAGGACCCAGAGTTACATAAGAGACTATTCAAAATATTCAGAATCTAATCCAAAATTACTCAGCATACCAATAACCAGAAAGCTTGTAACTCCTTTGGGGAAAAATCAGTTAAAAGATGACACAGGGCTTCCCTGGTGGCGCAGTGGTTGAGAGTCCGCCTGCTGATGCAGGGGACACGGGTTCGTGCCCCGGTCCGGGAAGATCCCACATGCCGCGGAGCGGATAGTCCTGTGAGCCATGGCTGCTGAGCCTGTGCGTCCACTCCGCAACGGGAGAGGCCACAACAGTGAGAAGCCCGCGTACCGCAAAAAAAAAAAAAAAAAAAAAAAAAAAGATGACACAGATGTTGGAATGATATGACAAGGGGTTCAAAGCAGTCAATATACAAATGCTCCAATAAGCAATTGTCCACAATTTTGAAACAAGTGGAAAAATAGAAAGTCTTGTTAAAGAAATAAAAGATATATCAAAGAATCAAATAAACATTAAAAATAGAAAAATTGAAATTAAAAAAAAACCTCCCTGGATGAACTCAGTTGCAGATTACAGATGACAGAGTAGACATTTAGTGAACTTGAAGTATATGAATAGGAATTATCCAACTTGAAGAACAGAGAGAAAAAGATTGAAAACAATAAGCTGTCCCTCATAGACCTGTGGCACTATAACAAAAGTCTAATATTTGTGTTATCTGAGTCCAAAGGGGGAAGATAAAGAGTGTGATGGTAAAAAATATTTGAAGAAATAAAGGCTGAAAACTTCCCAAATTTGGCAAAAGACTTAAAGCTACAGATTGAAGAGGCTCAATGAATCCCAAACAGGATACCTTCAAAGAAATGCACACACAAAGACACATCACACTCAAACTGCTGAAACTGAAGACAAAGAAAAGGATCCTGAAAGCAACCAGACAATGTATTAACTAAAGGAGAACAGTTATTCAAATGACTATAAATTTCTCATCGGAAATCATGGAGGCCATAAAAAAAGTACTATAATACTTTTCAAGTGCTGAAAAAGAAAAATTGCCAATCTAGAATTCTGTATTTAGTGATCTACATCAGGAATCAAGTTAAAATAAAGGCATTCTCAGATGGAGAAAAGCAAAGAGAATTTCTTGACAGCACACCTTTAAAGCACATTTGCTTCAAAGGAATTTCTAAAGCAACTTCCTCGGGCAGAAGGTACATGGAACCAGAAGAAAACCTGGGATGTTAAGAATGAAGAACAAGAGATACAGAAAATATCCGGATGATATCATGGGCAATTCTTTCCTCCTGAGTTTTTAAAAATGCATTTCACAGTTGAAAGTAAATATTATAACATTTTCTGGTTTTAATGAATTTAGCTGTAATAGATGACGAACATAAAGGTGGGAGGTAAAGTTACCTGTATAATGGTAAGTTTTCTGTATTCCACTTGGAGTGATAAAATTTTGATTATAAGTGGAGTGCAAGAAGTTAAATACGTGTATTGTAATCCCTTTGTTGAACACTAAAATGACTATTAAAATGGATATAGTCAAAGTCTAAATAGAAACATTAAAATAAAATACTAAAGAACATTAAAATAATTCATAAGAGAGCAGGGTAAGGGAAATAGAGAAACAAAACCAAAGGGAACAGAAAATAAAACAATAAATCTAAATCAAAACATAATAAACACATTAAATGTAAAAGGTCTAAATACACTAAATAAAAGACATATTTTTCATAATAGATAAAACACATCACCCAAGTATATGCCATGTATAAGAAACTCACTTTGAACATAATGATATAGATAAGTTGAAATTTTAAAAAAATTGTTTAAAATGACATATCATGCAAACACTAATAAAAAGAAAGCTGGAGTGACCATACTAAATAGACTTCAGAGAAAAGAAAATTAGCAGGAGTAAAGAGAGACAATATATAGTGGTAAAAGGGTCAATTCAACAAGAAATCCAAAATGTATATGCAACCTAACAAGTTTCAAACCATATCAAGAAAAGCTAACAGAACTGAAAGGAGAAATAGATAAATCCACAACCATAGTGTGAGATTTTTAACCCTCCCCTTTCAGTAATAGATAGAACTAACACACAAGAAATTAGCAAGGATATGGAAGAATTGAACAAAAACATCAGTCAACCAGACCGCATTGATTTTACGGAACATTCCAACCAGAAACATCAGAATACATATTCTATTCATGTGCACATGGAATACTTCCCAAGACAGACCATATTCTAAGTCATAAGACCAACCTAAACAAGCTTAAAAGAATCAAAATTATGCAGAGTATTATCTTTGACTATCATGGAATTCTATAATAACAGAAAGTCTGGAAAATCCCAATACAGTTGTTTATTAACAACATACTTCTAATTAATCAATGAGCCAAAGAGGAAGTCTCAACGGGAAACATACATCAAACTGAATAAAAATATAACATACCAAATTTGTCAGCTGCAGCTAAAGCAGTGCATAAGGGAAATGTTATAGTATTAAATGCTTGTGTTAGAAAAGAAAGGTCTCAAATCAATAATCTGTTTCCACCTTGAAAAAGTAGGAAAAAAGAGCAAAATAAACCACAATTAAGCAGATGGAAGAAAATAACAAAGAACAGAAATCATAAAAATGAAAAGAGAAAATCAATGAAACAAAATATTGTTTTTTGAAAAGATTAAAAATATGATAAACCTCTAGTGAGACTGACTATAAAAGATACCAATTACCAATATCAGAAATAAAAGAGGAAATATCACTTCAGACCCTATGGACATTAAAAGGATAAAAAAGAGAATATTTTGAACAACCTGACAACATAAGCTTGACAAACTGGAACAGATGGACCAACACCTTAAAAAGTCACAAACTTCTCAAAAGCCTTCCAAAAAAGAAATCTCCATACCCAAATGATATCATTGCATATCAAACATTTAAGGAACAAATAACACCAATTCTACACAATCATAAGCAGAGGAAACACTTCCCAACTCGTTTTATGAGACCAGCATTACACTGAGACCAAAGAGAGTTCACAGCTGGCAGTACAGAACTGGGAGTCAGCAGCATAATGGGAAATAACAGTGCATGTAAAATCCATGCAATTAGCTGAGATTACCCGAGGAGACACAGCTAATAGGAAGAACCCAGAGCCCATGGTAGAATGCTGGGAAACCACAAGGGGCTGGCAGCTGAGAACAGGGTCAGTGAAAGAGACCAAGAAGAAGTGGTCAGAATTGAGACCAAGAGAAGCCACAGCTTCACAAAAAAACGAGACGTCAATAGTATCAAAAAAAGCAGTGTGATTCAAAACAAGAAGAAAGGTGCCCGCATTTATTGTCCACTTAAGAGTATAGCCTCCCTAAAAAGGAACCATAGTGCACTCACTGTTCGTGGGACTGTAAACTGGTTCAGCCACTATGAAGAAGAGTTTGAAGTTTCCTCAAAAAAATTAAAAATAGAACTACAATATGATCCATCAATCCCACTTCTGGGTATATATCCAAAGGAAATGAAAACTGGTTATGGAAGAGAGGTCTGCACTCCCATGTTTATTGCAGCTTTATTCACAATAACCAAGCTATGGAAACAACCTAAGTGATGTCAGTGGATCAATGGATAAAGAAGACGTAGTATATATACACAGTGGAATACTATTTAGCCATGAGGGAAAAAAAGGAGATCCTGCCATTTCTGACAACATGGATGGACTTAAGGACTTTATGCTAAGTGAGATAAATCAGACAGAGGAAGACAAATACTGTAGGCTAGTCCTTCTATCTGGAATCTAAAAAGAACTGAACTCACACAAACAGAGGGTAGAATGGTGGTTACCAGGAGCTGTGAGTTGGGGAAATAGGAGAGATGTTGTTTAAGATACATACTTGTAACTAGTAAATAAATAAGGCCTGAAGACCTAGTATACAGTAAAGTGATTACAGACAACAAAACTGTATTATAAGCGTTAAACTTGCTAAGAAGATAGATCTTAATTGTTCCCACCACTGGAAGAAATGATCATTATATGATGTGGTGGAGGTGTTAGCTAACTCTACAATGGCAAACAATTGCAATACAAATGCATTAAATCAATATGATGTACCCCTTAAACTTACACAGTGTTATATGTCAATTATACCTCAATTTAAAAAAAAAGGAGTATAGGCTTTCAAATCCATCTCACTGGGTTCAAATCCTGGCTTCACTAACTCAGAGCCTCAGTGTCTTCATCTATAAAATGGGCTGATAATAGTTCCTGCTTCATAGATTGCTGTCCAAAACAAATGGGCTAATGGGAGTAAACACTTGGCACAGTAGCCTGGCACAAAGAAAGTGCTAGATAAATATTAGCTACGAATATTTCAGTGCCCTTCCTGCTGACCTTCCTGGCAAGAGTCAGACCTAACATATGTGGAAGCAAAATGAGGTAAGCAACCAACCAACCCCCCACCTCAGCTGGTCTCACTGCAAACACATCACGATTGCCTTCGCAGCAAATTCTGGCATCAATAGAGCTTCAGCCCTTCTCTGAAAATGCTCAGAGAGCACAGTGAAAACCCAATCATGGGGGTGACCTTATTTTCTGACTGTGCCATGTAAATAAGCCTTATCTTCCACATATAATTCAAAAGCGGCATGGTATTTATATAGGAACTGTAGGCCAGTTTGGATGGTTCTAGCCCTGGATTCTGCCACCAATGGGCTGTGTGAGCCTGGGCAATTCCATTGACTTCTCCGAGCCTTGTTCCCTCCTCAGTACTGACATTTATCTTCCCGTCTCATATAACGCCTGTAGGGCCTAAGCAGTAACTGACAGTGGACTCTTCCCCTCCGTCAACATTCCTGAGAATCTTCAAGACTCGGCTGTGTCTAAAGTTGCCAGCCTGAGACTTACCTGGGAGATCTTGAAGATCAGCAGGCCAGTATGAATGACAGCATCACTCCATAGAATTTCAAATGCCCTTCCAAGAGGTCAAGAGGTTACCCAACCTTTCTGCCATAATGTCCGTGATGGAGGTCTCACTACCCATCAAGACTAAACCCTAAAAGCCTGCTCCACATTTGAACAGCTCTTGCCATCCAAAAGTCCCCCTGAGGGGACCTGGGTGCCAAGCCAAGTCCTGACCCCAATTAACTGTGAGACCTTGGACAAGATACTTCCCCTCTGCACACCAGTTTTCCAGAGTCCATGGGAACCACCCAAGGAGATAAACAGAAAGCAAGTAACTTTCCAACCAGAATAGTTTGTTATTGTTTAAAAAGATTTCCCACCCACCCCCTCCTTCTCTATCTATTTGGGTGGCATTTAATGTCCATGGAAGTGTAGGTTTTAAAGTTACCGTGGCAAAAATGCTAGATGACAGTGATGCAAAATGGGTTGAGGGGAACTTCATCTTATAACTGCTTCTCATTCAGGGGCACAGGAGGAAATCAACTCCCCATCATTTCCCAATTATTTCTCCTCCTGAAGCCCATTAAGGCTTTCTCAATTCATAATCAATACATTAAGTCCCTCTGTTTTATAAAACAGTTCATCAATATTTTATGGTTTTAATAATTTATGTTTTATTGCAGAAGCAGATGGAAACTTACGGCACACGTGTTCTCAAGAGACGACAGAGGAGACAGAAAACCTGAGTTGCAGATCCTAGACTTAAATAACCAGCTTTTCCAGGCCCCTGCCTCCAATTTGGAATTTTTGGAGGCAGAATGGTGGCTGGGAGATGACCCACCTGATTAGACACTTCACGAAGGGAGACACCATGTCCGCTTATTTCTTGACCATCTACCCTGTGTCTGGCATTACACTGAATACTCTACAGGCATTATACCACCAGCTCCCGCCAATAACCTGATGACAGACTGAAATCATAGTAGAGTAATCCTAGCTCTGGCCTACAAAATAGAGTTGGGCAGCCATAGAGGACCTGGTCCCAGACATGTCCCTGCACCACTGAGAACGTGAACTTTCTGAACTGTGCCAAAGCCAAGGACACAACCAGCCATTTTTAGAATATCTGCTAGCTGCAACCTGGTAGTGTCAAGGACCTCTCCTTGCAGCTAGGCAACCATTTCAGACCCCAGCCAATCCTTGCTTAACAAGCACCCTTACTTCTTGGCAGCTCCAATCATAATTCTTGACAAACCACATATGTAACTAACTGTGGCCTTGTGAGTTTTGCCTTTATAAGCTTCCTTCATTTTATGGTCCAGCAGAACAAACACAGTTCAAGTGCTTCTTGAATCTGTGCTTCCCGGGCTGCAGTCCTAACATAGCCCAAATAAACTCCTCTTTCCTTCAATCAGGTCTTTGTTTCTGAAATTTTGATAAACAAGCCATAGGAGAAAAGTATTATTGTCCCCACTGCCCAGATGAAGAAACTGAGGCTCAGAGTTAGCCAGTAACTTAGCCTACTCGGCTCAACTAGGAAACGGCAACACCGGGATTGAAATGAAGTCGTCTGACTCCAGCATCTATGCCGTTAACAGCATATACAATGGTCAACATATTTTCCTTGGGAAATGTTTATTTATTGAGCACAGACTTTTCTAAGCATTGAGGACGCTGAGATGGACCACACAGGCAGGGGTCTGAACTCTTGGAGCTGACGTATTGGTGGGGTTAGACCACGTACAAGTAAACGTTTTTAAAAATCAAGAGAACTCAGAACTCCCACCAGAGTCTATCCAATTTCCCCGTTGCAACACAGCTCCTGCAGCCCATTTTGCATCACTAGCCAGGTCATGGTATGACTTGACCATCTCAGCTGGGTTCATACGGTCAAGAACAAAGACCCAGACTGGACAATGGAGACACCTGACTAGGTTCCAAACAAGTACCCCTAAGAGGTACATGTTTTGATTAACTTTCCCCCTGGGGGTGTGTTTTCCCGATGCACCATGAATATTCCCCTGGGTGTTAATGTTTCCCCAGTGGCTGTTATTCCCAAGGGAGCTGTGGTTTACTTCAGGGCCAGGGGAGTAGCTTCTTTTGTAAGCCCACAAAGGAACTTCAGGCTGGGGGACACATTTACTTCAGTTTCCAAGGTGGAGATGGATGTATAAAGGCTCATTTCACTATAATTTCATGGTCCACTTATGAATCTATCTCTCACGTTAATTTCTTAAACCTGAGGTTTAAGTTTCATTACCTGTTAGACCCCTTTGCCTAACACAATGCTAGATGCTCAATAAATGAATGGATGGATCATTGCTTGAGTTCAAAGCTGGGGGCTGTCATTTACTTCCTGTGCAACTTTGTGCAAGTTACTTAACTCTCTGTGCCTCAGTTTTCTCCTCTATTGAATAGGGCATAAAACAGTACCCACCTCATAGAGCTTTCATGAGGATTAAGTGAGCTAAGAGACATGAAGCTATTAGAAGAATGCAAGACACATGATGTACAAAAAATAAATGATACTTTCCTGTTTTTCACAGGGGGTATATAGTCAAGGCCATTTTCCTGATGAAGATATATAATTTTCCCATGAATATTTTCCCAGTGAGTATTTGTCTCATTCAGGATACATCTCCGTAGGTATTTTAAATAACAAGTCTGGTTTTTTTTCCAGTATGTATTTTTCCCTGTGCATATTTTTTGAGTGGTCATTTCTCCTAGTGAAAATTTTTCTTGGAGGCATTTTTCCCAGAAAGGCTATTTCTCCAGAGGTTATCCCCACCCCCATCCCCCCTGTTTTTTGCAATGATTTTTTCCAATGGACACTTTTCCTAGTGAATATTTTCATGGTGAACATTTTCGTAATTAACATTTTTCCTAGGGAGCATTTTTAGTGAGAATTCTTCCTGATGTGTATTTTTCACAGTAGGTACTTTGGCTAGACAGTATACATTTCCATGGAGAAGGAAGTTTGTCTCCAGTGGTTGTTCTTCCAAATAGGCACGTTTTCTCAGAAGTTACATGTTTCTCCTTGAGTGTTTCCACCAAGAAGTATGATCCTCATTATGGACTGAATTTTGTCCCCCTCTCCCCACCATATATTGAACCCTAATCCCCAGTGTATTTGGAGATATGTCCTTTTAAGGAGGTAATAATTAAGGTTAAATGAGTTCATAAGGATGAGGCCCTGATCCAATAGGAATAGTGTCCTTATAAGAAGAGAGAGAAACACCAGGAGCGTGTGTGCACAGAGGAAAGGCCATGTGAGGACACAGCAAGAAGGCAGCTGACTACAAGCCATGGAGATTGGTCTCAGGAGAAACCAACCCTACTGACACCATGATCTTAGACTTCTAGCCTCCAGAACTGTGGGAAAATAAGTTTCTGATTTTTTAAACCACGCAGTCTGATGTTCTGTTACGGCAGCCCGAGAAAACTAATATAGTCCTCAGTATTTAATATTTTTCTGGCTGAAGCCAAAATAGTTATGACCTTTGGCCACTTTCTGCTGGTCCCTCCAAAGCATCCCTTGCTCACTCCACATTAAGGCTTAGCGCAGTAGAAGCAGAAAGCCTATACTGGCCTATGGCTCCCTTGTGTGCTGATAAAAGAAAATTCCATCCTTAATCCAATTTATTTCCCAGCCTGCAGCCCTCCATAACTCCAGCCCTGCAAAACCAGCTCAACAATGAGTGCCTTGTTCCCATCCGTGCAGCCCGGAGGTTGTACTACAAAGTTGCAGACACATAAAGATTCTGAGGAGCGCAAAGAGGTGGCTTGGGTCATTTTGCCTGGGTAATCATATGGGAGGGGGCACCCCAAGAATCCTCTCCTCAAGGGTCCATCCCTTCCATCCTGAATGTGGTTCCAGAGACCTGGATTTGGGTTTGGAGTTGTTCAGACCCTCTCCACTAGAGGGCTTTCAATGGCGATGGACATAGCATTTGCCCATAGCATTTACACATTCACACATTAGACTTTGAATAATCATATACTAACTCTATGTGAGCATAAGGAGGAGTACTGGGCAAAACAGACCAGAAAAGCGCGAGCGCCAGGCTCGTGGGTAGAGATTATATTTGAAAAAGATATTTCACCTTTAGTCTCCCAGCATTACATTCAAAGTTCCCTTCCTCTAGCTTCTAACCACATCTAAACTTATACCCCACACACGGGCTGATGGATTCCATGCCTTCTACACAACTCCACACCAAAAATCCTTTAACCTTCTTATCTCGATCTATTGTTTTCTCAACAACAAAAATAATCAAAAACTGATTCATTCTGAAGTCCAAACAACTGATAACAATAATTTCACTCCTTCTCCCCTTCCCATTTTTTCTCACACATTCTTTTAAAACAATCAAAGCCTTAAATTAAAGGAATGAAGATCCACCATATAGAATTTCCAGGATTAGCTAATTGGGGGATGGATGATTGGCAGGTAGTGACGTCTGCTCTGTACTTCGCTCTACCTTTCCCGCACCTGGGTGATGCTGGAGAAACAAAGGTGTCTTTCAGAACATCAGAGTAGCACCCGAATGAGATCCTGAAGATATCAAACAAAGCACAACAAGATGTTTTCATCCCTGCCCAGGACAGCACAAGGCATTCTGCAGAGTGAGAACTCCATGAAAAACAGGTTCACCATGTGTCGTAAAAAGAATAATGCCCTGGGGCTTCCCTGGTGGCGCAGTGGTTGAGAGTCCGCCTTCCGATGCAGGGGACGCGGGTTCGTGCCCCGGTCCAGGAAGATCCCACATGCTGTGGGGTAGCTGGGCCCGTGAGCCATGGCCGCTGAGCCTGTGCTCCGCAAGGGGAGAGGCCACAACAGTGAGAGGCCCGCGTACCGCAAAAAAAAAAAAAGAAGAATGCCCCACCCCCCCACAAAGATGTCCATGTCCCTAATCTCCAGAACCTGTGAACGTGTTACCTCAACATGGAAAAAGTAACTTAGCAGAGATGAGAAGATTATCTGGGATGATCCCTATAGGCCCATCATAATCCTTATCAGAGGGAGGCAAGGGGGTCAGGGCCAGAGAGAGAACTGTAATGCCGTGCTGCCAACACTGAACCTGTGTGAAGCGATCATAAGCCAAGGAAATGAGGTGGCTTCTAGAAGCCGGAGAAGGCAAGGGGATGGATTCTCCTCTAGAGCCTCAAGAGGGACACAGACCAGCTGGCACCTTGCTGTTAGCCCAGTGAAACCCATTTCAGACTTCTATCCCCCAGGATTGGAAGATAATACATTTGTGTTATTTGAACCACTGAGTTCATGCTAACTTGTTACAGCAGCAATGGGAAACTAATATACTACGGCTAAAGCCACTGCCTTGTGGTTACATGATTTTTCCATCAGCCCAGAGCTGACCCTCAGATATCCCATTATAGTGAGGGGGTAGATTATTTATCAAGCTGGTGATTGTAGTGGGTAGAATGGTGGCCCCCAAAATGGTATGTCCAAATCCTAACCTCTGGTACCTGCAAATGTGAACTTATATGGAAATAGGGTCTTTGCAGATGTGATTAGGCTAAGTATCTTGAGATGCTATTATCCTGGATTTAGGGTGGACCCTTATAAGAGAAAAGAGAGAGATTTATGAAACAGAGACACAGACGAGGTCATATAATTAATAGTCAGAGATTGGAGTCATGCTTTCCCAAGGCAAGGAAAACCTGGGGCCACCAGAAGCTGGTGAAGGCAAGGATTCTCCTCTAGATTCTTTGTAGGGAGTTCAGCTCTGCCAACACCTTGATTCGGGTCTTCTGGCCTCATAAACAATGAGATAATAAATTTCTGTTTGTGAAGCCCCCGAACTTGTAGTCATTTGTTATGGCAGCCAGAATACAGCTCAAATGCTGCCTGTATCATCAGCCTTCTCCCCATCACCAGGAACAAGTTATCTCCCCCTCCTCTGGGAAACACTCATTCCATCCCAGCACCACCCCCTTCAGGGTCTCACTGTCCCTATCTTAGTTAGAAGTACAAAAACAAGCTCAGAGAGGGTAAGTAGGCCAAGGTCAAACAGCCTGCAGCTGGGCAAGGATGCTGTCAGAACTCAACCCAGGCCTCTGCGCCTCCTCCCTCATGTTTTCTCCACTGCACTCTGTCCAACTCTTGTGGCATTTATCACTCCTGCCTCTGTTCTATGTACTTACATCCATGTCTTATCTTTAAACTAGACCAAAGGCCCTTGAGGGTCCATGCTGGTTTCAGCTTGAATCTCCTCACACCTCTGGCATCTAGTAGATGTTCACTAGGTATCTGTGAAAGAGGTGAAAAGCAGAGGTAGAGGAGGAAATAAGGAAAGGAGAGATGGGGGTATGGAAATAAAAGGTGGAGGGAAAGAATCAAACATATATTAGGCATTTCCCCTCTTTTCTGTTGTTCTATTACTCAGGCCCCAGTTCTGTCTCTTACTACCATGTGCTTCTGGTGGGCATAACTGGCACTCACCAATATCCATGCTCTCTTCTCCAGGGGCACACAGTTAGAAAACATTTCCCAGTTGCGCCATAGAATTGAGTTCTGGACAATGAAATGTGAGCAAAAGTGATGTGTGTCACTTCTATGTCTGGCCCATAAATGCCTCCTTGGCATGATCCTCACACTCTTCCTCTAGCTAAACAGAGATGTCTCTGAGGACTTGTAGCAGCAGGAAGGAGCCACAAGGTGGAAGGAACCTGGGTTCCCAAGAGACTGTATGGAGCAGAGCCCAGGGCTGCCCACGCTGCATGTAATGTGAGTGAGAATTACAACTTGACTGCAGTAAGCCACTAAAATCTTAGGAGTCTTCGCCAGAGTAATTAGCCTACCTTGGACCATTTATTAGCTCTCTCTGAGTCTGAATTTCCAGATTAAGTAAAATAAAGCAATTGTGCAATTTCTAAGATGACTTGCCATAAAAAATCTGCAGGTCTCTGACTTTCTCCAGAATTTAGTTCCAGGTCTTCAGGGATAAAATAACAAACAAACAAACAAGCATGTCCATCCACCAAGTGGGCTCTTAGTGTTATATATGTTATGCTCTGAAGAGATCCATTTCTTTTAATAATAGAAGAGCAGATCCATCCATAACTGGCTCATTCTGAAACAGGATTTCAATTGACCGAGCCTTGGAGCATTTGAATGCCATAACAGAAAATCAGTCAGCAACCGACTGAATTTAACTAATTTCAATTTGTGGGGTGGCTTCCGATTTAAACACCATATCTTTTTTTTTCCCCCTATCACACAACTCCTTGCTAGCTGAACACCTACAGAAGGATGATTATTCTAAATCTTCCAGCTGAGAAAGTTCCCTGGGGGTACCGTCTGTTTTGATGGAACAAATATGCATCTTGATCTCCTCTGTTTGGGAAGTTTGGGGCACACCTAGAGGGAGTGACAGTTCTCTCCCCAGGCTAACTCCATTCGCTGACAACAGTGAAGTCTTTCCAAATTCCCTTAATACTGGCTGCAGGTGAGATCCACCTGGGAAGGTGAGCGAAAAAAGATGTGTTTTGTTTGTTTGATGACAATGATTGATCTTCCTAATGGTCCCACTGTTTCCCTGCTTGCCCTCTAGAGTTTACTGTCAGCACAGCAGCCAGTATGATCCTGTTAAAACACAAGTTGGACCATGTCACTCCTCTGCTTGCAGAATTCCAAAGAATTCTATCTTGTTCAAAGCCAAAGCTAAAGTCCTTCCAAAGGCCCATGAGGCCTTACATTTTCTGGTCTGACTACATTTTCTTCTCATCTCTTGTTCTCCCTCCATCCCAGCCACATGTACTTTCTTGCTGTGACTCAATCACCCTAACCAGACTCCTGCCTCAGGGTCTTTGCACTTCCTGTTCCCACTTCCTGGAACACCCTTCCCAAGATCTCTTTGTACCTGCCCATACTTCCTTCAGCTCTATTCCAATTGAGAGTTCCTCCCTGAAAATTCTATTTGTAATTATAACTCCTCTCATCAACGGCACTGCCTAGCCCCCTTCCCTGACGTTATAGTCTCTGTAGCCCTTTTGATATTCCAACTAGCATACCTAGATTTTATTTTATTGTCTACCTAGTCCTTCTTGAATACTCTGTGAGAACTTCTGTTGTTCTTTTGCTGCCATTCCCCCAGCACCTAGAAGACTGACTAGGACATAGTGAGTGCTCAATAAGTGTTTGTTGAATAGAACAAGAATTCCATTCTGCCCTTGTATTTATCCAATGATATTAGAAGCACCTTGCATTTAACATATTCCATTCTGTGCCCTGGGAAGGTGTCAACTGCTTTACCGTAACTCTTCTGTAATTGCAATTTTGTCACCCAAAGGTAGAAAATGCAATGGCATTGCCCCACTCTGAAAAGCCAGCCTGGGGAGAAGGAAGGCGCTGCGGCTTGCAGAGACCCTTTTCACTCAGGGTTGGAGATACCTGGGCCACAGCAGAGGTTTCTAACCCAAGATGTATGGATCCCCTGCTTCAGAAGGCCTGTAAATCCCCTGAAACCGCAGGCAAAAATGTGTGTGTGACATAAATATATGCTCATTCATTCCTTCCACAACACCTAAATACAAGCACCAACAGCTTCCTGGTTCCTCTTGGGTTACAAAAACAAAAAAAACAAAACCCCAAAACCCAAATGCCCCTGCCCTTGCGCAGCTTACATTCTCGTGAGGCACGAAACATTAAGCAAATATGTTTCTGTCAGTAACAAAGCTAAGAGGCCAGAGAGTGACCAGGCTGGCAGGTGCTGTTTCAGGTAACATGAGCTGGAAGCTCTCTTTGAGAAGGTGAGACTTGAGCAGAGATCTGAACAGAGTAAGGGACTGAGCAGTGCGATCATCTGGGAGACAGCAATCTAGGCAGAGGGAACAGCAAAGACAAAGACCCCGAGTTGAGAAAGTCTTGGCATATTCCTGAGATGGGAAGGAGGCCGGTGTGGCTGAGTGTGGTGAGTGGTGGGGGGGATGGCGGGAGAGGAGGACAGAGATGGGGCAGAGCGGAGCCGTGGGGGAATGGAGGTTTGGAGCACCCTGCGGAGCAATGTGCAGACTTTGCATCTGATTTAGCTGGGAGGACAGTGTGATTCCAGCTGAGGGCTGTGAGCAAAGATGTAACATGATCTGACTTAGGTTTTAAGTCTCTCTCAAGCTGCTGGGTGCAGAACAGACTGAAGGGGGCAGTGTCGAGCAGGGAGATAATTTTGGAAGCAAACGCTGTGATCCACCTGACAATGGACGGCCTCGACAGAAAGGCGGCCACCAAGAGGTCAGAAGTGGGGCTGCTGGCTGATTACATGTGGATGTATGTGCATTTTGGGGGACCGATGGTCTTTACTGGTCATCTGTTTCTCCTGACATTCCAGCATGCATTTCTCCTTCTTCTGGCAAAAGTATCTCCACTTTACCTTTGGTGAGTATGGAACTGTCCCTCAAAGTTCCCAAGCTTCCCCCGGCTGAGGGGCCAGCCCTGGGCTCAGCTAGGTCAATGAGGTCCCTTCCCTGGAAAACTGTGTCTTCAGCAGAGTGTCATAGGTCTGAAATTGGGACATACTCATCCCGACAGTGGGGAAGGGGCTGCCGATGAGTTCTGCAAATTCCATAGCAACAGAAGTGCACACATCAAGGGGGCTGATTTGCTCCTCTTCTTTTCCAATAATTGGAAGTTCCACATTTCCTTTGTTTGCATCATCCTATTATATATATAATATATAGAATTGTATATATACAGCTACATATACGAATACTGTTGACCTTGAACAATGTGTGTTTGAACTGTACAGGTCCGCTTATTGCAGACTTTTCTCAACAGTAAATACTACAGTACCACGTGATCTGAGGTTGTTGAATCCAAGAATTTGGAACCACAGATACAGAAGAATCACAATTTCATATACAGAGAACCAACTGCAATTTATATAGAGATTTTTGACTGCATGGGGGGTCAGCTCCCATAACACCAACATTGTTCAAGGGTCAACTGTATATACATATATAAATTCATATAGACCATGATATATTATTTTATATAATTGATTATGTTATGTGTTATGCTATGTTATTCTATATGTGTTAGAGTTTCTGTTATCAACCAAATAACCTCAGTTGTAATCAGATTCTCAAACCACAGACTGGTGGTTGCCAAGGGGGAGGGGTTGGGGGAGGGCTGGAGTGGGAGGTTAGGGTTAGCAGATGTAAGCTTTTATACAGAGAATGGATAAACAACAAGTTCCTACTGTATAGCACAGGGAACTATATTCAATATCCTATGATAAACCATAATGGAAAAGAATATTTAAAAAGAATGTATATATATATATATATATGTGTGTGTGTGTGTGTGTGTGTGTGTGTGTGTATAACTGAATCACTTTGCTATAGAGCAGAAATTAATGCAACATTGTAAATCAACTGCACTTCAATTTAAAAAATAAGAATAGTGTTCTGGAGCTTTATTAATCAAATTGTGGCCTGACCAGCATCAGCATCACCCAGGTGTTCGCAAAAAATGCAGACTTTCAGACCCCACCCCGGTCCTAGTCAATCAACATCTGCACTTCCGCAAAATCCCCAGGGGATTGCTACGGAAGCTTGAAGAGCACAGCAGTGTGAGCTGTGTGAGAGCCAGCATGACGTGGAAGGAAGCTGTCAGACCCGGATGCAGGAAACCTGGGTACTAGGCTTGGTTCTGCCGCTAAATGGTCATGTGATGTTGCCAAGTATCTTTCCTTCTAATTCTCTGCTTTTAATTTTCTCACCTTTTACCAAAAATAGAGGAAGTAGATCTATGACCCACTCGCTGTATGCTCCCATGACACTCTGTACGTACCCGTATTCCAGCATGTGACCTAGAACATTATAACCCATTAAATGTCCATATACCCCACTGGCTGGAGGAGGAGGCAGCTTTATTCATTCACAGAGAAATATTTGCGGAGTCCCTTCCATGTGCCAGGCATCTGCAAAGTTCTGAGATACCTGTGTCCGCCCAGATCTGTACTAGTGTTCAGGAAATGTTTTTGAACAAATGATTTAATCAGAGGATTCCTTTAGAAACCAGTTAATGCATTAAATCTACCATCAAGAGTGGTTTTTAATTATTATTACAAGAATTATCTCTTTAGATACCTCTCCAGTTCCAACAGCCTATGAATCTATGGAACGACTTGCTTATCACGTCAAGGGTTATAGCAAGGATGCATTTTACCTTCTGGAAATCGCTGACCCTCAGCTAATGCTCTTCTTAAAGAGATGTCACCAGCAGGTTATTCCAACCCACTCATAGAAACTTTCTTAGAAAACAAGGATTAGTAGATAATTCACCTGCCTAGAAAAAACAGGTGCTAACTTCTACTTTATGGCTAAGCTTTTGGGGAGGGGGTGATAAAAGTAACTGTTTCCATAGCAACAGAAATGCACACATTAAAGAATATACTGTCTTGCTTAAATCTATTTATAAAAGAACGTGCCGGAAACACAATTAAGGAAACTAACAGCAGATGAAGTACTTGGGCTCTGGCTTAATTGTCTGTCTTCCATCATTTAGCACTCAAGAAAAATGGGTTGCGAGAGGGTTGAGGGGTCAGTGACCGGGGGGGTGCGCACCAAGAGAAGCAGTGACTTTCTTGAATCACTGCAGAGAGCTGAGCCCCTCCAGAGCCCCGGTATTCCCAACCACAAAGTTGCAGCTCCTTCTGCCAGAACCGGAACTGGCCCCATTCAGTTTTTCAGGGCTGGCCAGAGTTGTAAGTTAGTAAGCCATCATCTTAGAGGCCTGATTTAATTGTCCCCTATGGCTTACTAGCTGCAAAAGTCTTTATTGTTGACCTGAAATTCCCACCATGAGATTCCCAAAGCTTCATCTATATCCCCTGCCTCTTTCCCAAAACTCATAATGCTACCTGGTGCTTCAATGGTGCCGCTAACTCAACATTTTTAAAACCAGCTGCCCTTCCTGACCAGCTTCCTTCTGTCCCATCACCCTCTCTAGCACCCAGAACTGATACCTCCCACATCCCTAAATCTTGCCCACTTTTTCTTCTCACTTGTCTCTTGCAACCTGTCCATCATGGTGACCAAAGATTTCACAAAATGCAGCAGAGCCCGGCCGGATGCAGGTCTTCTGAGGACAGTTCTTGGCCCTTTCTTGGGCTACATCCCCTCTCCCATCACACACTCTGGTCCTGGGTTCCCAAACCAGGGAGTACCCAACTGTCTAAACCCAGTATGCTAAGCAAAACCTTGACCACACGTCTCCTGAACTTCCCAGCCCAGCCCTTGAGGGTCAGATGCTGGTGCAAATACATGCTGTTCTAATTCCCTGTACAGCATCACCAGATGGGCTTCAGCCCTCATCTGATCTCGTGGAAGTTGTGGTCCTGCGCCTTCCCTCACCATGGACCTCTTCATGGCACACAGCACCACACAGGGTGTGCCCAACTGTCAGTGGTGACTGCTGGTCTCTCTCCCACATCCTCTCATGCTCCACAGCATCCACAGACTCTTGTTCAACCTGGAAAACCACCACCCAGAATACACCTGTGTCTCTCTCACTAATGAGGTGAACCCGATAGAGCCACCTGCAATCAATATAGACTCCTAAATGGAATACGATGTGCCTTTCCTCATCACGTGGGTTGAAAACGACCCAACATTGCAACAGAAAGAGAAAATCATAAACACAAGCACAAGGATACACAGCAACCTTGCTTGTTCAACCAGCTCTCCTGATCCATTTCTCCAGCACCCTTCTCCCTCCCCCCAAAGAGTAAATCTTCCATCTTTCTTCTGTAAGGACTAAAGGTCAGGGTGCTGCTGGAGGAACTTCACCGTCAGGTCATCTTCCTCAAGCCAAGTCCAGTTTCTCCTCAAACAAGCCAGGTGCATTCCCTTGGGAAGGGCTGCCCCTTCTCCCTGAATCTCTTTCCTCCAAGTCATTGCTTGTTTGGCTCCTTTTGAACATTCTGTTCTCAGCTCGGAGTAACCTTCCTGGACCACCCTGTCTAAAGAACGCCCCCTTCCTAAAAAAGCCATCCTCTGTTTGTTCTATTTCCTCCACGTTATTCATCCCTGCTTGCGATTATTTTGTTCATTTATGGCTTCACTTACTTATTTTCTATTTCCTCCACTTGGATATAACATTTGTTGAAACAGATACCTTGTCGGTATGGTTCACCACGATATCCCCAGGGCCCAGAACAATGCCTGGCATGAAGTAGGAGTTCAGCAAATATGCATTGCATGAATGAATGGTTTGCTCATATAGCCTAACGGTTAGAACCACAGGCTTCATCCTTGCTGTAAATCCTGGATTGAACCTTTAGTAGTTACCTGAGCACAAACTGTCTAAGGTCTCATTTTTTCGATTTGTAAAATACAGTCATTTATCTCATAAGATGATTGTGAGAATTGAATAACACAGGTCAAGCACTAAACACAGTGTCTGGCTCATAACCTCAACAAATGGAAATTATCATTATCTTCCTATTTTCCCCTATTCTAATACTTTCCATATTATTGCCAATTAATAGAAGTTAAAATTCATATTCTATCTCACCTATAGAAAGTTTTCTTAAGGAGTCTCTGGTCTAATCCAATCCTTCCCTATTGCCGTATGGAAGTTCTATCTCCTCACAAGTTACTGTAAAATAAGAACAGAGTGCTTATTTTTATCGAGCATCTACTATACTCAGGCACTTGACATACATCCTCTCTCACCCTCAGGGAGCCCTGCCAGGGAGAAGGCAGACACTGACAATTGTCACACCATATCCACTCTACTGTCCTTCTTTACTGACAGAGCCCTGATTATTGGGGGAGGGAGAGCAAAGAGAACATTTTTCAGCCTCTTTTCCTTACCTTTATTCAAGTCAGTGGTATCTGGGCTCTTCTGTCCTAAGTAGCAAAACCTAATCCTAACCTTTACCATAGGCATTATAAGTCCATGTTCTCAATAAACAACCGGAAGCTCAGAATGAATGAATAGTTTGCCTAAGATCACACAGCTAAAACGTCACCAACCTGGTATCTGAATGCAGACAAACTTCATTCCCATATACAAGTCTTTCCCATTAATCTGCAAGCTATTTCTCAACTCAGAGCAGAAAGGATCTAGAGGGGCTTACCTCAAACCCTCACACACTAGGGAATCCTGAAGGATGATGGTGGGTAATGCTACAGCTGTCCAAATTCCAGCCTTCAGCTCAGCTGGCAGAGAGGCAAAGGTACCGACATGGCCCTGGGAGTGGATAGAGGGATGAGATGGAAGGGGTACTCCGGGGTCCCCACGGCTGTACCAGTGGCCAAGGGACCAGGAATGTCTACATGATCCAGTGAGAGGAACTGAGTTTCCAAGGGAAACATCAGAGCAGCAGCCTAGTGATGGAGCAAAGCTACCACAGAAGCAAATAACCAAGACCACAGACTCCAGCAGCGTCAGCACACATATCAACCCACAAGAACAGATGGCACCGAGAAACAACAATAACAGCAACAACAACAAAGCCCACAATGATGAGTATGTCAAATGAGTATGGGAGCTGCTGAAAGAACTCCCGGTGGTGAAAGCTGGAAGAACTTGAGCAACAACATAAAGTACTATTGGGTTATAACCCAAACCATAAAATAAATATTCATGAGTCTATGCAAATCCTTGAGGGAGTAGATAAATGCGAAGAAGAGAAACATCTCCCACGCAGAAAAATTTGGAAAAACTCCACCCTCAAGCAGGTGGAGCATCACTTCCCACTCCTTAAGTGCCAGCTGTGCAGGGGGACTTCCTTCCAAAGAGGACAATGCGGCAATTGGGTAGGTTAACTTTACAGTGGAGAAGCCTGGCATATGTGACCTTGACAGATCAGCAAGGTCAACATCAACAGTGATAAGCCATGTTGACAATGTGGACACTTTACCTCTGTCATCTCCCTCCCCAAAACCCATAGCCCCAGTCTAATCATGAGGAAAACATCCAGCAAATCCCAATTGAGGGACAGTGTACAAAATAACTGACCAGTGCTCCTCGAGACCGTCAGAGTCGTCAAAAACAAGGTAAGTCTGAGAAAATGCCACAACCTAGAGATGCCTAAGGAGACATGACTGATGGCCAAATGTAATGTGCTGTCCTGGTTGGGATCCTGGAATAGAAAGAGGATGTTGGGGGAAACTGAGGAAATCTGAATAAAGTATGGACTTTAGTCAATAATAATGCAGCAATATTGATTTCTTAATTGCGACAAATGTACCATAGTAATGTAAGATGTTAAAAATAGAGGAGACTGAATGTGCTGTCTATGGGAACTTTCTGTACTATCTTTGCAATAGTTCTGTAAATCGAAAACTGTTCTAAAATTAAGAGGGTATTAAAAACACAAAACAGATGGCATCAGACAAAGCGTGCTTCAGGGCTCTGCACATCCGTGGAGATGCTCGGACCAGCCTCTCTGCAGCAATGACCGGTAAGGATCCCAAAGATTTGATCTGAATTCAAAGGCCCTGTTTCTCTCCTCCCCACCACCTCTTTAAGGTCACCTAAGACATGTTCTCCCTTTTTACTCAGATTCTAACTTGCAGAGAAACAGGAGAAGGATAACACTCTGAAAATCAATGAATTAATTATCACAGATAAAAAAGGAGCTTAAAACACTGGACTTTGATTACTGCTTGGACCCATCCCGAGGGGTGGAGACACTTGAATGATAAGAACAGTCTTGGAGAAATAAAAAAGCTGCATTTATACTGCACATTTTTTAAAATTTTATCGAAGTCTAGTTGATTTACAATGTTGTGTTAATTTCTGCTGTACACCAGACTGACTCAGTTATACATATATATATATATATATCCTTTCTCATACTCTTTTCCATTATGCTCTATCACAGAATATTGAATATAGTTCCCTGTGCTATACAGTAGAACCTTGTTGTTTATCCATCCTGTATATAATAGTTTGTATCTGCTAATCCCAAACTCCCAGTCCTTCCCTCCCACACCCCCTTCCCCCTTGGCAACCACAAGCCTGTTCTCTATGTCCGTGAGTCTGTTTCTGTTTCGTAGAGAGGCTCATTTGTGTCACCATGCTGTACAACTGAATGCTATGTGAGTAAACGTGTACCTCTTCTATCCATGGGGCATGTTTCGGATCCTTAGGGATCTGTGTGCCATTTTCACCAGCCCTCACAGGCTGATCACAACTCCGCATCAGGCCACCCTGAGGCTGCCGCCATGATGCCGAGAGACAAGGTATATGTAGAGGCCCCACGCGAGTCCAAGAAAGGGAGGGCGTGGAGAGGAGAGTTCTCCCTACTTCACAGAGTTCCTTGTCATGCATAATGGCCTACCACTCAAATTCATTCCACTCCGCAGATGAATTATGAGGTCTGCCCGATGCAGACCATACTTGAGCCCGCCAGAATGAAGAAATCCATACCTGTCCCTGATCCACCCCTCCGCTGGAGAAATTTCATTGATCCCAACTGACGTTGGGGCCACTTCTTCTGGAGCAGAAGAGAATGGGGGGTCAGCACTGAACAGTGCCACTGGTTTTTCTCCTTATTTTTCCATGTTCAGATGGGAAACTAGACCACCCATTGTTCTCTGCTTTGGGTGAGGAGACCTCTGGAGAATTATTTAACATGTAGCTAATTTTACAAAAGGTTTGGCGGATCCAAACCAACTAATGTGATGTGGTATCATAGAGACGAATAAGGAAGTGTGAAAAACGGGGACCATGGCTTGCTAGGGAACACTAGATAAGACAATACAGCCAGTGGCAAGAAACCCTTGCTCATGTCCAGGAAGCTTGGCAGCCTGCCTTAAGTTCCAACTATAGAGGGAGAGTGGAACAGGGTGACCCACAAACTCAGTCTAGGGCCAAGTGCTTCCCCTTCTCCCCCACCGACATCCCCGACTCTGAATCAGTGGATCTGGATTGGAGTCTGTGAATTTGCACTTCTTACAAGCTTCTGGGTGATACTGACTGCTGTCCCAAGGACCACACTTCATGTCACACTGATATGAATAATTTTTTTTTTAACATCAATCTCTGGCCTCCTTTCCCCGAGATTCTGATTCAAATGGTCTGAGTTGGGGCCCAGGCAACACTGGTGTTTTGTAAGAGCTGCCAGGTGATTCTATACGTAACCAGGACTGAGAAACACTGCTGTAGCCCATAGAGAACTTACAGGAGGACACGGACAGTACGCATACATACACAAACACACACATATACACAGATGGAGGCTGATGGGGTCTGACCAGGCAAGAGGCAGAAGCATAACAGAAACATTCAAGGAGAAACTGAGCATCGTTACCCCTAACTCCATAGGACATCAGGAGAACAGTACAGCAGGGAGTCAAATTGTAGAGATGGGTGTGTGGGGTGACTTGGATTGCAGGGTTCTGGGAGTTCAGCTTTTGAATGGGTCCTTTGGAACCTTTCAGTGTACAAGAGTGGAAGCTGAAAACATCTGAAGTTATCTAGGGGTATATGGACGCTCAAAGATTTAGGACCATGGGCTCCGGTACAGAACTGAAGGATGTACTAGTACTTAGTCCCAAATAAAGAAGTTTAGGCTCAGTTATAACCATACTTTGTGAATGTGCCATCAACAAAAAAATGCTTCCAGGTCTAAAAGATATGGTTCAGCTCCCTGAATCCCTGAAAGCCTCCCCTATTTGGTGTGGGGTAAAGGGAATTCCTAAACAAACCTTAATATTCTTGGGGAAGGGGAAATGCAAAATTCTGCTAAGGAAAGAAACAAGGGAGAAAGTGTTTAGTCATTAATCCACTAAATAAATATTAACTGAGTAGCTATTATGTATAGGATAAAGCAGTGAACAGAACATCTCTTTTCCCATCTCAGTGTATGTGAGTTTCCTCCCTGCCTGTTAGACGCATCCACATTGCCTGAAGATGTAAGACTGTCAGAGGAAGAATGAAAAGAACAGAAAGTTGTAAGCTGTAGGGGATTTGATAATAAAGTGTTCTCCCATCCTGCTTGATGCACAGTTACTCTTCAAGGCTCTGCCCCCAGGATCTTCCTGCTTGAGTTCAGAGATAAGTTTTGACTTAAACTGGTGAATCTAAAAGAAAAAGTGATTAAACAAGGACTCAGTTGAACACACGGGCTGAAAAGTCAAGGTCCCATTGAACAGAGGAGAGCTAGTTTCCTCCCCTGCCCTAGTTAGAAGTTTGGTTAGCAAGCCCGTCCTAACGAAAGCTGCTCTCACAGTGTCTGGAGTATAAATTGACATTCATAACACCCATCCAAGGAGTGGATAATAATCTCATCTACTATACATTCATTTTAAAAGTAATTGCTTATCTCCTACTCTCATTAAATCATTTATTGAACACTTACTACATATTATATTCACTGGGAATAGAAACGAAGGACAAGGCCCCATTCTCAAGTGGTTCACAATCTAATGAGGAAAAAGGACAGATAAATGGACTGTGGTGGAGCAGTTTGATGTGTGCTGTGATAATATATATTTGCAGAGAGGGAACTCAACCCATGTGGGGAGAACTGAGAAAGGCTTGCCAGAGAAATTAACATCTGAACCAAGACCTGTAGGAAAAGAAAGACTTGGTCTATGTCATGAGCTGAATTGTATCTCTCCCCCGACACCCACAAATTCATACGTTGAAGTCTTAACCCCCAAAGTGATGGAATTTAGACGTGGGCCTTTGGGAGGTAATTAGGGTTAGGTTAGGTCATGAGGGTGGGGCCCATCATGAACTTGGGATTAGTGGCTTTATAAAAAGAGGAAGAGGGCTTCCCTAGTGGTGCAGCGGTTGGGAGTCCACCTTCCGATGCAGGGGACATGGGTTTGTGCCCCGGTCCGGGAGGATCCCACATGCCGCGGAGAGGCTGGGCCCGTGAGCCATGGCCGCTGAGCCTGCATGTCCGGAGCCTGTGCTCCGCAGCGGGAGAGGCCACAACAGTGAGAGGCCCGCATACTGCAAAAAAAAAAAAAGAGAGGAAGAAAGATCACTCTCTCAACCATGTGTGGACACAGAGAGAAGGTGGCGTGGATGAAAAATGTTGCCTGCTATTATCAGCAAACAAAGGTGCTGCAGACATCAAGCCCTCAGCCACTGCATCTCCCTCAATAGTGCATCCTGAGGGGACTCAGTATAAAGAACAGATACTGGCCCTACATAGCTAAGGTGCATATCAAAGGAATGATTTCAGTGAACCCAGACTCTTGCATCTTCCCATACATAGAAAAACGCTAAATTCATTTACTTGAAATGTCTGGTTTTCCTTAATTAACAGTAACCTTTGATATTCACTACATGGTCTTTGTATCCGGGCTCCTCCCTTACCTCTTCAGAGCTGTCCCTCAGAGCTATCTGAGAGCCTGTCTTCTGGACTTAAATCCTCAGTTTTGTCTACCAAATAAAACATAATTCTCAACTTTTACGTTGTGCATTTTTTTTTCAGTCGACCGTTTCCATCTGAAAACCAGGAAGAGAGTTTTCACCAGGCACATTCATCTGAGACTCCCCAGCCTCCAGAACTGTGAGAAATAAATGCCTTTTGTTTGAGCCACCCAGTCTATGGTATTTTTTTTTAATAGCAGCCCGGGCAGACTAATACAGGCTAATAACAAAAGGAGGGACAAACATTCTAAGTAGCAGGAACAGCACAAGCAGAAACCCAAAGGGATGAGCACCTGCCATGTTCAGGGAGCTCCAAGCACTTCTGGAGTACACGGTTCCCAAATTACTTCTGCTACAAGGGAGGTGACAATGACAATGACAATTATAAGTGGAGAACAGCAGATAACCGAGAGCTAAGTTACACACTACCAACCTAATTAGGATGTACGCTCAAGGAAGGGCAAGTTCAGCGAACGCTGTGGGCGGGGCCATGAAGCAGGGAGGACGGTTAGAGAAGGTGTGGCAGCAGAGGGGGCAGGCGCTGGCCCCACGCCAGGAATGGAATCCAGTACATTACTATATTGCATCTAGCTGTAATATGAACATGGCCGCCTCTCTCTTCTCAGCCCCTCTGCAGAAGTTTTCTTTCCACCAGAACCTGTTGAGGGACTCGTATTTGCCTAAGGAAGATTGGAGAGGTCATGGCCTTGGTAAATGCACATGGAGCTCATTCAAATTGAATAAAGTACAGTTTGGCCAAAGGATTACCAAAAGGCTTGGCCAGGCTGGTTACACAGAGGCTGTGCTGCATATCCTCTGCTACCCTTCCCTGTGCTGGGCTGTACATCTATGACCACCTTTTAGAGCACTTACCCAGCAAAAAAATAAAATTATGACTTGAAGTGGAGGCGTGATGTACAAGAGAGAGACACACACATCTCTATTAAACCACTTAGCACCACCATCCTCAGCCACTTGGGACCGGAAAAGATGGTGTGTTTGAAGGGTGGTGTTTAAAAAAACTCTTTCCAAACATGTACAGAATTCGTTTTTTCTAACAACTAAGAAACATTTTCAGATACTTTGCTGTGATGGGGTATTTCAGAAACATTTGTGTATTTAAATGCCAGATTTTTAAGACTGGTTATTGCAGAAGTATGAAAAAAAAAGATTCTATTTGAAGAAATTTGTTTCAGAATTCACTCAGTGGTTTAACATGGGGGATTTTTAACTCTTGTTCAACCTTTTAAGCATATCCAGGAGTACTTGGGACCTTTGAGGACCTTAAGACCAGCTCCCTACCTCTAAAGGTTCTTCTCTTGAAACTCTTCAGTTTATGTACTGCATTCAAATACTGCCAAAATCTCAATAATTAACCAAACGTTTCACGCTTTTGAGTTCCTTTGTTTCTGTGCTGTTCCCTTGCCCTAGAATGAATTTTCACCCTTGTATGCGTTTCCTACATCCTTTGAAATAGGTAGAAACATGACTTCCTCCAGAGCCCCCAAGATAAAATTTACTCATTTCCTCTCTTCTGCAACAAAACCTGTGATTTAGGTCCCTACTCTTGGCCACTTGGACAGTATAAATGAGCTTCTGCCCCATCCTCCATGGCTTATAAAAATTGAGAGTCACTGCCATAAAAAAGAACGAAATAATGTCACTCGCAGTAACATGGCTGGACCTAGGAATGATCATACTAAGTGAAGTAAGTCAGACAAAGACAAATATCATATGGTATCATTTATATGAGGAATCTAAAAAAATGATATAAATTAACTTATTTACAAAACAGAAATAGACTCACAGACATAGAAAACAAACTTATGATTACTGGAGGGGATGGGGGGATAAATTAGGAGTTTGGGATTAACATGTACACACTACTATGTATCAAACAGGTAAATAACAAGGGCCTACTGTAGAGCACAGGGAACTGTATTCAATGACTCAATGTCTTGTAATAACCTGTAAGAGGAAAGAATCTGAAAAAGTCTCTCTCTATATATATATATGGCTGAATCACTCTGCTGTACACCTGAGGCTAACACTGTAAATTAACTATACTTCAATTTTAAAAAGTAAACAAATAGAGACACCAGAGGGCAGACAGCTGAAGCAAGAAGAACTACAATCCTGCAGGCTGTGGGACGGAAACCACATTCACAGAAAGATAGACAAAATGAAAAGGCGGAGGGCTATGTGCCAGGTGAAGGAACAAGATAAAACCCCAGTAAAACAACTAAATGAAGTGGAAAAGGCAAACTTACAGAAAAGGAATTCAGAATAATGATAGCGAAGATTATCCAGGATGTCAGAAAAAGAATGGAGGCAAAGACTGAGAAGATGCAAGACATGTTTAACAAAGACCTAGAAGAGTTAAAGAACAAACACCTAAAAGAATTAAAGAACAAACAGAGATAAACAATACAATGACTGAAATGAAAAATACACTAGAAGGAATCAATAGCAGAATAACTGAGGCAGAAGAACAGATAAGTGACCTGGAAGACAGAATGGTGGAATTCACTGCTGCAGAACAGAATAAAGAAAAAAGTATGGAAAGAAATGAAGACAGCCTAAAAGATCTCTGGGACAACATTAAACACACCAAAATTCCATTACAGAGGTCCCAGAAGAAGAGAGAGAGAAAGGACCCAAGAAAATATTCGAAGAGATGATTGAAATTGAAAATTTCCCTAACATGGGAAAGGAAATAGGCACCCAAGTCCAGGAAGTGCAGAGAGTCCCAGGCAGGATAAACCCTAGGAGAAACATGCCAAGACACACAGTAATCAAACTGACAAAAATTAAAGACAAAGAAAAATTATTAAAAGCAACAAGGGCAAAATGACAAATAACATACAAGGGAACTCCCATAAGGTTAACACCTGATTTCTCAGCAGAAACTCTACAAGCCAGAAGAAAGTGGCATGATATATTTAAAGTGATGAAAGGGAAGAACCTACAACCAAGATTACTCTACCTGGCAAGGGTCTCATTCAGATTTGATGGAGAAATCAAAAGCTTTACAGACAAGAAGCTAAGAGAATTCAGCACCATCAAACCAGCTCTACAACAAATGGTAAAGGAACTTCTCTAAGTGGGAAACACGAGAGAAGAAAAGGACCTACAAAAACAAACCCAAAACAATTAAGAAAATAGTAATAAGGATATATATATCGATAATCACCTTAAATGTGAATGGATTAAATGCTCCAACCAAAAGACTCAGACTTGCTGAATGGATACAAAAATGAGACCCATGTCTACAAGAGACCCACTTCAGAGCTAGGGAGACATACAGACTGAAAGTGAGGGGATGGAAAAAGATATTCCATGCAAATGGAAATCAAAAGAAAGCTGGAGTAGCAATACTCATATCAGATAAAATAGACTTTAAAATAAAGAATGTTTCAAGAGACAAGGAAGGACACTACATAATGACAAGGGATCAATCCAAGAAGAAGACGTAACAATTATAAATATGTATGCACCCAACATAGGAGCACCTCAATACATAAGGCAAGTGCTAGCAGTTATAAAAGAAGAAATCAACAGTAACACAATAATAGTGGGGGAATCTAACACCTCATTTACACCAATGGAAAGATCATCCAGACAGAAAAATAATAAGGAAACAGAAGCTTTAAATGACACAATAGACCAGACAGATTTAATTGATATTTATAGGACATTCCATCCAAAAACAGCAGATTACACTTTCTTCTCAAGTGCACACGGAACATTCTCCAGGATAGATCACATCTTGGGTCACCAATCAAGCCTCGGTAAATTTAAGAAAATTGAAGTTGTATCAAGCCTCTTTTCTGACCACAACGCTTTGAGATTAGAAATCAATTACAGGGAAAAAAATGTAAAAAACATAAACACATGGAGACTAAACAGTACATTACTAAATAACCAAGAGATCACTGAAGAAATCAAAGAGGAAATCAAAAAATACGTAGAGACAAATGACAACGAAAACACGACGATCCAAAACCTATGGGATGCAGTAAAAGAATTTCTAACAGGGAAGTTTATAGCAATACAAGCCTACCTCAAGAAATAAGAAAAATCTCAAATAAACAATCTAACGTTACACCTAAAGGAATTAGAGAAAGAAGAACAAACAAAACCCAAAGTTAGCAAAAGGAAAGAAATTATAAAGATCAGAGCAGAAATAAATGAAATAGAAACAAAGAAAACAATAGCAAAGATCAATAAAACTAAAACCTGGTTCTTTGAGAAGATAAGCAAAATTGATAAACCATTAGCCAGACTCATCAAGAAAAAGAGCGAGAGGACTCAAATCAATAAAATTAGAAATGAAAAAGGAGAAGTTATAACAGACACTACAGAAATACAAAGCATCCTAAGAGACTACTACAAGCGATAAAATGGACAACCTGGAAGAAATGGACAAATTCTTAGAAAGGTATAACCTTCCAAGACTGAACCAGGAAGAAACAGAATATAAACAGACCAATCACAAGTAATGAAATTGAAACTGTGATGAAAAATCTTCCAACAAACAAAAGTCCAGGACCAGATGGCTTCACAGGTGAATTCTGTCCAACAGCTAGAGAAGAGCTAACATCCATCCTTCTTTTAAGAAGAAAAAAAAACTGCAGAGGAAGGAACACTCCCAAACTCATTCTACAAGGCCACCGTCACCCTGATACCAAAACCAGACAAAAATACTACAAAAAAAGAAAATTACAGACCAATATCACTGATGAATATAGATGCAAAAATCCTCAACAAAATACTAGGAAACAGAATCCAACAACACATTAAAAGGATCATACACCATGATCAAGTGGGATTTATCCCAGGAATGCAAGGATTCTTCAATACACACAAATCAATCAATGTGATACACCATATTAACAAATTGAAGAATAAAAACCATATGATCATCTCAATAGATGCAGAAAAAGCTTTTGACAAAATTCAACACCAATTTATGATAAAAACTCTCCAGAAAGTGGGCATAGAGGGAATCTACTTCAACATAATAAAGGCCATATATGACAAACCCACAGCCAACACTGTTCTCAATGGTGGAAAAACTGAAACCATTTCCTCTAAGATCAGGAATAAGACAAGGATGTCCACTCTCACCACTATTATTTAACATAGTTTTGGAAGTCCTAGTCACGGCAATCAGAGTAGAAAAAGGAACAAAAGAAATCCAAATTGGAAAAGAAGTAAAGCTGTCACTGTTTGCAGATGACATGACACTATACATAGAGAATCCTAAAGATGCCACCAGAAAACTACTAGAGCTAATCAATGAACTTGGTAAAGTTGCAGGATACAAAATTAATGCACAGAAATCTCTTGCATTCCTACACACTAACAACAGAAGATCAGAAAGAGAAATTAAGGAAACAATCCCATTCACCATTGCAACAAAAAGAATTAAATACCTAGGAATAAACCTACTTAAGGAGACAAAAGACCTGTATGCAGAAAACTATAAGACACAGATGAAATAAATCAAAGATGACACAAACAGATGGAGAAATATACCATGTTCTTGGATTGGAAGAATCAATATTGTGAAAATGACTATACTACCCAAAGCAATCTACAGATTCAATGCAATCCCTATCAAACTACCAATGGCATTTTTCACAGAACTAGAACAAAATATTTCACAATTTGTATGGAAACACAAAAGACCCCGAATAGCCAAAGCAATCTGGAGGAAGAAAAACGGAGCTGGAGGAATCAGGCTCCCTGACTTCAGGCTATACTACAAAGCTACAGTAATCAAGACAGTATGGTACTGGCACAAAAACAGAAACATAGATCAATGGAACAGGATGGAAAGCCCAGAGATAAACCCATGCACCTATGGTCAACCAATCTATGACAAAGGAGGCAAGAATATACAATGGAGAAAAGATATCCTCTTCAATAACTGGTGCTGGGAAAACTGGACAGCTACATGTAAAAAAATGAAATTAGAACACTTCCTAACACCATACACAAAAATAAACTCAAAATGGATTAGAGACCTAAATGTAAGACCAGACACTATAAAACTCTTAGAGGAAAACATAGGAAGAACACTCTTTGACATAAATCACAGCAAGATCTTTTTTGATCCACCTCCTAGAGTAATGGAAATAAAAACAAAAATAAACAAATGGGACCTAATGAAACTTAAAAGCTTTTGCACAACAAAGGAAACTATAAACAAAATGAAAAGACAACCCTCAGAATGGGAGAAAATATTTGCAAATGAAGCAACCAACAAGGGATTAATCTCCAAAATATATAAACAGCTCATGAAGCTCAATATTAAAAACACAAACAACCCAATCCAAAAATGGGCAGAAGACCTAAATAGACATTTCTCCAAAGAAGACATACAGATGGCCAAGAGGCATATGAAAAGCTGCTCAACATCACTAATTATTAGAGAAATGCAAATCAAAACTACAATGAGGTATCACCTCACAGTGGTGAGAATGGTCATCATCAGGAAATCTACAAACAACAAATGCTAGAGAGGGTGTGTAGAAAAGGGAACACTCTTGCACTGGTGGTGAGAATGTAAATTGATACAACCACTATGCAGAACAGTTCAGAGGTTCCTTAAAAAACTAAACATAGAATTACCATATGACCTAGCAATCCCACTACTGGGTATACACCCTAAGAAAATCATAATTCAAAAAGATCCATGCACCCCAATGTTCACTGCAGCACTCTTTACAATAGCCAGGTCACGGAAGCAACCTAAATGCCCATTGACAGACGAATGGATAAAACAGATGTGGTACATATATACAATGGAATATTACTCAGCCATAATAAGGAACGAAATTGGGTCATTTGTAGAGACGTGGATGGACCTAGAGACTGTCATACAGAGTGAAGTAAGTCAGAAAGAGAAAAACAAATGTCATATATTAACGCATATATGTAGAATATAGAAAAATGGTAAAGACGAACCGGTTTGCAAGGCAGAAATAGAGACACAGATGTTGAGAACAAATGTATGGACACAAAGGGGGGAAATAGGGGGTGGGATGAATTGGGAAATTGGGATTGACATATATACGCTAATATGTATAAAACAGATAACTAATAAGAACCTACTGTATAAAAAATAAAATTAATTTTTTAAAAAAACTGAACATAAAAATAAAAATGGAGAATCAGAACCAGCTTCAGAACATGATCTTTTGCTTCTCATCCACCTCAGACACACATCTTCCCTAGCTCTCCCCCAGGCTTATTCCAAAGCTCTCTCTAAGCTCAAGTGGGCATGTTCCTTCCCTGGTAAGTGTCAGTTCTGTGTCCATTCTCTTGATGAACATATAGGTACACGGATGCACATATAATGATATCTGACAGTTTGTGCTATGAGCTTTTCTAAGTACATCCGGTGTCTCAACAAGTGGATTATTTCTTACTCTCAGTCTTTATAGGCCTGGGCCTATGGAGCAGGGCAAACCAAAGGATCAGCCTCATATTGGCCAACTGGCCAAGAACGAGGATTGAATTCTAGGCATTCTGATGAGTGCTTAATAAAACTTTTGGCACAAAGTGCTGTGGAAGCTCAGAGGATGGACCTGCTGATTTTGCCCAGGGAACAGAGATAGCTTCACAAAGGAGATGCCCTGTGCAATCATTACGTCTTTGCCAATGCATCCCACACTGCAGTATGGGCTTATATGGGCTTTTTGGTAGTACACAGATGAAGATTTAAGTTTAAAATATGTGTCAATTTAAAGATAAGAAATAGTAAAAGTGGAATATGGGTTTGGCAAAAATTTAAACAACCCTAGTTTATTACATACAATTCTATTTGCTTGATTGATGAATGCTATTCTGTCTTTACTGTGAGAGGGTCACTAATCTATTGTTTCCAAATATTAATTCTTTCGATCTTCAGAACAATTCTATGAAGTAGCTACTTTCCTGTGTTTAAATCCATAAGATAGAGAAACTAGGGCACAGAAATGTCAAATAATTTACCCAAGGTCATGGAACTAGCAAGTGGGAGGATTTGATCCCAGGCACTATAGGGTTAGAACCTATACACTTTGATACTATAATATGTTGCCTGCTATGCAGAAAATCATAAGAAGAACCATAAGCTCAAGGAAGGTAGGACCCTTATCTCCTTTTTCCCTCCACTGTAATATCCAGCCCTGAGATTACAGCATGGCTCATAATAGGAGCTAAATATTAAATATTTTTGAATACAGGGATGGTCGAAACAATGAAAAGAACATCTTTTGGTTATGCTGATCACACCGTTGTTTATATCAATTTATGTATTTGTCTTCCCTTCAGACCGTGAGATTCTTAAATACAAGAACTGGATTTTATTCATCTCAGACTCACTTTGCTGTACGCCTGAAACGAACACAACATTGTAAATCAACAATACTCCAATAAAAACTTTTTAGAACAGAATATAATAGGTTTCCTCCCTTATACTGGTTCCCCTGAAATGGATTTCAAACTTATCATTTTCAAAACTTTACCTTGCACTCACTTTTTCAAGGACACTTCTGTGACATAAAGTGAGTGTATCCATAAATCAATCACCTTACATTATGCACATATATCTCACAGTGATGCCCACAGGAAAGGGCACAGAGCATTCTCATCAGTTAGTTCATAATTCTTCTGACAAAATTATGAGATGGTTACCCTTTCAGCTGTAATTAGTGACATTATCCAATCGAGTATGGTACAGAATAGTGAAGAAACTATGAACTTTAAAGTTGGACCCACAGGGGTTCAAATTTCACTCTGCCACTTCTAGTTATATGCCCTGGAACATGTGACTCCTGAAAAAAATTGGAAATAGTAACATCCATCTACATGGGGCATTGTGAGATATCATATGTCAAGTGCCAGACGCATAGTAGTTCTGAAATAAAAATTTCTTCCTTTCCTTCTTTCACATGATCCTCTATATTCATAAAAAGTTATCAATTCCATACTATTAATAAGAAACACTTAAGCTAGAAAAGAAATGCCTTGCCAATGTCTTGACCCCTTTAGTCAACTACTCAAGGAGTCTGGTTATCCAAGGAGAAGACTGAGACAGACCAGCAATTGAAATAGCGTAATAGGACTGACCTTCCCAAATACTTTCAGGAGCATTTTAGTGAGTTCTCTGAAAACTCAACGAAGGGAATTTCCATTGTACTGTTTCCCGAGGGGAGTGATGCAAGCTCCAGCAAATTATATATAAAATATGCACACATGCACATAGTATTACGGTGTAGTTTTCGAAAAATGTGTGTCCCAGAGTTGGACTACTTAAATTAAAACTGAGACTTCACATGTATTGTGTGTTCTTAGGAAATGTATATCTAACTTCTTTATGCCTCAGGTTTGTCATTTGTAAAACGGAGATAAGAATAATATCTACCTTTTAGGGTTGTTTGGAGGATTGAATGAAAGAAGACATGTAGAACACTTAGAACAGTGCCTATCATGTTGGAAGTACTCAAGAAATCATGCAAGTCCAAATATTAATAGGGTTATCTGGGTGGTAAGATGATGGCCAATTCTCAGTACTTTATATTATTATATATTTCCTGAATCTTTTACAATGTGAGTGTATCAGTTTATTCTCACTCACACACACCCAAAACCTTAATTTTGTTTTGTCATGAGAGATTTTTTTTAAACTGAGCAGCCTTTAATTCAAAGAGGTGAGAGTTGGAGATATATATAGAGTCAGTGGGTAGAATCCAGGAAGAACCAACAATTAAAGATTGGGCGATACCGTGTAGAGCAATTTCTAGGGGGAAAGCAGCTGCAAAAGATTTTTACTAGATGGCCTGAAACTGCAGGCCACAGGAATGAAAAATCTTTAAAGTAAGATCCAAACTCGGACTTCCCTGGTGGCGCAGTGATTAAGAATCCGCCTGCCAATGCAGGGGACACGGGTTCTATCCCTGGTCCGGGGATAGAACATGCTGCTGAGTAACTAAGCCCGTGCGCCACAACTACTGACCCTGCGCTCTAGAGCCTGTGAGCCACAACTACTGAAGCGCTCGCGCCTAGAGCCCGTGCTCCGCAACAAGAAAAGCCACCGCAATGAGAAGCCCGTGCACCACAACGAAGAGTAGCCCCCGGCTCACCCCAACTAGATAAAACCCACGCACAGCAATGAAGACCCAACGCAGCCAAAAATTAATTAATTTTTAAAAATTAAAAAAAAATCCAAACTCAAATACCAGCAGGTGATACGAATGCGCGATGCTGAGAGGTTGCCTCACCAGTAGGGAACAGTGGGAACACTGCAGAAATGACAATACACAGCTCACCTAAAGAGGGCAGCTCTTGCTTGCTGTGGCCATGCAAAGTTTCCAGACCTTGTGATTTTTTTAAAGACAACTCAAAAACCTGGAACTTTGAGTTAAATGTCCTAAATTTTAAATGTTGGAAATTAAAATTTTAAAAAATATTGAAAGCTAAACATGTCCCAAAGCCATCAGTTTACAACCAATGCATTAAAAGCTCATCTCCATCCAAAGAAGTCTGTAGAAGCAGCAAAGAAAGTTCATCTAAAAACCAACAGGAGGCACGAGGGATGCCCAGAGGATGGCGGAATAGAAGGGACAGAAGGACCTGAATTCTTGATGATATTCTTGAAACAGTAAACCAATTATAGCACTATCTCCTGTCTTGCTAAAATAAAAATAATAATAAATGCTTAATGGTTTCATCCACTATCAACCAGATCTTCTTTTACTTGGAGCCAAGTGCGTTCTGACATACACACGAAGCAAAAGAAGATCAGGAAGAATCTAGAGAGAAAGGTAGCAGTGGGGGCAGGCAACTGCCTCCAAAAAATGTAATTTGTTTGCTCAGTCTTCCTACAAATATTTATTCTGTAACTACACTTTGCACTGGGCTAGACACCAAGGGTTTCGAGGATAAATCAGATTCAGCCTCAGCTGAATATTTGCAGCTTGTCTCCATAGACTCAAAGCAAAAAAGGAGCAGGTCTAAAAGATGAGGCCATGTAAATGGGCTGCTTGTAGGTACGATCTAGAGGACAGTTTCACACCAGGCAGGGTGAAGAAATAAATCTGTAGATAGGCCTTTGGCTGGTTGCCGAGAACACAGAGCCTGTGTACAAATGTCAAGGACAGTGTGTTCAGACAGTGACCCCCATGCCTTATTTATAACCATTTTCACCTGGCTGCTATCTGGGAAGGCCCTGGCTCTCATCTCCTCGTCACTTTCTTGTACAGTCCAAATTGACAGCATAGTTTCCAGTTCTCCCTGCTCAGATACTCGCTAGGCCTGGGAATGAGTAGATAAGCAGGGTAGATGGCTCAGGAGAGAACTTAGGGAGACTGGGGCATCTGGGAGGAAGAAACTGGTTGGAAATCACTCTGCCTTAGGCAGATGAGCAGGAAGTTGTTATTCTCTGGGTGTCTGTCTGCATCTCCTCCCTCTAATCTCCAACCACAGTCTTCCTAACCCGAACCCTGGCATAGACACTATATGCTAGCTCTGGGAAAAAACTGAAGCAGATTCAACCATCTCAGAAAGTTGAGTAAATTAACAGACGAGGGCCGGGTGTGTCCAAGAAGAAAGAACCTCTTCTCTTGTTTCTACGTCTTTATGCTCAGAAGTGGGAGCTGGGCAGATGACACAAAGGGCAGAAAAGAGAATTTCTTCCCAAAAGAGCCCCCTCTCCTTCTCCAAAGACCCTCTCAAACTAGGAGAGGTTTTTTCACCTTTCTTCCTCAGAGCAGAATTTGCCCAATGTGACTAAGGCTGGGTAGCACTTAATTACTTACAGCACACAGAATACTGGTGTCAAGGTCCCGCATAAAGTTCAAAGACTCATAAAATTTCAGATCTGGAAGTGAATTTAAACACCATCTTGTCTACCCTCCACCCCCATCCCAAGCTTTAATCCACTCTGCAAAATCATTTATTCACTCAACAAACATTTCTTGAGCACCTACTGTGTGCCAGGGACTGAGAATAGAACAGTGAACAAAACAAGCAAAGATCGTTGCCCTCACGGGGCTCACACTTGAATGCCAAGTGGTTGTCCTAACTTTGTTTGAATAAGTGAATGAGATCTTGCAAGCTCTGGGGCCAGAATAGCCCTTCTTGTGCCAAGTCTGATTTCTACAAGGTTCTTCCTTTCAATGAACCAATATATCCATTTAAGTCCTTCTCCTCACATGCATTGAGCACCTACACAATTCTAGGGTATTTAGCTTGACATTTTCACCTGCTTGTAATTTTATGTTCTTCATAATGACTTTGCAAGGAAAATATTATTTATTCTCATTTTACAGCTGGGGAGCTGAGCCATAGAGAGACTATGTGACTTGGCTAAATTGGAATACAGATCCTGCCACCTGAAATCAGACTTGCTGGTCAAAGGCAGCCCAGGACATCCTTGCTGGGTCCCACCCAGACAGAAGAAAGAACAACCTTTCTCCCTGAGATGGGTTCTTGAGATGAAAGCGGTTTGACCCCAGCTGACTGTGATGAATACAAGAAAGAACATTTCTTCCTTCAATACCCCTGCTTTTATAGGAGCCTACAGAGAGGAAAGTTCCCCCACTTCATTGCTGCCTGGAAGGAATCTTAGCTGTTCCCAGGAATTGCAGAGTAATACTCTCTCTTCCGGAAGCTTGTTCTCAAGGACCCCTTGAAGCCTGCAGACCACCCTTCACCAGAAAATTCTGTAGTTATTAGGCCCCTCTTATTGCTGCTCATTTCATTCAAGTAGGCTTTACCGCAATGCAGTGACTCAAATCTCGGGGGAGCTCTGGTCTAGTCCCTCTATTTTTTTTTTTTTTTTTTTTTGTGGTACGCGGGCCTCTCATCGTTGTAGCCTCTCCCGTTGCAGAGCACAGGCTCTGGACGCACAGGCTCAGCGGCCATGGCTCATGGGCCTAGCTGCTCCGTTGCATGTGGGATCTTCCCGGACCGGGGCACGAACCTGTGTCCCCTGCATCGGCAGGCAGACTCTCAACCACTGCACCACCAGGGAAGCCCTAGTCCCTCTCTTTTTACAGATAAGGAAACTGAGCCTCAGAAGCAGGCAAACTGTGGGCCTAAGGTCATGGCCAGTAGGCGGAAGAGTTGGGACCAGAGGTCAGAAGGTTGTGAAGAAAGTCTTGGTCTCATGTCACATGAATTGGGTGTTGACTAGATGCCCAGACCTGGTGCGGTGGAGCAGCAGGGACTTTGTGGCTGTCAGTAAGGGAGGCACTGCACAGAGGGCTCTGGAGTGACCCACACCAAGCTGTGTGACCTTGAGAAAGTGACTTAGCTGCTCTGTTCAGCAGCAGCATCTATACAAGGTAGATAATAATGATGGTAATGGTACCTCTGTCATTCAGTTGGGAAGATTCACTGAGATACTCTCAGCACACAGCCTGGCCCGCGGTGAGAGCTCAAAAAACAGGGGCTGCAACGGTAGGAATTGCTGGTGTGTACTGAGTACCTACAAGATGCTAGATACTGCTAAACATTTTACCTGCATTAGTTCCTTTCATGCCTTCCACTCCTTTTTAACCCTACTTCACTACACAAGAAAAGACCAAGACTCACTTAAGGCAGATTAGAACCTAGTTCTAGTCAGATTCCAGAGCCTGTGCATTTAAACATGACACGTATCTGCTAACACTGAGAAAGCACAGTTTCCTAGATAAAACATTGGCCAGATGGACCACACCCACATTTCTGTCTGCAACTGTCCCCTCCCTTGGGGACTACAAGCTCCCCAAGAGGAGGGAGTTACCCATCGTGTTCATTACGTATCCTTAGAACTTGATACATTTGGGTGCTCAGTATTGGTTCAGTAACTAATTGAAAGAAACGTAGTATCTCATATGATGTCACTTGGAGGAAGAGAATGAAGGTGAGGGATGGCTGTTTAATCCACTCCTCCCTGTGATTTCTCTTTCTCCCTCCCTCCCTTCTTTTCATTACTGAGAAGATCACACAAGCAAGCCTCGAAACCCATCTCTCCTCCTTACCCTTCCTATGTTATTTCTGTTTCTGGCAAACTGATTTTTGACTAAGTGTCCTATATCTTCCACGCCCTCTCTACAGCTAACAAACTCCTAATCATCCTTCAAAGCCCAACTGAAGTGCTACCTCCTCGGCAGTCTTCTCCTCTCCATCAGAGAATATAAGCACGACTCCCCAGGCTCTGAAAGACTCTGGCTATTGTTCACAGTCCTGCTCTTGCACCTACCAGGCTGAAATCTTTGCTCGCCACCAATGCTATATCTGTCCTCCTCCCCGTAGTAAAATCTACCTAGGGGCAAGGACTGAGTCTTCCTGTCTCTACCCACAGCGCTGGCAGCTAGCAGGTGCTCAGGAAATGTATTGAATAAATGAACGAATGAATGACCAGCATGTGTCCAGTTTTTTTTAATACAAGAGTTGTCATTCTGAAGGCAGTGGCATTCAAATGTTCCATAGCTATTTCTTAAGTGCCTACTCTGTGCTGGGTACAGTTCAAGGCCCTGGGGCTAAAGTGTTGTAGAAGGTAAGAGAGATAAGAAGCAAGTACAGGAAGAAACAAGATAGGTTATATAGTCATGATGCTATGAGGAAAATAATGCAGGGGAATGTAAGAGAGAGTCACTGGGGTTTCTTACAAACAAGGGGTCAGGAAGGCCTCTCTGAAGAGCTGAGACCTGAATAAGCAGAAGAAGCTGGTGGGAAAGATCAGAAGGCAAAGCTATACTAGGCAGAACGAGCACTGAGAGACGTGCTCTCAGGAAGAACAAGCTTATCATGTTGGAGGTAGAGCGAGGGGACCTGGGTATCTGGTGGGGTGGGAATGAAGAGGGTAGAAGGGATGAGCTTGGAGACAGTATGTAAGGGTCGGGTTATTCAGGCTCATGGACCACGGTAAGGACAGCAGAGGGTTTCCAACAGAATGGTGACTTGATCTGCCTTTTGTTGTTGGGAAATCACTCTGGCTCAGGTGAAAAGGATGGGTTTTGACGCAACAGTAGGAGTAGATACAGGAGAACCAGTTAGGGGGCCATTGCATGAATCCAAGTGTGAGCTGATGACAGCTGAGCCAGGATGTATAGTTGTGATCGAGAGGGGAGGTGAGATTCGGGAGGTGTTTTAGAGGTGGGACCTACAGACCTTGCTGGCGGGGTCGGTGCGAAGAGTAAGAGAAGGATGTGAGAGTAGGGTGATGGCTGTTTGCACAAATGCATTTCTAGGCTAACACATTTCCGTGACTCCGATGCTTCTAGAGAGGATCCCTTTTGTTTCGCCCCTCCACTTCCACTAGAAGGTCCTGGAGTGTGAAATCGACCAGCACACCCGGCTGCCTTCTTTCTATTCCCCAACCCTTCTCCGTTTGCCTCCTCAATCTTTTCCTCCTCAGAGGCACTGCCTGAGCCTGCAAGTCATTGCTACTGATTTCTCCAACAAATGTAATTTGGGAAGCTAGTCTACTTTTTTTAAAAGCATCATTTGCACACAGGAAAGCACTATGTCGGGGCTGTTGGCTTCCACGGAACGCAGTGGCATCTCGGGCGTGGTACCGCACTGGATGAGTCAACAGTGCCGGGGGCTGGGGACTGTAGCGTTTCATGAAGCGCTGATTCCTTGCGGGAATTTCATGTCTTGGGGGGGTAGTGGCCTGAGCCGATCTCATGCCTCTTTGCCTCGTGGTTGCTAGAGCCCTTTGAGGAGGTTGGGAGCCTCATTACAACAAGAACCTATCATAGACCACACCCCATCGACTCCTAGGCCACGCTATGAAATTGATTTCTTGCACTTCATTTTCATGGTTTAAACAACAAATGGGGGTGCTGGCGGCTGGTTTACAAAAATCCAAATTTGGAAAATGCACCCCACTTCCTGACCGCCCATTCTTCCCTACTCCCACCGACATACATTTGTCAGACTGAGACCCTCCCCAGGTTCTCAGAGCATTTAGTCAGTCGAACAATACACATTCATTGAACACCTCCAAATGCTCTGGGGTTACAGCCATGAGCAAGATAGAGACAACGTCCCTACTCTCATGGAATTCACATTCTACTAGGGAAGGGGAGGCTGAAATAACGAACGAGATGATTTCACAGAATAGTGTAACAAGGAAAATAGAATTGATGGCTATAGAGTGACTCCAGAGCAGGGCCTGGCAAACGTTTTCTGTCAAGAGCCAGAGAGTAAATAGTTTTAGCTTTGTGGGCTGCAGGGTCTGTGTCACAACTACTCAACTCACCTGTTGCAGGATGCAAGCAGCCACGGACAACATGTAAAGGGATGAGGGATAAAACTTTATTCCCAGAAACAGGTGGCAGGCCCAGGGACTATATTTTGCCCACCCCAGTTCTAAGGGGAGGTGGGAGGAATATTGAATAGGGTGGACCGAAATAGGATGACATTTAAGCCGAGGTCTGAATAATGAGGCAGAACCGGCCACCTAAAGATTAAAAGGGAAGGCATTCCAGATAAGGAGATGAGGGCATGTGCAAAGCCCTGAGTCCTGATTATTTCAGGAGCAGAAACGCCCACCCACGTGGCGGGGCAACAAGAAGGAGAGGGAGAGAGAAAGGTTGGCAGGAATCAGGTTACAATGGGCCTCACAGCCCGTGATGAGGCCCGGCACATAGTAGATCTTCAATTAATTAATTATGGCTCTAGCAAGGAAATTTAAGGAGCTCTAGATCATTACCCAAATAATTTAGATGACTTTCTATAATCTTTGTTCAGTTCTATGTGCACCAATTCTAGACTCTTACTTTGCTCCTGTGATCAAACTCCCACTTAGAACCTCAGTTCCCTGAATTATGCTTTAGCCTTGACTCCTAAATAATAAGGGGCCCACCTGTGCCTAAACCCTGCCTCCATAACCTAACTTGAGACCCCAAATCTTCCAAAGCTAGGTCCTCATTGACTTAACCCTCAGGAATTCTTGCCTCTGGCCCCTTAGAAGGGAGACCTCTACTATGTGCTAGCTGCTAACAGGTGGAGACTGGTTAGGACAGTTATTAGAAATATACACAGATATTCTAGTTCTCCTTTTACCAGGTTCTTCCTCGTCCCTGGATAGTTTTATGTAATTGGTGACTTACTTTAACCGATGAACTGTAAACAGACAGAGCATGTGTCCCTTCCAAGTAGAAGCTTGAAGAGCACAGGTACAGACTGCCACCTCTCTCTCTCTGCCGCCATGACTGTGGAAGTATCTGCCAAGAGGGAGCCTCTATCTCACCCACGTTGGACATACAGTAGCAGCAGAAATAAACTCGTGCTGTGTTAAGGCACGAAGACTTTGCGGTTATGACTGCAGCACGGTGATCTCCACCATCCTGACTTACACAGAAATGAGTACGTAGAAGAGACTGTCGTAACAAAAAATCTAAAATATGCTACACGGACCTAGAAGTTGGACAGTGGGTGACTCCAGACGTACAAAATTAAGTCAAGAGACAGTAAGCCAAGGGAACATAGGGAAACAGCAAATCTAGGAAATATGGCGACTACAGAGCTGTGGATATAACCAGGGGTCACAGGAACTAATAGAGGCTAATTCCGGTCTCTAGAAGCTCACACTCTGTGGACAGCACATCTAAATAAACAAGGAAATACAATGCATTTTATAACAAATGCCATGGAAGAGTCATGAACAAAGTCATAGGAATTAGAGAAACTGAGGTGGCATGAATACTACATTTAATTGTACAGTAATGGTAAGATTAATGAGCCAGGCTAAGTTTGGTAGATTATGTAGGCTGTGTGAAGGTAGGGATTTGTCTGTCTAAACCTCTGCTACATTCCTAGAACCCTCCTAGGGACTGGTGAGTAGGTGTTTTATAGATTTTTGTTGAATAAATGAATCTTGAATTCCAGAAATATAGTGGTAAAACAGTATTTCAGGCAGAGGCAAGAGCATATGCCAAGGCATGGGGCTTAGCTCTATAGTCTAAGGATTTCCACTTACCTGCATAATGTGATGTGCCCAGGATAAGAAGGAGGCTGAGGGAGACATGAGAGAAGGGGTCAGGATAGCCTTGGAGAAGTCACCTAGGACTCTGATTTGCAGACATCCTGGCATGCTACACTGTGTGTGCCTATTAGCTTAGAGAGTAGGCTACTCAAGGTTAAATACCTACAGGGATAAGGAAGAAAATATGAATGTGAAGTCATAAGATGTTGAGATAACATGTGCTGGTGAAAACCAGGCCAACTTGACGAACTGTTGGTGCACGTTCTCCTGAAGGTTTTCAATTTGGGATGTTTACAAATATGGTGATGGCCAAACACAACATGTCTGTAGGTCATGGACCATTTGTAAGGCACGAGTTTTCAAATCCTGCTAAAAGAGACAGAAGGCAACAGAAGTTTCTAGAAAAAGAGTACAAATCCACAATCCATTATCCGTAATCTTAAAATTCTGCAAGCCAACAACTGAAGACTTATCGTGAGTTTGGCACAAACTCATCTGGCAGCGAACACTAAACTTACATGAGGATGTTTACCATCTTTATTTGTCCCTCTTCATGTGAATATTCATACATTTTACTCCTATGTGTCTGAGGATGGGGTGCTGGCCCAGAGTACACTGCTAGACCTACATAATGTGCTGTATCTTGATTTTCTTTAATCCGAAAGATTCTGAACTTTTGGAGCACTCCATGGTTTGGGTAAAGGATTATGGACCTCTAACACCATCAGATTCATAATCTTTAGGTGGAAAACTCTGACAGCAGCCTTAATGATAAACCAGAGGAAGGAGGGAAGGAAGTTGGTGAAGGGGCTGTGAGCAAACCAGTGGTGATAAACATTGACAGCTGCACCAAGACGGAAATTCTGGAAATGGAAGGGCTTGGGGGCTATTTCCCAGTCAGATCAACACAACTTGGTGCCTGATCGGAGGTGGGAGGTAAGAGAGGAAGGAATCCAGGATGAGCCTCACGCTTCTAGCCTGTAAGACTGCACAGATGGTGAGCCATCCACCACAAGAGAAAATCGAGAATGATTAGAAGTAAGAAAAAAATGATAAATGCCAGTTTGGACCTGTGCGTGTGAAGTTCTTCTGCACCGTTGGAGACATGTGGTAGGGAGTTAGTAATGTGGATCTGGAGCCCAGGGGAGAAGCTGGTGATGGAGGTACAAATTTAGGAGGGGTAGTGGTTTGAATAGGGTCTCTCCCCCAAAAGATATGTCCAAGTCCTAACCCTTGGTAACTGCAAATGTGAACTTATTTGTAAATAGGGTCTTGGCGGATGTAATTAATTTAAGGTTGAAGTGAGATCATCCTGCACTTAAAGTGGGCCCTAAATCCAATGACTATTGACCAAATAAGAGAAAGAAAAGAGAGATTTGAGACACGGAGAGAACACAGAGGTAAAGACATGTGATGATGGAGGTGGGGATTAGACTGATGAGACTGCAAACCAAGGATTGCTGGAGCCACCAGAACCTAGGAGAGAGCCATGGAACAGAGCATCCTTCAGAGTCTCCTGAATGAACCAACCCTATGACACATTGATTTTGGACTTCTGGCCTCCAGAACTGTGAAAGAATAAATTTCTGTTATTTTAAGCCACCCAGTTTGTGGTAACTTGTTATGGCAGCTCTCAGAAACTAATACAGAAGGGTTTTCAGGTATTTTCAGTCCCAGAACATGGTGAGGGAGGAGAGAGGTGGATCAAGGATAGAAATTGGGTGACAACAACCTGGAGTAGAAAACATCACAGTGACTGAGACAGGGCAGTCAGAGAGGTAAGACAAGAACCGGGAGAATGGAAGGTCAGAAAGGCATGAGCTCCAGGCAGGAAGCTGTGTTCCACGGTGTCAGATTTTGCAGAGAAGACATCTAGGATTAAGGCTTAGAAGAGAATATCAGATTTAGCAATAAGGTCATTGATAACATTGAGGTGGAGCAGTTTCAGTAAACTAAGCAAAAAGTAATATGTGAGAAAATTGAAATCAGTAGAGAATTCTCTCAAGACATTTGGCAATAGGGAAAGGGAGAAGATGGCCATGTCAGTAGCTTGAGAGTGTTTAGAGTCAAGAGAAAAGGTTTGTAGGATCGGAAGCATGAATATGTCTAAGGCTTTTGTGGAAACTAGTGCTAGGCAAGGCTGTCAGCGTAGGAAAGAGCAAAGAAAATGAAAGAGCCAGGATCATCTGACAGCGACAGTTACACGTCTGTCAGCATTTGGGGTATAGAGTACAGAGTATTTCTTAATATAGAGCTGTCATTGGGAAGCAGGTACCCAGTGAGAGGCAAAATTTTCCACCCTCCATTGCAGCCAGATGGGGACAGGCAATCAGTTCTCACCAGTGGAGTAGAGTGGAAGTAGTGAGTCTCCTCCAAGCCATGGCGGATGAGATGTGGGTATGCTTTGTCTACCCTTTTATTCCCCATCTCCAGCTGGATGCAGAGGACTTCACAGCCCTTAGAGGTGGCAGCACCACAAAACTGAAGGATTCTGAGTTCCTGAATCACCACTTCCCATTAATAGGAAAATCCACAAGGGACTGTTCTATGAGCAAGAAATAAAGATTGTCTTAAGTCACTGAAATATGGAAGCTCGTTTGTTGTAGCAGCTAGTGTGACTCTAATACAGACTGCATATTATATTTGTCCAGATCTTAAACTGCTGGGTTCCCAACACCTGCCAGAGAGCTCAGCTCCTACCAGACTAACCCACTAAAGACCATCTGCCTGTCAACACCTGATACCTGTCCTATCCTAACTGAATTCTTTCATTCATTCAATATAGAGGTATTAATCTCCTACTATGTGTAGTACACTGAGTTGGAGACAGGGATACAGCCGTAGATGTGATGGAGCCCTGCCTTCAGGTATATTGTATTCTAAAGGGGCAGACAGAAACTAAACAGATAGACACATAAACATATAATATCAGGTAGGAAAATACGATGTGCTATAAAAAAATAAATAAGGCAGAATAAAGGGATAGGAAGTGATGGACGGAGTATGGTGCAATTTTAAATAGACTGGCCTGGAAAGCCACTTTGAGGGTGTGACACTGATGCAGAGACTTATATGAAGTGACCTAGCAAGCAAAAGAAGAGCTGGAAGAAAGGTAACCCAGACAGAGGGAGCAGCTCTTACAAAAGCCCAGAGAAGAACATGTGCTGGGCATTTTGGAGAACAGCAGGGAGGCCAGTGTGGCCAGAGAAGAGCAAGAAAGGCAAGGAGGAATGACAGAGGTGAGGCAGAACGATAACGAGGGGTCAGATTATGTCGGGCCATGGTGAGGACTTCGAGTCCTATTCTAAGAAATAGAGAGCTGCTGACCCTGCCTAGACTCCCAGGCAGGCAGGATTTCTCCTGCCACTCCCCAAGAGCCAGTTACTTCCTTGCAGACCTGTGCAGCTGCCAGGGCCCAGCTCCTGCCTCTCTGTTCCCACCCTGTCAACTTGATCTGAGCTCCCCTGGGTACTGAGCTGCCAGACTACAGGGTGCATTTGCCAAGGGTGAGCAAGGCAGAGGAAGTGGCTTTTTTTCATGGAGAGGTGATTCCTCTGCAAAGAAAATAAAGCTCATAGGTTTCCTAGGGGAGAAGCAGCACCCACGAGGCAGTGAGCGCTAAGTCTATATTTGAGCTGAAAAACATGCAGACAGGCGGGCGGGAGCCCAAACACAACTGCTTCTGCCTTCTGCGATTGCAAATGAGTAATTGTGCCTCCTGGAGTTTCAGGAAGCTCCTCCAAGCTCTGAAACAGAGCCTTTCCTCATACTAGAAGGCTGCAAAGATACGTGTGAGGGCTTTGCGGCCTCTGCAGATGGAAACACTTCTAAGAGCAGCAATAACGTGCATTTGCAATCTGCACTTCACTCATCCCATCCACGCTGCCCCATCTTCACAGCAATCTAGGATGGAACCTGGACAACTTAATTCTACAAAGGAGGACATTCTGGCCGTGAGAGGTGAAGTGTTATGACTATAACATCACAAAATCAGTGACGAGATTTTTCTCATGAACCACATTTAAAAGTAATCATTATTCCCACCAACAGTGTAGAAGAGTTCCCCTTTCTCTACACCCTCTCCAGCATTTATTTTTTGTAGATTTTTTGGTGATGGCCATTCTGACATGTGTGAGGTGGTACCTCATTGTAGTTTTGACTTGCATTTCTCTAATAATTAGTGAAGTCAAACATCTTTTCATGTGCTTTTTGGCCATCTGGATGTCTTCTTTGGGAAAACATCTATTTAGGTTTTCTGCCCATTTGTTGATTGGGTTGTTCAGTTTTTTTGTTTTTGAGCTGCATGAGCTGTTTGTATATTTTGGAGATTAATCCCTTGTTGGTTGCTTCCTTTGCAAATATTTTCTCCCATTCTGTGTGTTGTCTTTTTGTTTACTTTGGTTTCCTTTGCTGTGCAAAAGCTTATAAGTTTAATTAGGTCCCATTTGTTTATTTTTGTTTTTATTTTCATTACTCTAGGAGGTGGATCAAAAAGATCTTGCTGCAATTTATGTCAGAGAATGTTCTGCTTATATTTTCCTCTAAGAGCTTTACAGTTTCCAGCCTTATATTTAGGTCTTTAATTCATTTTGAGTTTATTTTTATGTATGGTGTTATGAGTGTTCTAATTTCTTTCTTTTACATGTATCTGTCCAGTTTTCCCAGTATCACTTATTGAAGAGACTGTCTTTTCCCCATTGTATATTCTTGCCTCCTTTGTCATAGATTAGTTGACCACAGGTGTGTAGGTTTATCTCTGGACTTTCTATCCTGTTCCACTGATCTGTATTTCTTTTTCTGTGCCAGTACCATACTGTTTTGATTACTGTAGCTTTGTAGTATAGTCTGAAGACAGGGAGCCTGATTCCTCCAGCTCCATTTTTCTTTCTCAAGATTGCTTTGGCTATTCAGGGTCTTTTGTGTTTCCATACAAATTGTAATTTTTTTTGTTCTAATTCTGTGAAAAATGCCAGTGTTAATTCAATAGCGATAGCATTGAATCTGTAGATTGCTTTGGGTAGTATAGTCATTTTGATAATATTGATTCTTCCAATCCAAGAACATGGTACATCTCTCCATCTGTTTGTGCATCTTTGATTTCTTTCATCAGTAAACTGGTACAGCCACTATGGAGAACAATATGGAGGTTCCTTAAAAAACTAAAACTATTTTTTACCATATGATCCAGCAATCCCATTCCTGGGCATATACCCAGAGAAAACCAGAACTGGAAAAGATACATGCACCCCAATGTTCGTTGCAACACTATTTACAATAGCCAGGACATGGAAGCAACCTAAATGTCCATTAACAGAGGATTAGATAAAGAAGATGTGGTACATATATACAATGGAATATTATTCAGCCATAAAAAAGAACAAAATAATGCCATTTGCAGCAACATGGATGGACGTAGAAATTGTCATATTGAGTGAAGTAAGTCAGACAGAGGACAAATGTCATATGCTACTGCTTACATGTGGAATCTAAAAAACTGGTACAGGGCTTCCCTGGTGGCGCAGTGGTTGAGTCCGCCTGCCGATGCAGCGGACACGGGTTCGTGCCCCGGTCCGGGAAGATCCCACATGCCGCGGAGTAGCTGGGCCTGTGAGCCATGGCCGCTGAGCCTGCACATCCAGAGCCTGTGCTCCACAATGGGAGAGGCCACAACAGTGAGAGGCCCACGTACCGCAAAAAAACAAAAAAAAACAAAAAAACAAAAAAAAAAAAACACAAAGAAAACCTGGTACAAATGAACTTATCTACAAAACAGAAATAGAGTCACAGATGTAGAAAACGAACTTATGGTTACCAGGGGGGCAAGGAGAGAAGGGATAAATTGGGAGATTGGGATTGACATATACACACTACCGTATATAAGATAGATAACTAATAAGGACCTACTGTATAGCACAGTGAACTCTATTCAATACTCTGTAATGACCAATATGGGAAAAGAATCTAAAAAATAGTGGATATATGTATATGCATAACTGATTCACTCTGCTGTACAGCAGAAAGTAACACAACATTGTGAATCAACTATACTCCAATACAAATGAAAAATGAAAAACATAAAAAATTGTTAGTATTGCCAAAGTAATTCATACAATGCAAAAATGTTGAAAATGGAAAGTGAAAGTCAACCTATAGTCCCACCACCCACAGCTATCTTCTGGTAACAGCATGGTATATAATTCTAGAGCTTTTTCTATACATATACATATGCGTTTTATTGTTGCTTATTAAAATATTTCATTATAAAAAATTAAAGTAATCTTTATTCTCTTGCTTTAAATTGTCCATAGGTACTTAAAATTCAAACCCCTCCCGAGGTCCTGCAACATCTTATACCAGGGACCAGCTAACTACAGCCCACCACCCAATTCTGTAAATAAAGCTTTATTGGGACATGGCCATGCCCACTCATTTGCATATTGTCTATGGCTGCTTTTGTACTACAATGAAAGAGTTGAGTAGCTTCAGACTGTTAGGACCCCAAAGCTGAAATATTTGCCATCTGGCCCTTTACAGATCAAATATGTCGACCTTGCTCTTGAGGATCAGTCCAGTCCCTTCTCTTATCTCTTCTGTCCTCCCTTTTACTCAGTTTTTTCCAGACACCTTAGTCTTTCTTCCCTTCCCCAAACAAGCCTGGATTTCCTACCTCAGGACCTTTGCACTTGCCACTCTCCCTGCCTGAAACATTTTCCTTCGTGATTTTCACTCGCTGGCTTCCTTTCACATTTCAGGTCGCAGATCAAATGCTGATTCCACAATCTCCATATCTAACAGGACCTCCCAGTCCTATCTCAAATTCACTCCTTTTTTTCTTTTTTTGATGGCCTATATTACTTTCTAAATTATCTTATTTGTTTATATACTTATTATCAGGGTCTCCCACTAGAATAATAGCTCCATGGGAACAAGCATCCAGACAGTCTCAGTCACAGTTAAATCCCTGATATATAGAATAGTGTCTGACACCTCCTGGGTGCTTCATTGTCAAGTGCGAAATGAATGAGTGAATCAAATGACTAATGAGTAATTCATAACTGTCCTTACTCTACGTCATCACTGGCTCTGTTAACATTTGGGGCTGGATAATCCTTTGCTGTGGGGGGCTGTCCTGGGCATTGTAGAATGTTCAGTAGCATCCCTGCTCTCTATACGCCAGATACCTGGAGCAACAGCCCACCACCACCACCAAATTGTGACAACCAAAAATGTCTCCAGATATTGCCAAATGCCTTCTTGGGGAAGAAGGCACCAGTCCCAGCTGAGAACCACTGGACTATGTGGTTTAAATTTACCCCTGGAGCTTAAAACATAACAGTAAGCTTTTATACCAAACCACAATCATTCCATATTTCTAATTAATTGTAGTTGTACCTACGGGTACCCCTGCCTTGGGGCCAGCTCCTTGACAAGTTGATGAGATGGCTCCTCTAAGGAAGTATCAGCATTGTTTTGGACACAAAAGTCCGAAGTTAGAGACCACTTTAGTGTTTTCAGTACAGAAAGATTCATAACTGGAGAGTCAGAAGGTATAGAGCTACAAGTTATTACCACGCTCTGGGCTGACATCACAGTAAAGAGATGCTGTTGTGTAACAACGAGGGTGGCAGGGGAAGGAGGCAAAGTGAACAGAGAGGCCAAGGGGCTCTCTTGGGGATCTGGCCATTTACAGGGCATCAGAATTATCGATGTGAGTGTTTTGTTAAGTCTTCCTCCATGACAACAAGAAAAATGGATGAGAACAGGGACGGGGCAAATGTACCAACTGGCAAGGGCTGCCAGTGATCTCTGGGGTCCGCAGATGAAGGAAGGATATGGAAAGTCATTTAGCGATCTTGTTTTCTACGAGGAAAATGCTGAGTGCAGGGAGGCTGCCACTGTTGCAATCTGGCTGCAGCCGCTGCCTTGGATATAAAGGCTGGTCAATGTATTTTGCTCAGTTCCTGGGCATGGAGTCTATTTTAATAGCTCGAGCCCCCTTGGGGCACAGATTAATGAGACACCCAATGGCTAGAGTCCTGCTCAGCAGATGAATGGTTGCCCTCCAGCAGATGACCCATGGGACACCGTGGCGTCAGCCAAGAGGAAGGACTCAGGTCACACAGGCTTCCCTGAACTGTAAGTTGCATTTTTCTGATGAAAGTGGGATTTGGAGAAATTGGGTGGCACAGCCGGCATCCAGGAACCATGAATGTTGAAGTAAGTAAATTTCACCCAGACTGACTTCCCATGGGTCCTTTTCCCCTTCTGAAAGCCTCCAGGGATGAATCCAGCTTCCTATTCCTCCTTACTGCTGCCTCTATTTCTCAGATTTGTCTCCCACCAAAGACTAGTTTCAAATTAGGATGCAGTCCAGGCTCCCAAATTTTACTGTGGAAAACAAGCCCACAGTTTCTTCTTCCTAGGATGTCAGGACTAGGGAATAGAGAGGGATGAATATAAATAGCAAAAGAAGAGAAACGAATGTAGTGGAATCTGTTGTTTTTAATTTATCTAGCATCCATTGCCCCTTCTGATTATAACACTCACATGTTAGGGGAGATCCACTGCCCTCTACCTCTCAGTCCTAGGAATTTGAGTTATGGCTAGACTCAGCCATGCCAGATTCAGGGGTAGGCACATGGCCCAGTCCCGTGCCAATTATGGTGTTCCATCTTTGTTCATAAAAGGGGGCCAGATGGACAAATGACTCAGGTCAATTCAGTCTTCATTAATTCAAGTTCTTATGCTAAAGAATTTAGAGAAGAGGAATGTTCCTTCTTCCTGGATTGAGGAGAGAACAGGATGAAGACTACAAGCTGCTAGAAGCCATTTTGTCTCCACTGGTAGGGAGCCCACTAATGGAGCCAACAGTGAAAGGTAGCACCAGGAGATGCGGACAGCATGACTACATCCTGATGACCACTTGATACAGCCATGCCTGAATCTGGCACTAGTCTGAACTTGTCAATTACATAAGATATTCATTATATAGAATACTCCTTTTGATTTTTTTTTCTCAAGCATGTGTCAGTTGGGTTTGGTATCTCTTGCAACAAAAGAATCTTGTATTTTAACTGAAAAGGTTACCAAACTCTCCAAATTTCACAGAGACATCATCTTTGGTCAGTATTAGTTTCCTCTAGTCCCTTTGATTCCTAAGCCCCTTTCTTAAACAATGGGTGGGTACTTTCTTATATCTAAGAGTACTCCTTCTTTAATCCCAGTGCTGGAAGCTACTAAATAAGCATTTATTGAAGACCAAATATTATGTTCAGAGCACCATGCTAAGGTTTTTAACTACTTTTTTTTCATTTAACTTAGGTTATAAGAACTTGTGATACATAGTCTTACTCTCAGTTTAAAGATGAACAAGGGACTTCCCTGGTGGTCCAGTGGGTAAGACTCTGCACTCCCACTGCAGGGGGCCCGGGTTCAATCCCTGGTTGGGGAACTAGATCCTGCATGCATGCCGCAACTAAGAGTACGCATGACGCAACTAAAGATCTCACATGCCCCAACGAAGATCCCGTGTGCTTCAACTAAGACCCTGCTCAGCCAAAATAATAAATAAAATAAATAAATAAAATATTAAAAAATAATAAAGATGAACAAAGTGTGATTCAGAAAATAGATAAAGTGCTAAAAGTCATACAGCTAGTGAAGGAGAGAGTGAACACTTAAACCCAAGGTGCCTTTCCTTGGTTCCAGAAGCTCTCCCATTGAAGCCTGAAGTTACAACTAGGAAGAGCTGTAGTTATGTACTGCTTGACGATTCAGGATTAATAATATAATTCACCATCTGAGTCCTCACTAGAAGCCCAAGCTCTGGGCTAGGTACATCACCCATAATATTTCTAATACACAACACTGTAAGATACGAATTGCTTTCTCTTCATCGTCATCTCTTTTTTTATAAAGGAAGATACTGAGACTCAGAAAATGTTAAATAACTTACCTAAGGTTATACAGTTAGTTCAGGGAAAGATGGAACACAAAACCACAGAGACTGTAAGTCACTGCTCTCTCCAGCAGCCAAATTTTCTCCCAAGTCTCGAGTGAGAAATTAGCATCTTAAGAACTTTGTTTTCTCCCACCTCCACATATCCCTGACATATAAGAGAAAGTTCTTCTTAGGACATTTTGTCATATACCATCCACTTAAATACTTCATGCAGGAAAAGCTTGAATCCCCAGTTAAAATAAGATCCTTGGAGGCTAGGTCCATGACGTACACATCTACACACCCAGAGGCAGAGCTGGTGCATCTTTTTTTTTTAATTTATTTATTTTAACATCTTTATTGGAGTATAATTGCTTTACAATGGTGTGTTAGTTTCTGCTGTATAACAAAGTGAATCAGCTATACATATACATATATCCCCATATCCCCTCCCTCTTGCGTCTCCCTCCCACCCTCCCTATCCCACCCTCTAGGTGGTCACAAAATACCCAGCTGCTTATACTATATATTGACATATATAGTGTATATATGTCAATGCCACTCTCTCACTTTGTCCCAGCATAGCTGGTGCATCTTAAATACTTACTGAAGACATAAGGCAATCCTACATTGTTTCCATACCTTTAGAGCCTCCACTTACACATTTTCCCCAAGTGTGGTCCATGGAGATTTCCCCAGGAATTCTGCTAAAAATGAAGATGCCCAGATCTGAACCCAGGTCTACAAAATCAGAATAGATAGGATGAATGGATAAAGAAAATGCGTGGTATAGTGGAATATTGTGTGTGTGTGTGTGTGTGTGTGTATAAAACATATATAAATGATATAATTTATACAATATAAATTATAAATTAAACATAATTTATATATATTATAAATTATGCTATAAATAAAAGTATATATTATATATAATATTCCAATAATGAGTATATTATTTATTTTTATACCTATATAAATATGTTATATAAGTACTTTTTATATGTATAAATATATTTACATATAAATATATAAATAAATGTATATATATACGATATATAATTATATATAAATACATAAATTATATATTTAATTATCTTGTATATAATTATATATTGTATTATCTATAATTATATATTATACAATAATTACTATATACTATATATCAATTATATGATTTTTATATATTATATATAATAGGCCAGTAAACCACACAGTCCTTATATTTATATATAACACTTATGTTGAGCTCTGAATGTTGGGTAGGAAATAACAAAGTACACAGGCAAATTGTTGCAGGCATGATGATCGGCATGTGCGAAGGTCTTGAGATGGAAAGGTGAAAAGAGGGTTCGAGAAACTGAAGGAAAGGAAGAGAGTCTATGTCTTGGAGAGAGAGGGTGAGAGTTCTGCATTATGAGGCTGGTGAAACACATCATGGAGGGGTCTGTACACCACAATCAGATCTGTAGTTTTGAACTATCAGCCCAGCTGCTTTGTAGAGAAGAGGAGGGAAGAGGACAAGGGTGAAGGCAGGAAAACCAACAGGGAGGCGATTGTTCTCCAAGCAGGAAAGGAAGGTGACATGAACTGGGTGGCCTAGACAGTAGACACAACAGTAATATTGGGAAATAGAAACAACAAATCTCAGTGACCGATCTGATACGATCGTTAGAAGAAAGAGTTGCACATGACGAGGTGGAAACTCCAGAAGAGAACCAGCATCTGTCCAGGGATACGATGATCTTGGTCTTAAAACTGTTGAATTTGGTGCTTCCCTGGTGGCACAGCGGTTGGGAGTCCGCCTGCCGATGCAAGGGACACAGGCAGAATGGGCCATGTTACTTTGCCTCATTCTGTTGGTTAAAGCAAGTTACAAGGCCAGCCCAAATTCTAGGAGTGGGGAAAGAGACTCCATCTCTCGATGGGATGACCTGCAAAGGTTCATTGCAAAGAGGCATGGATGTTAGGAGGAATAGGGATTGTGGCCATTTTTGCAAATCATCTACCATGAGCACTTAAAATAAAATCATTGTCAGGATTAGCAGAACATGCTCCACGCTCAACCTCTAAGAATGAGTTGCTCATTTTTACCAGGCAGCTTCTGCCTCTGCCACGATCAGGAAGGCTACACCAGGACCACTGATTTCAAGAATACACTACTGTCTTGTGATCCCATGATCAAGAAGCCTCTTGAGCTGCCCCTTCAGCAGGAACTGCCTTTCCACATGCAGGAAGGCAGTAACTGGAGCCTGGAACCCTGCTGCAGAAAAATCCAACATCCCAGCTACTCTAGCAAAAAAAAAAAAAAAATGGCCTCCACCTTCCAAACCTCATGCAAGTGCATATAATTGATGGAATTGATGGTTTTGATAACTTAACTTCAAGGGAGTCTGGGCGATGTAACTGCTAGCTTTCCAACCTCAGTAGTACAGGAAGGTACTCTAGAAGGAATCTGGAATGAATTCTGTGTGCCATATCACCATATATATCTTATATATTGTGAAAAAGCCAAGGAGAAATAATAAGGAAGTAACTGGAGAGATGCAACTGCAACTTGGGTAGGGGTTCTGGGCTGATTTGAGATTTGAACAAAGACCTGAGCAGGTGTAGGAATTCATCACTGTGTGCCTAGGACTCATGCCAAGGTCAAACATCCTAAGCATTCCTTGAACGTAGTTAATATCCATTCCCTTTCCCACTGTCTCAGTGATTCTTGCTTCAGGAGAGGAATATAATAGAAACATTCTTAAATTACACCAAGGAGACCAGAGTCTAAGCTTGTTACTCAATAGCTCTGCGAATCTGACCACCCTCCCTCCTCCCGCAGGCTTGGTGTTTTCCCCTATGCAGCAAGTCGAGTAGGATTTGTCTACATGGGTGAATGGCAAAAGCCTCTTTCAGCAATAGAATCTATGAGAGTTCCATGTTCCAATGTACAGGTATGATCCATCCTCCGCCTCCAGAGTCTCTTTGTCGAATGCATACTTAGGTACAGCAGGTAAAAGGGCTCATTCACTTGACACTTTGACAATTAAAGCAAGGGAGGTACACTGGATGCCTTCCAGTCTGTCCTGTTCCCTACTCCTGATGAGTAGCAGCTGTGCCCCCAGCACTGGGATCCCTTGTTTCTTTTTCCCGTTCCACTCCTCCCTCCTATAATACCTACCCCCATCCTGCCCTGGACCTGGTCTCCATTGGTGGCCAATTATAGGACATAATCCATTTGTCCTACAAGAGCAGCTTAATAGCTGGGATCTCAGTAAACCCCTAATCCATCCATTACAGACTCAACAGTTACTCAGGGACCAGCCAGATGGTTGGTAAAGTTGTTTGAGGACCACAGAGCTTTGCCCTGTGGGGTTATTCAGTGGAAATCAAGGGTCAACTGAGAGAGGTAAGTAAAACGGAGCGAAAAATCTAGAGACTCGGCAGTTCCTTCTTTTTATCTAATCGAAGTATATGAGAAAGAATTCAGCCAGAGCAGTCCTCTAGACATAAAAATGAAAAATAAGAACGCTGTCTATATTTTTGGAGACCACACACACAGCACTTAGCAGAATGGTCGGCATCCAAAGTCTTAGCATCCTGGTTACAGGTCTCGAGTTGCTTCTTACACAGGAACTGAGTAAAGATCCGTCTTTCCCATCTCTCGTCCAAAATTTGAGTCCTGAAAAGATAATCTCTTCATTCCCGCTCACCAGCCCCTTAAAGCCATCTTCCAACAACTAGAAGTGATCTTCTTTAATTATAATCTGTTGGTGACTCTCCGTTTTGCTCCTGTACATCATACATGAGACCTTTCATGATCTTCCACCGACCTCTCTGGCCTTGTCTCTTGTTACAACTTCCTAGTCCAGGCTACACTCCAGTCCTGCTGAGCTTCTTCTACTTTCCTGGAAACACCATATCCCCGGTGTCCTCAATTTCTTTGCACGTGCTTCTCCCTCTTCCTAAAAGAGTTCCTCACGCACCACTCCCGTCCTGTATCTGGATTCCTCTAGCTCCTGCCTTGGAACTTTATCCAGGCACCTGCTTCTAAAAAGACCTCTGTGATCCCAATAGAGTGGGTTTCAAACCCCCAAATTGGGTTTCCCTTGTCCTCTTCTCAGAGGGGGAGCTCATGAGGGTAGATATCACCTTACTGCTTGTCAGTGTCTGGCTCAGAACAGACACAGAGTAAAGGTTAGATTTTGAAAATCAGTCAATCAATCAATCAATGCATTAGACAATCAACCGGCTCTGAGGGTATGAAGTGTCTTACTGGGTACCTCAGTAGCAGACTCAGTGCAAATGAGTTCAAAATTACAAGACCAAGGCTTTGGATTCAACTCACAAATGGTCCAGATAACACTATTGTGCATCTTGGCCAGAGACGAGATCCCTAACCTCACATCAACACTGATGATCAGTTACTAGGGGTATCCAGAGGACAGAGCACCAACACAGTAGCCCATCCATTTCTCCAGACTGGCCAAGAAAAAATTATTGGGCGATTACTAGGAATCAGGCATGGTTCCTGGTGCTGGAGATGCAAGAGTAAACATGTTTGACAAAAGCTGTGCTGTCATTAAGTTTCCTTCTAGAGAGGAGACAGTGAATAGAGAATTGAGCCCATAAATGAACAACAAACTCTAGTTGAGTGTTAAGTGCTACGAAGAAATCAAAATAGGACAATGGAAGGTTGAGTGACTGAAACAATCTGCTCAATTCCAGTGACTGAGAAGGCTGCTCAAAGGCCACCGAGAGGTCACCAAAGAAGTGAACCACGAGTGTGAAAGATGCTGAATGGTGAGAAGCATCAAGAGGCAACATTATGAGAGCATCAGTTTCCAGAAAGATGGGGAAACAAGTGCAAAGACTCTGAGTGGGGGTCAAGTTTGGGGCATTCAAGGACAGAGAGGCAGCCAGTGTGGCTGGAACTCAGTGAACAAAACGTGGGAAGTGCCGAGGCCCAAGGGGTCAGCAGGGATCAATGAAGTACAATTGTACAGGCCACCTGAGAACTGGATTTTATTCTAAGAGCAATGGGGAGGGGTCAGAGGGCTTTAAGCATGGGCATGATGTAATGTAACTTAAAAGATCACTTTGGCTGCTATAGAAAGAGGAGATAAAGGGGGCAAGAGAAGGAGGAGAACTGATTAGAAAGCTACTGCCACCATCTAGGTAGGAGGTGACATGAAAGATGATGGGGCCTCCACGGAGGTAATGGCAGTAGAATTGGTTAAGCGGTGGTCAGATGGGGCAGGGGGAGAGTTAGCCAACGAGACTTGCCTTTGCGAGGGGTTAAGGGAAATAAAGAAACTGAGAATGACTTCTGGTTGTTTTGCTTGAGCTTCTGGATGGGTTGTGCCAATATCACTGAGACGGAAAGTTCTGGAAGACAGATTTGAAGAATAAGTGTCAACCGTTTGCCCATGTCACACTTGAGATGTCCATACAAAGCTGAACTGGACATGTGAAAGGGATAATGGATATGGGGATCTGAAGCAGAGGAAGGTCAGGCCCAGAGATGATAATTTCAACATTATCACCAAATACATGGTCTAGAAAAGCTTGGGCTGGATGTGATCACTGAAGAAAGAACACACACAAGAAAAGGACCCCGGACTGAGTGCAGGTGCACTTTGTTGTTTTGCAATCAGACAGAGGATAACAAGTCAGCAGGGGAGAAGGACAAAGTTAGTGAGGTAGAAGTGAAAGCAGGAGAGGGTGGTATCCCGATGCCAAAAGAAGCCCAGCACCTGCGTAGATACGGCTAGAAAAGCCCAAATCAATCACCCCTTCTGGAAGGACGTTCGATCAGTGACGCCATCTCCATGGAGAAAGGGGGACACTTACTGAGGAAACAATGTTGGGTAAATAACTGTATGATAATCAATAACCATCATCAGGGAGAAGAACAATTTGGTTCAAACAGTAATTACAAGCTAAAATCACAGATCATGGTTTGAATTAATTTTGAGAGCTTAATCTGCAAAGCCCCAGTCCCAAAAATATGTGGAGACCCATCTGGACAGGAAATATCATGAGAGACTCCACTCCATCCTTTAGATAATGTGGCCATAGTGACCATTAATTTTTTTTAAAAAAAAAAGTTCTTAATATTTAACTCGTTTAACTTATATTTGCTTTGCAGTGTTTTTAACTGTAGTTAATCACTTGTAGTTTCAAAGTGAAATGAGATGCTTCTGCTACACAAGCCAGAAGACCACCAGAGAAAAGAAGATTGATTTCAGATTGTTCTAGATGCAGGGACCCCTTGGGAAGCTGTGGATAGAACTCAGGAGTCTATAAAATTGGGTGGCAAAAAATTTTTCATCTTTATTTTTACTAACCTCTGATATCTGGCATTTCTTTCAGTGCCTTTGACCCTGTCACCAAAAGAATCAAGGTATTTCTGCATCATATCAATATTACAGTTGTTGCAGACATCTTGAAATATTGTTTACACTCACCTACTACTTCGAAGGAGACCTGTCTCTAGATCTTAATATTTAATGTGTTAATAAAGAAGTACAGGGACTTCCCTGGTGGTGCAGTGGTTAAGACTCCATGCTCCCAATGCAGGGGACCCTGGTTCGATGATACCTTGTCCGGGAACTAGGATCCCCCACGCATGCCGCACTAAGCGTTCATATGCCAAAACTGAGGAGCCCTCATGCTGCAACTAAGGAGCCGGCAAGCCACAACTAAGGAGCCCTTGAGCCACAACTAAGGAGGCCACCTGCCACAGCTAAGACCCAACGCAACCAAATAAATTAATTTAATTAATTAACTAAAAAAAGAAGTACATACACTACTAAATCATGGTGCTTATTTGTTTTTTGTTTCATCAATATTTTGATAGCTGAATTTCAATGTAGTTCCTTAGTACTCCCTTGTGTTTTATTTTATGTATTTAAAAGCATTACTCTGAGAAGGGGTCCATAATCCTCATCCTACTACGAAGGAATCTGTGATGCAAAAAAGATGAAGAGACTATGTCTAGAAGGAACTATGGGACCAGTGGGGGAGACCTGTTTCAGGAAAAATAGAGATGGGTGACTCCAGAGCAAACCTGTTCCAGAAGAGAAAGTATTCAAGAAGGAAGATACCACACATGAGAAGAACAGAGCTAAGTGGAAACTGCTCCTCGTAAATTCCAGAAAACATCAAGTAGCTCTTAGTACCTGGGAACAGCAAAGAAACAAGCACCCACTTTTGGAACTATCTGAGGCAGAAAAGCCCAAAGCAGGAATTTTATAATAAAGGTTAAAAAAGACAGTAGTGCAGGTGATAGATTATCACATTAATGGCTTCCAATATAGGGATGCCAGATTTAGCAAATAAAAATATTGGGTGACTGGTTAAATTTAAAGTTTAGATAAACAAAAAAATAATATTTTAAGATAAGTATGTCCCAAATATTGCACAGGACATACTTATACTACAAAAGTGCACAAAGAATCATTTTTAGTGTATTTCCCAAATATTGCATGGAACCTACTTACACCTATTCTTTACTTATCTGAAATTCAAATACAACTGATTCTCCTGTGTTTTATTTGGCAACCCTACTGATAAATCTTGACTCCCAGCATCCATATGTTTGCATGCCCCTCCCATATTGGCTCTGGCCATGTGACTTGCTTTGGCCAATAGTACATCAGTGAATGTAACACAGACAGAGACTTGCTAAATGCTTCTGCAATGAGGCTAATACTTTTGGAATGCTGCTGCCACCATGTGAGGAAGCTTGGTTTAGCCTCTTTGAGGATGGAAGACACCATGGAGAAAGAAGCCCAGTTGGCCAGTTGGCTTAACCCCAGCTGACCCTCCAGCTGAACGCAGCTGCACGAGAAGCCCACGTGGGCCCAGCAGAACTACTCAGAGTGCCAACCCACAGGATTGTGAAAAATAACAAGTTGTTGCTGTTCTGTGGTGGTTTATTATGTAGCAGCAGATAACTGACACAGTGCATCTTCTTCAAATTCACTTAATGAAGATTCTGGAGCACCTACTATATGCCAACCACTAAAATAGGCAGATGAGCTGTAATTCCCAGAGTGCTGTGATTCACCTGCATTAGAATCACACAAATTTCTTTGTTAAAAATCCATATTCATGGACCAGTACAACTGAAACAGAACCTTTGGAGGCTGGACTGAGTAATTTGCATTTTTGACAAGCCTCCCTGGTGATATGTAATCCTCTTTAGAGTTTGAAGGTTACTGCACTAAAGAGACATAAATTCAGTAGACACTGCTCTGCCCCCAAGCTATGCAACCTAGGAAAGGAGACAGAGAGGTACACAGGTACCTATAATAAAGGACAGAAGGAAATGACTGCCCCAAAAGTGTCTAAACGAAAACTCAATGAGCCACAGTGAAAGGTTAGATTAACTCTGAGAGGGAGGTACAAGAAGGCTTTGCAGAAAAGAAAGCTTTAGAGCTAGATCTTATAGAATGAGCATGGGTCAGCCCAGGGCAATGGGAAAGTGCTGGGCTAAGCATTTGGGTTCCTAGGTTTAGGTCTCAGCTAATAACAGCCACCATTTATTGAGGAACTATTTACCATTTGTAAAGGAATGAGCTAGGCTCTTCATACGAACTCTTTTGCATCTTCACAAAAACTCTTCAAAGTAGGTACTATGATCCAATTTCTAAATGAGAAAAGAGGTTCAGAGAGAAGATGTCACTTGCCCAAGGACACAAAGCTAGGAGCTGGCAGGTAAGGATTTAATACCTGTCTGCCTGATTCTATAAATCAGGTACCTTTCACCGCCAGCATCGAGGAGACAGCTAACCTTTGTGGACTGGCCTCCATTTCCTCATCTATGAGATGGGACAGGATGCACAAGATGATTTCTGAGGCCCCATTATTGGAGGCTAATCAACTCTACTCTGGATAATGACTGTACTTGTTGAGTGGGGGGGGAGGAGGGAGTTTAGCAACTGAAGGAGTGAACCTTAGCCCTTGGGGATTTGTCGCTATGTCAACTTGGGTTGCTACAACAGAATATCATAAACTGGGTGGTTTGTAAACAATAGAAACTTACTTCTCACAGCTCTGAAAGCTGCAAGTTCAAGATCAGGGTGCCACCATGGTCTGGTTCCAGTGAGAACCCTCTTCTGGGTGGCAGACGGCCAATTTATTATACCTTCACATGGCTGAGAGCAGAGAGAAGAAGCAAACTCTCTCATGACTCTTATAAGGGCGTCAATCCCGTTCACGAAGGCTCCACCCTCATGACCTCAACCTCATGTAATCCTAATTATCTCCCACAGGTTCCACCTCCTAATACCATCCCATTGTGGGGTAGGGTTTCAGCATATGAATTTGGAGGCTGGGGGACACAAACATTCAGTCCATGACAGAACCCAACCCAGACATGCCAGCCGCAAACCATCTGCCCGTCCCTTTCAATAACTGTAACTAAGGACTCCGCTTGCCTCCTTCTCGAGGAAGGGAATGAGGGGGAAAGATAGGGTGAAGGGAGAGATGCAAGTGAAGAGTGAATAACTGAATGATTATTTGAGAATAAGTGGAAGACTGAATGAATGATTGGATGGGTAATAAGTCAAAAAATGAATAATGAAGAAACAGGTGGTTGAGGAAACTGGTAGATTGGATTCCAGTTCCTCAGTCAAATTAAGAGGAGGCTCCCCTGGTGGCGCAGCGGTTGAGGGTCCGCCTGCCGATGCGGGGGATACGGGTTCGCGCCCCGGTCTGGGAGGATCCCGCGTGCCGCGGAGCGGCTGGGCCCGTGAGCCATGGCCGCTGAGCCTGCGCGTCCGGAGCCTGTGCTCTGCAGCGGGAGAGGCCACAACAGTGAGAGGCCCGCGTACCGCAAAAAATAATAATAATAATAATTAAGAGGAAAATCAAGTGCTTGAGGACAAGGCACAGAGTGCGAATGTGTTTCTGGAGACAAGAAGAGTTTAGCGAGCATGGGCTAAGGCAAGGAGTAAGACAAGGTGTGAATGGGTGGCAAGACCGACCTGCATAGCCTTGGCCTTTGACAGTCCGGAGGAAAGGCAGAGAGGACCCAGCAGAGGGTGAAACAGCACCAGAGCCCTGGGGTGGTGACAGCAACCCTACACCAGATTGCCACGAAATGAAGGCTGAGTGGGGAGCATGTAACACTCTCTGCACAAAGCTCTACCCACAGTGAGAGAGAAGCCACTAATTGATGATGAAGTAAACAGGGAGAGTTCACTGCAAAAGGTCAGAGAGGCCATTCAGATGCCTGCGTGGGGAAGTGTTGGAATCATCAGACTCTGAGACTGTGCAGGCTAGTGTGATGGTCAAGGATATCAGCCCATGCTGAGAGCCCTTCATTCTGTACTAAATGAAGTCAATTCCGATCACTTAATTAACTGTGTTCTGAAGTTTTCTTACTTTGAAGAGAAAAAAAGTACTTTCATTTTATTCTGATTTCTGAGACAATTAGACTAGGCTCTAAGACTATGCATGTAAGCACTTTGAAAATTATGAAGTGTTTTTAAGTGCAAGAAATTGCTTTGTTAAACAAACAGAGGAACCTGCCCAGAAGGGGAGAAAAGGGACCAACATTTATAGGGTTGGCCAAAACGTTCGTTCGGGTGTTTCCATAAGGTGTGCTGGAAAGACCCAAATGAACGTTTTGGCCAACCCAATATATGCCAAGCAGTGTACTAGGCACTTTATGAACATCAAATCATGTAATCCATACACCAACCCTCAATGGTGTCTTGCTGTCTCAATTTTACAGGTAAGGAAACCCAACCCAGCAGTATCCAGCCAACAAGAAACTCCCCAGTTCAGAGGCTGGCCGGGGGCTTGCCTCCAGGACTGTGATTTGTGTGTCACTGTTTGATTTCCTTTTTCAGGCCCCAACCCAGAGAGTTCATCTCTTCCAGTATTTGCCATACTAAAGGCCCTGCTCCATTGCCAAAACACATTCTATTAACTGAATTTGGGGATCCAGACTAGGGCCTAATATTTCAATATTATTTAATACTATTGCTTCCTCCTAGTTAAAAGGGTAAATGTAAAAGTTGGAAAGAAGTCTTCAATCCAATATATCCATAATCAAGGGTCTCTTCCAGTGGAAATAATGATAAATTTTATTTACACAGAATGTCACAAAATTCCAGGCATCTCATGCCTAACACATTCAAGACTGAAGCCTGGGTTTTCCCTGAAGTTCTCCCACCCTTCACTATCCTTCCTCATCTCAGTCAACGTCACTGGCTTCATCCTACTGCTCAGGCTGTGTGTTTAGGAGACATTTTTTATTTTCTTTACCCCCAACTTGTTCCCCATGAAACCCTGAGTCCCAAGCTCTTTCATTTTCTCCATCCTCATTGCCAGCCTCACATCCTACCATCTCTCACTCAGCTCCCCGCCATGGCTTTCTAACTGGTCCTCCATTTCTAGTCTTAGCCCAATCTGATTCATTCCCACTCAGACCATCTTTTTAAAACATAAGTCGTCTTAAATTGTTAAGTCATCTCCCTGATCTGGGGTGGCGTTCATAGATTGCACCAGTGTTCATGCTAGCTTCTGATAAAGGTACCATGGAAGACGTCAACATTAGCAGAACCTGGATAAATGGTATCAGAGAACCCTCTGTATTATCTTTGCAACTCTAAAAGTATTTCAAAGTTTAAACAACTTTTTTTTAACCTTCCAGAGACTTCCCTTTGACTTGGACTAAAATTCAAACTCCTTCCTACAGCCCGCCTGCCTCCCGTAAAGAGTTCTTGTGACCATCCCATGCTCCCCTGCTCCATTCACTGCAGGTTCTTCTCCTGGAAAATGCCAATCCTCAAAAGTCCTTCCTCACTCCTGGGTCTTTGAAACTGCCATCTTCTGGTAACTCCTTCATCTGTTCTTCATGTTGCTTCTTTTGGGTCTTCGGGTCTCAGATGAAAGAACTGCTGCTCAGGGTGTCTTTCCTGACTCCCCACCAAAAGTGGTTTCTTCCCCTAGTCTTTCTGAGGGCAGAGACCTGATCTGTCTCATCACCCTTCTATCCCAGCCTCTAACACACTGTCTGGTACATGGAACACGCTCGCTATGAGTTCTCCTTTCCATCGTCTTGCAGCGTGATCCCAAGATGCATGTTTGGTGTGTTTAAGGCTCTCTATCTCTGGCACCAGGATTGCCTTCACAGGAACACTGGCCTTAGGGACCTGGATAAACTTGTCTTCATCAAGGTAGCATGGAAATAGACAAATTGTAGAATTTACATTCCCAGCCTATAGTCAAGACGGTGGACATTTTGAACAAGGTTGATGAAAAAGAACAAGAAAAACTCCCTTCTGCACACTGTTTCTGGTCCTATTTCAGCCCTCTCCCAACACAGTCTGTAAAATGGGCATGGAAAACATGATAGTGAGAAATGGAAGAAATAAGCCTGCCACTGAGAACTTCATCTTTAGTTCAGATAAGGGGGACTCAGGAGGCATCCTTCTGTCACCCCCTTGAAAGCGTTTGATATCGTGTGACCCTCTGCTCAGCGTTTTGGCGCCTGGATTCCCCCTCCCCTTCCCCCGTATCCTAGTTCAATGGATCAGGCCAATATCAAAGTTACAGAGATTCTACATGTCACCCATGGGCAAGGGACAGACTTCAAAACAAACAGAGTGCACATCACAGTTCCGTTTAGTGAATAAGAAAACGTAATACAGATATCTGTCATTTGATGAACACTTTACGGCATGCAAGGGGCTGAGGGAAGGGTTTTGAGTGAAGTGTTTGCCTTATATGATCTTATTTGATTCAACATATTGTTTTGTTCAATGATGTCACCCAAATGCCTAGGATAGGCACATAGTATGTACTCGGTAAATTTTCTATAAATGAATGAAGAATCCTCTGACGTAGGTATTGTTAATATCACCATGTTTTGGATGAGGACCCTGAGGCTGGGGGAGACTAATTTGGTCAATATGATATAAGCAGAAAGTGGGGAATCAGGATTGAACACGTGTCCAGTCTGAGAGCATGCGCTTCCCAACTTTAACAGCTAATCATCACAGCCCCTGCTTCCCATTCAAAACTCATTTTGGATTCAAGGCTATAATACTGTCTAATTCTAAAGCACAAAGGCTTAATAACCCCCATAATCTAAGGATAGTCACCCTCACACCCAAATACGTCTCTATTGACTTTCCGGATGATTGGACCTGCATGCTGTTCTGAATGAAAGAACAACTTTACAAAGAGACCTTTCTCCAAAATGGCATTTGCCCTTTAAATTTGAAAGTCACCCGACACTATTTCTTTCATTAGTTCAAGGTTACTGAATTTCCACTTACTTTTTCAATCTGAAGATATACAGGGAATACATATGGGTTAGAAAGTCCAAATCGGTTTTGCTGACTAACCCAAGGGTAGAGACACTGGTTTGACTGGTGATCTCACCAACCTGCTGGTCAGAACTCAGGGGTGGAAAGTCTTAAATAGCTCTACCAGCTCACAAGTCTTCACTTCCTTATATGGGAAACAAGAAGCCACAGGGGGAAAAAAGCAGGCAAGAAGGCAAAATGGGAGTCAGAGCATCTCTTTGAAAATAAAAACAATGATAATAAGTGATGTTTATTGAACGGGACAATGGTCTAAGAATACAATGGGAATGAGAACCCTGGAGTTGTGCAATATGGCAGACTCACACATGTGGCAACAACTGTGCTAAACACTTTACACACATTCTCTCAATTGATTCTCACAATAAAACTTTGTATAAAATACAAAGTTATACAATAACCTTATTGTATGCAGTTTCCAATGCAGAGAGGGAGGCTCAGAGAGATGAAGCATCTTTCCCAAAGTCACACAGCTACCACATGAGAGAAGAATTTTACCAACTGCTATGAAAATCAGCAAGACTCCAGAGAGGTCCTGTGCACTGGTGAAATGCACTGGGCTTTAGGAGACTTGAGTTTAAGACCTGAGGAGTCTGCTTCTCACCAAATATGTTCATGGGCTAATCCCTTCCCTGCTCTGAGCCTTGGCTTCCTCATCTGTAAAATGAGGAGACTGGGCCAGTTTATAGAGGGGTTGCTGCTGTGGATAGCTGGCGTCTGGAAAAACAGAGGAGGGGTCTAATCTAGTGTAGATTAAAGCGGAGTGAAGACAGAGGGGTCACAGGGGATTATGTTGGACCCGAGATTTAAAAGATCAGTAAGAGTTTATTGGGGACTGAACTTCAGGTACTGGGAAGAGCATCTTGTAAGGGACGGGTTAGTGAGCATAATTAGAAAACCGAGAGAAAATGACACGTTCAGGGAAGGGCAAGCGGGTTGGTGTGGCTGTCCATTGACCCATTCAGCAAACATTTATTGATAGCACAGGTGTTTCGGGCATGTTCTAAGTTGATGGGAAGAGATGGGACGGAAGGCAGGGACAGTGAGGGGAAATAAAGAAGTTGGGTGGGGAGATCAGGAAGAGCCTGCGGTGCTGAACAAAGGAAAGCAGCCTTATCTTGGAATCTCTGGTGAAGTCTAGAAGGGTGTTAAGCAGGGAATCATATCAGCACACTGGCAGGATATTCAGGGAAGGAGACCAGTTAGGATGCGGCAGATGCTCAGAGGGAAGGGAGGCGTTGCCCTGAACTGGGGCAGCACTGGGAGCTGTGGGTGGAAGCAGTGGTAATGGAGGTAGATGCATAAGATCTTAAAGAGGTGGAAACTGTAATACAGAACTTGAGAATTGGTTGGATGTAGAGGGAAAGGGAAAGAAAGGAATTCAGAGGACGGATAGATGAATGGAGGGTGGGTTTGGATACAACGCAGCTCAGTTCTGTTTTAGACAAAATGTGACTCATATTTTTTCTTCACATTCCATAAAGAAGCATTACGTCAAGTCCTCAGTATTTTCCCAAGTAAGTTACCCCAACTTCATATCCAAGGACATTTGTAGCACACAGATTCTAAAATATCAATACTTTTGTTACCTACAAGTGTTCTTGACCTTTTCAATAAATAGAAATTGATCAGAGGCCAGACAACAAATTCCCTCAAGGCTTTACTGGGCCCCCTGCTGCAGCCGGGGGGAGTGAGGACAGACAACAGGTTCTCTTGCTTGCTGGGTCCCTGGGGGTGGGCGGAGGGGGGCAAGTTGGTTCCTTACTTGGGTGAGGGTCGGGCCTGAGGGGTGGCTTCGGTGTCTTGCCCACCCCATCGGTGTGCTGTGTGCAGGGGAGTGTGCAGTACCCTGCTTTTGCTCCTGGCTCTTCAGAAGTGGCAGTTGCGCTTTTGGGTCTCTTTGTATCTTGTCGTCCAGAACTTACCCCAACTGCACATGCACGCAGTTATTTTTAGTCCTTTATGGTTTCTTTGTATTTTGTTGCTCAAGGAGACGTTTGTCCAGGTACAAGCATTGCAGCACTGCAGCAAAGGGTCCCAGGTCCCAGCCTGTCTCACTTTGAGCTTCAGAATTATGTTTAATTTCCTGTGTTTGCCTCTGGAAACCCTGTGGGTCACACTGTGAGTAGAAGAAGGTCCACTGCATGAGAAGATAGGAAATTTCTATTTCTGCATCTTATTCATAGGGGCAGGGGACAGGGGGAGCTTCCGGAGAGCAGTGGTCTCCAATCTTTTTGGCACCAGGGACCAGTTTTGTGGAAGACAATTTTTCCAGGAACTGGTGGGAATGGTTTGGGGATGGTTCAAACGTATGACATTTATTGAGCACTTTATTATTATTACATTGTAATGTATAATGAACTAGTTACACAGCTCGCCATAACGCAGAATCAGTGGGAGCCCTGAGCTTGTTGTCACTTGCCACTCACTGATTGGGTTTTGATATGAGCCTGCAAACAACTGATTTATTATGGTCTCTGTGCAGTCAAACCTCTCTGCTAATGATGATCTGTATTTGCAGCCGCTCCCCAGCGCTAGCATCTCCGCCTCAGCTCCACCTCAGATCATCAGGCATTAGATTCTCATAAGGAGTGGGCAACCTAGGTCCCTCACATGCACCGTTCACGGTAGGGTTCATGCTCCTATGAGAATCTAATGTTACCACTGATCTGACAGGAGGCAGAGCTCAGGCGGTAATGTGAGTGCTGGGGAGCGAGTGATGGGGAGTGGCCATAAATATAGACGAAGCTTCACTCACTGGCCCGCCTCACCTCCTGCTGTGTGGTCCCGTTCCTAACAGGCCACGGACTGGTACCAGTCCATGGCCCCAGGATTGGGGACCCCTACTGTAGATCACTTCCCTTTTTCTTCACTTTGTTTTTAATCTATGAATTGAAGTAATTGGGTATCTATCCAGCTCTAACATTTTCTATTTGGAATTAAATGTCTCCATGATACTATCTGGAACATCAGAAAATGTGTCTTATTAAATGCATTTACAGTAATGAGTATGTCCACCATTTATCCAGGTGTGTTACCTTATTCGGATAATTTCCTCCTAATCTCAACACCGTATTTCAATTACAAGATTGCCTGGATTTAAACTCAGCCCTGTCAACCACTAGCTGTGGAATCTTGGGCTGGTAACATAGCCTCACTATATAAACCTATTATTTTTCAGAAGATATTTGAGAGAAGAAACAAATGTGTCTCTCTTAAAGGTGATAAAACAGGAAACAGTCACTAGGTTAAGCTTCAGTTCTTCTCAATTCTCTCTCTTCAACCTGCTCTCCTGCTTCTAGAGCTAGAATGACTTTGGTCTTCAGTTATATTACTGGACTAAGATATGATGAATGTCTTTATTTTCCTAACACTAACATTGTCCCTGGAAACCTGGGACTGATTTGGTAGATACCCAAGACTCAGCAGACACTTTCCCTTCCCACCTCACTCCACCAAGTGGAGTCCTCCCACCAAGAACTCCAAAAACCTTGGAACTTTAACTTACCATAACCTGAAAAAATGATCACTGCTGATTTTACAGACATCATACTTACATTTTCAAATTTGATTCACTAAAACAACTTTCAATCACCATAGATGGTTAAGCCCAATCTTCAACCTTTTTTTAAAACTCCAAATGAAGTTTGAACCATAATATCTTCTTCCTGACCTGTCATACCATCTGAAAGTCCATTATAAACATACTCTTAATCAAGTCCTCCTATAAATCTAAAACCTTAAATGTTTAACAGCTCACGCCAGACCACTTTCCAAATCAACAAAAATGAGAGACAAAAGAATTAACCTTGGTATGGATGGACAGGTACGGGAGAGAGAAATGATAAAAGATAATTCCTACTACAGTACAATTTTCACAGGGGCTCAGACCAAGTTAAGAAGTGCAGAGAATTAGGGGTTCTGCTCTTCAGAACTTACAAAAAGGCAGAAAGACAATGCCATACCACAGGGAGATCAGCTCGGTGCTTTGTGACCGCCTGGAGGGGTGGGATGGGGGGATGGGAGGGAGGGAGACGCAAGAGGGAAGAGATATGGGAACATATGTATATGTATAACTGATTCACTTTGTTATAAAGCAGAAACTAACACACCATTGTAAAGCAATTATACCCCAATAAAGATGTTAAAAAAAAAAAAGAAAAGGAAGACAATGCCAAATGACCTCGATAATCGATGTATAAGAGGGTCAAAGAAAAAGAATGTGGAATCAACTATGTGAATCAAAGTCCTTTTTTTGTTTGTTACCTTACAGTTTCCAAACAATTTCCATGGCAATAATGATAGCCAAAATATAGCATATAGCATGTAGGGTATTAAAGACCTCTACAGGTATTAAACGTATGTACCAAATGCACTGAGATAGAGCAGCAAACAGAAGCTCCTCTTCATTACCATGTCCAAACTTAAATTCAACAAACCACAGAAGAAAGGCCCATTTCCTCTTTTAAAAAACCCCACTCAGGCTGTGGCAGGAACTCTGTGTGCTCCTGAATCTGGAGAGGCACACAGCAATCTTCCAAAGCACAGGGAGAGTGAATTGGCTGGGAACAGTAGTCTGGCTGGGGTTTGTCATCGACATAAGGAATGACATTTATCTCCCAGTGTGGAGTAAATTCAATCCGAGATGGCTCTAAAGGGCCATCTCTCTTCAAAAAGCCCTAGCACATGCTTCCTACAAAAAGGAATGTTCTGGGCTTCCCTGGTGGCTCAGTGGCTGAGAATCTGCCTGCTAATGCAGGGGACACGGGTTCGAGCCCTGGTCTGGGATGATCCCACATGCCGCAGAGCAACTAGGCCCGTGAGCCACAGCTACTGAGCCTGCACGTCTGGAGCCTATGCTCCGCAACAAGAGAGACTGTGATAGTGAGAGGCCCGTGCACCGCGATGAAGAGTGGCCCCCACTTGCCACAGCTAGAGAAAGCCCTCGCACAGAAACGAAGACCCAACACAGCAAAAATAAATAAATAAATTACTGAACTCCTACCCCCAACATCTTCTTAAAAAAAAAAAAAAAAAAAGGAAAGTTCTGCCTTCCTCCTTGAAGAATACTGGGTTTTATCTGAATGGTTTATTACTTTGGAGCTTAAGGGATGGGAAGGGTTTGAAAGTAAGACTGTGGTTTATCAAGAACTGATTCTGTGAGTGGAGAATTTTAACTCCATGTCTGTGACTACAACCTCAGGGGTCATTTGGTGAATGCTTTCTTCTGACTCAGACATTGCCTCAAACTTCACATCCTCCTTTCCAAGCTTAGTTCCATACAAAACTCAATAGCACATCCACTAGATAATATGGCTGGAGAGGTTGATGAAAATGCTTGTTCCAATAAACTGGAACTTAGGAAAAATCATGTAGTCATTAAAAGCATCTGCTTTGGGATCACAGTTAGTAGCAAATGACAGCCAAATGACTTGACTTTTCAGAAATGTGTTTTCCTCATTTCCTCATTTGGAAGTCACAAAATTAACCCTAAAGGGCAAAGGTAAGTCTTAAATACCATGATGCCTGGAAAACACTCAGCATGGTGCATGGCATGCCGTGTGATAAGCAAACAATGAATGGAAGGCACTAATGTAAGTGAACAATGGGGGATAGAAACAGAAGAAAGTGGTATTCAGACAATGGGCATAACCCAAGCCCTGTGGGGCCTCGAGACTTGTCACAAGCCTGGAGCTGTGAACACGCCACCAAAGTGAAGGAGAATATGATAGTGGTTTTATATTGGAACATCCATGAGCTTGGTAACAAGGACCCCTACCTTCTCATCTCTGTACTATTAATGCCTAGTAGCATGGACCTTGACACATGGAAGATGCTCAATGAATATTTGAATGAATAAATGAATTAATCAGTCCAAAATCAACAAAGTTAAAACCATCACAATAATAACATCAAACACTTCTATAGTATCTACTAAATGCCAGGGGCATGTGGGAAACACTTTAAACAGTTTAACTCATTCAGTCCTCATATCATCTCTACAAAGAATGTCCTACTATTATGCTCATTTTAAGAATGATGAGACTAAGACACAGAAGAGGGTACTAATTTTCCCAGTTGCACACAGATAATAAGCAGAGATAGAATTTAAATCCAGGCAGACTGGTTTATGATTCTGTGCGCTTAAATCTAAATGTATTACCTACCTCAAAAGAGAAATTTGCTAACTAAAAAATACAGTTTATATTCATTTGGGGGAAACTGGAATGTACAGAATGTTAAACCAAAAGGTTTACTTCCTTCTAGGCTTTTTTCTATCCTTATTAAACACATTATAACCACAGCTTACGTACAAATTTAAAGCCTGCTTTTAAAGGAACTCACTACATAATTAACTTTGCTACAAATATCTTTGAAAAGAATTTTTGCAAAGTGAAAATAATAAGCATATTTATTACTTGCAAGTAATGGTACCCAACCCCAAAGTTGGAGTCCTTCTCAACCCTTCTAGAACTTAGGGACTCTGACAGAGCTTTCCTCCCAGAATATGAATATGGAATGTGGAAGCTGATGGTACTTGACTGGTGCCTTGACTTTACATGCTCCAGAACATTCCATCGCTTTCCATCTAGCATTACTGCTCCCCTCCACATCTCCCAGCTAGGGGTCTATTCGGACGACTGCTACTGAACATAGCAGGGGACAATAAGTACTTGTTTTGTCCTTTAAGTTCTTGTGAGCTTATCCTCTGGGGCCTGTGAGTTATGACCTACAGAAGGTAGAGTCCGTGCTTTTCAAAAGCAGTTAATAAAGTGTTAACAGCTGAACCTTTACATCCTTTACCCATTGCTGCTATCCAAACACAGCGTTTATTAAACCTTCCTACATGCTGAAAAGAATACACCAGGTGCAAGATTTGGAAGCCTTTATTTTCCCCTGATATTGGCCTGAAATATCTAAGTAAGTTCCCTTATTTCTCAACATTACTTCACCTAGGAATATATAAGCCAGGGTAAGGATTCTAAATCTGGCTGGTTAGTAGTATCTCCTGCATAATTTGGTTTAAATACGAATTCCTAAACTTTCCCTATCCCTCCTAGATTGGAATTTCCAAGGGTAAGACCCAAGATGTTCTGTTTTTGAAAGGCCTCCCGAAATATATCCGATGGTCAGTCATACTGGGAACCACAAAACTAAATCAAGGTATTCTTAAAGATACTGGGTAATAAAATTCAACTGAAATGTTAGCTTTTCAAATGGAAAACATTAATCACATGGAAAACATTAATCAAGATATAGCTCAATAATAAAAAGACAATCCAACTGAAAGTGGGCAAAGGATCTGAATAGACATTTCTCCCGAGAAGAAATACAAATGGACACAATAAACAAATGGAAAGACAACACCATTAGCAATCAGAGAATAGCCGTTTAAAACCATAATAAGATATCACTTCATAACCATTATGACAGCTATAATCAAGAACATAGATAGGGCTTCCCTGGTGGCGCAGTGGTTGAGAGTCCGCCTGCCGATTTAGGGGACACGGGTTCATGCCCCCGTCCGGGAAGATCCCACATGCCGTGGAACCATGGCCGCTGGACCTGCACGTCCGGAGCCTGTGCTCCGCAACAGGAGAGGCCACAACAGTGAGAGCCCCGCGTACAGCAAAACGGGAAGATGGCGGAAGAGTAAGACGCAGAGATCACCTTCCTCCCCAGAAATACTCCAGAAATACATCTACACGTGGAACAACTCCTACAGAACACCTACTGAACGCTGGCAGAAGACCTCAGACCTCCCAAAAGGTAAGAAACCCCCCACATACCTGGGTAGGGTGAAAAAAAAGAATAAACAGAGACAAAAGGATAGGGATGGGACCGGACCGGCACCAGTGGGAGGCAGCTGTGAAGGAGGAAAGAATTCCACACACTAGGAGCCCCTTCGCAGGCGGAGACTGTGGGTGGCGGAGGGGAAAAGCTTCGGGGCCGCGGAGGAGAGCTCAGCCACAGGGGTGCGGAGGGCAAAGCGTAGAGAGATTCCCGCGCACAGAGGATCGGGGCCGACCAGCACTCACCAGCCGAAGAGGCTTCTCTGCTTCCCCGCCGAGGCGGGCGGGGCTGGGACTTGAGGCTCGGGCTTCGGTCGGAGCGCCGGGAGAGGACTGGGGTTGGCGGCGTGAGCACAGCCTGAAGGGGGCTGGTGCGCCGCAGCTGCCCGGGAGGGAGTCCGGGGAAAGGTCTGGACCTGCCGAAGAGGCAGGAGACTTTTTCTTCCCTCTCTGTTACCTGGTGTGCGAGGAGAGGGGATTAAGAGCGCTGCTTGAAGGAGCTCCAGAGACGGGCGCGAGCCGCGGCTAAAAGCGTGGACCCCAGAGACAGGCATGAGACGCTAAGGCTGCTGCTGCTGTCACCAAGAAGCCTGTGTGCGAACACAGGTCACTATCCACACCTCCCTTCTGGGGAGCCTGTGCGGCCCGCCACTGCCAGGCTCCTGTAGTCCAGGGACAACTCCCCAGGAAGAAGGCACGCGCGGCACGCCTCAGGCTGGTGCGACGTCACGACGGCCTCTGCCGTCGCAGGCCCGCCCCGCACTCCGTGCCCCTCCCTCCCCCCCGGCCTGAGTGAGCCAGAGTCCGCGAATCAGCAGCTCCTTTAACCCGGTGCTGTCTGAGCGAAGAACAGACGCCCTCCAGCGACCTACACGCAGAGGTGGGGCCAAATCCAAAGCACAGCCCTGGGGAGCTGTGAGAACAAAGAAGAGAAAGGGAAATCTCTCCCAGCAGCCTCAGAAGCACCGGATTAAAGCTCCACAATCAACTTGATGTGCCCTGCATCTGTGGAATACCTGAATAGACAACGAATCATCCCCAATTAAGGAGGTGGGCTTTGAGAGCAAGATTTATGATTTTTTCCCCTTTTCCTCTTTTTGTGAGTGTGTATGTGTATGCTTCTGTGTGAGATTTTGTCTGTATAGCTTTGCTTCCACCATTTGTCCTAGGGTTCTATCTGTCAGGTCATTTTGTTTTTTGGGTTTTTTTTCTTAATAATTATTTTTTTATTTTAATAACTTTATTATATTTTATCTTATTTTATTTTACTTTATCTTTTTTCTTTCTTTTTTTCTTCCTTCCCTCCTTCCTCGCTTCCTTCCTCCATCCCTCCCTCCCTCCCTCCTTTCGTTCTTTCCTTCTTTCTTTCTTTCTTTCTACTTCTACTAATTCTTTCTTTCTACTTTTTCTCCCTTTTATTCTGAACCGTGTGGATGAAAGACTCTTGGTGCTGCAGCCAGGAGTCAGTGCTGTGCCTCTGAGGTGGGAGAGCCAACTTTAGGACACTGGTCCAAAAGAGACCTCCCAGTTCCACATAATAGCAAACGGTGAAAATCTCCCAGAGATCTCCATCTCAACACCAGCACCCAGCTTCATTCAACGACCAACAAGCTACAGTGCTGGACATCCTATGCCAAACAACTAGCAAGACAGGAACACAACACCACCCATTAGCAGAGAGGCTGCCTAAAATCATAATAAGTCCACAGACACCCCAAAACACACCACCAGACGTGGACCTGCCCACCAGAGAGACAAGATCCAGCCTCATCCACCAGAACACAGGCACTAGTCCCATCCACCAGGAAGCCTACACAACCCACTGAACCAACCTTAGCCACTGGGGACAGACACCAAAAACAACGAGAACTACAAACCTGCAGCCTGCAAAAAGGAGACCCCAAACACAGTAAGATAAGCAAAATGAGAAGACAGAGAAACACACAGCAGATGAAGGAGCAAGATAAAAACCCACCAGACCGAACAAATGAAGAGGAAATAGGCAGTCTACATGAAAAAGAATTCAGAATAATGATAGTAAAGATGATCCAAAATCTTGGAAATAGAATAGACAAAATGCAAGAAATATTTAAAAAGGACATAGAAGAACTAAAGATGAAACAAACAATGATGAACAACACAATAAATGATATTAAAAATACGCTAGATTGGATCAATAGCAGGATAATGGAGGCAGGAGAACAGATAAGTGACCTGGAAGGTAAAATAGTGGAAATAACTACTGCAGAGCAGAATAAAGAAAAAAGAATGAAAAGAACTGAGGACAGTCTCAGAGACCTCTGGGACAACATTAAACGCACCAACATTCGAATTAAAGAGGTTCCAGAAGAAGAAGAGAAAAAGAAAGGGACTGAGAAAATATTTGAAGAGATTGTACTTGAAAACTTCCCTAATATGGAAAAGGAAATAGTTAATCAAGTCCAGGAAGCACAGAGAGTCCCATACAGGATAAATCCAAGGAGAAATACTCCAAGACACATAAATAGAACTGTCAAAAACTAAATACAAAGAAAACATTTTAAAAGCAGCAAGGGAAAAACAACAAATAACACACAAGGAAATCCCCATAAGGTTAACAGCTGATCTTTCAGCAGAAACTCTGCAAGCCAGAAGGGAGTGGCAGGACATATTTAAAGTGATGAAGGAGAAAATCCTGCAACCAAGATTACTCTACCCAGCAAGGATCTCATTCAGATTTGATGGAGAAATTAAAACTTTTACAGACAAGCAAAAGCTGAGAGAGTTCAGCACCACCAAACCAGCTTTACAACAAATGCTAAAGCACCTTCTCTAGGCAAGAAACACAAGAGAGGGAAAAGACCTACAATAAAGAACCCAAAACAATTAAGAAAATGGGAATACAAACATACATATCGATAATTACCTTAAATGTAAATGGACTAAATGCTCCCACCAAAAGACACAGATTGGCTGAATGGATACAAAAACACGACCCGTATATTTCCTGTCTACAAGAGACCCACTTCAGACCTAGAGACACATACAGACTGAAAGTAATGGGATGGAAAAAGATATTTCATGCAAATGGAAACCAAAAGAAAGCTGGAGTAGCAATTCTCATATCAGAAAAAATAGGCTTTAAAATAAAGACTATTAGAAGAGACAAAGAAGGACACTACATAATGATCAAGGGATCGATCCAAGGAGGAGATATAACAATTATAAATATTTATTCACCCAACATAAGAGCACCCCAATACATATGGCAAATACTAACAGCCATAAAAGGGGAAATCAACAGTAACACATTCATAGTAGGGGACTTTAACACCCCATTTTCACCAATGGACAGATCATCCAAAATGAAAATAAATAAGGAAATACAAGCTTTAAATGATACATTAAACAAGATGGATTTAATTGATATTTATAGGACATTCCATCCAAAAACAACAAAATACATTTTTCTCAAGTGCACATGGAACATTCTCCAGGATAGATCATATCGTGGGTCACAAATCAAGCCTTAGTAAATTTAAGAAAATTGGAATTGTATCTAGTATCTTTTCTGACCGTAACGCTATTAAACTAGATATCAATTACAGGAAAAGATCTGTACAAAATACAAACACATGGAGGCTAAACAATACACTACTTAATAACGAAGTGATCACTGAAGAAATCAAAGAGGAAATTTAAAAATACCTAGAAACAAATGACAATGGAGACAGGACAACCCAAAATCTATGGGATGCAGCAAAAGCAGTTCTAAGAGGCAAGTTTATAGCAATACAATCCTACCTTAAGAAACAGGAAACATCTCGAATAAACAACCTAACCTTGCACCTAAAGCAATTAGAGAAAGAAGAACGAAAAAACCCCAAAGGTAGCAGAAGGAAAGAAATCATAAAAATCAGATCAGAAATAAATGAAAAAGAAATGAAGGAAACGATAGCAAATATCAATAAAACTAAAAGCTGGTTCTTTGAGAAGATAAACAAAATTGATAAACCATTAGCCAGACTCATCAAGAAAAAAAGGGAGAAGACTCAAATCAATAGAGTTAGAAATGAAAAAGGAGAAGTAACAACTGACACTGCAGAAATACAAAAGATCATGAGAGATTACTACAAGAAACTCTATGACAATAACATGGACAACCTGGAAGAAATGGACAAACTCTTAGAAATGCACAACCTGCCAAGACTGAATCAAGAAGAAATAGAAAATATGAACAGACCAATCACAGGCACTGAAATTGAAACTGTGATTCAAATTCTTCCAACAAACAAACGCCCAGGACCAGATGGCTTCACAGGCGAATTCTATCAAACAGTTAGAGAAGAGCTAATACCTATCCTTCTCAAACTCTTCCAAAATATAGCAGAGGGAGGAACACTCCCAAACTCATTCTACGAGGCCACCATCACCCTGATACCAAAACCAGACAAGGATGTCACAAAGAAAGAAAACTACAGGCCGATATCACCGATGAACATAGATGCAAAAATCCTCAACAAAATACTAGCAAACAGAATCCAACAGCACATTAAACGGATCATACACCATGATCAAGTGGGGTTTATTCCAGGAATGCAAGGATTCTTCAGTCAATCAACGTGATACACCATATTAACAAATTGAAGAATAAAAACCATATGATCATCTCAATAGATGCAGAGAAAGCTTTTGACAAAATTCAACACCCATTTATGATAAAAAACCCTGCAGAAAGTAGGCATAGAGGGAACTTTCCTCAACATAATAAAGGCCATATATTACAAACCACAGCCAACATCGTCCTCAATGGTGAAAAACTGAAAGCATTTCCACTAAGATCAGGAACAAGACAAGGTTGCCCACTCTCACCACTCTTATTCAACATAGTTTTGGAAGTTTTAGCCACAGCAATCAGAGAAGAAAAGGAAATAAAAGGAATCCAAATCAGAAAAGGAGAAGTAAAGCTGTCACTGTTTGCAGATGACATGATACTATACATAGAGAATCCTAAAGATGCTACCAGAAAACTACTAGAGCTAATCAATGAATTTGGTAAAGTAGCAGGATACAAAATTAATGCACAGAAATCTCTGGCATTCCTATACACTAATGATGAAAAATCCGAAAGTGAAATCAAGAAAACACTCCCATTTACCATTGCAACAAAAAGAATAAAATATCTAGGAATAAACCTACCTAAGGAGACAAAAGACCTGTATGCAGAAAATTATAAGACACTGATGGAAGAAATTAAAGATGATACAGATAGATGGAGAGATATACCATGTTCTTGGATTGGAAGTATCAACATTGTGAAAATGATTCTACTACACAAAGCAATCTACAGATTTAATGCAATCCCTATCAAACTACCACTGGCATTTTTCACAGAACTAGGACAAAATATTTCACAATTTGTATGGAAACACAAAAGACCCCGAATAGCCAAAGCAATCTTGAGAACGAAAAAGGAGCTGGAGGAATCAGGCTCCCTGACTTCAGACTATACTACAAAGCTACAGTAATCAAGACAGTATAGTACTGGCACAAAAACAGAAAGATAGATCAATGGAACAGCATGGAAAGCCCAGAGATAAACCCAGGCACCTATGGTCACCTTATCTTTGATAAAGGAAGCAGGAATGTACAGTGGAGAAAGGATAGCCTCTTCAATAAGTGGTGCTGGGAAAACTGGACAGGTACACATAAAAGTATGAGATTAGATCACTCCCTAACACCATATACACTAATAAGCTCAAAATAGATTAAAGACCTAAATGTAAGGCCAGAAACTATCAAACTCTTAGTGGAAAATATAGGCAGGGCACTCTATGACATAAATCACAGCAAGATCCTTTTTGACCCACCTCCTAGAGAAATGGAAATAAAAACAAAAATAAACAAATGGGACCTAATGAAACTTCAAGGCTTTTGCACAGCAAAGGGAACCATAAACAAGACTAAAAGGCAACCCTCAGAATGGGAGAAAATATTTGCAAATGAAGCAACTGACAAAGGATTAATCTCCAAATTTATAAGCAGCTCATGCAGCTTAATAAAAAAAAAAAAACCCAATCCAAAAATGGGCAGAAGACCTAAATAGACATTTCTCCAAAGAAGATATACAGATTGCCAACAAACACATGAAAGAATGCTCAATTTCGTTAATCATTAGAGAAATGCAAATCAAAACTACAATGAGATATCATCTCACACCAGTCAGAATGGCCATCATCAAAACATCTAGAAACAATAAATTCTGGAGAGGGTGTGGAGAAAAGGGAACCCTCTTGCATTTTTGGTGGGAATGTAAATTGATACAGCCACTGTGGAGAACAGTATGGAGGTTCCTTTAAAAACGACAAATAGAACTACCATATGACCCAGCAATCCCACTACTGGGCATGTACCCTGAGTAAACCATAATTCAAAAAGAGTTATGTACCCAAATGTTCATTGCAGCTCTATTTACAATAGCCCAGAGATGGAAACAACCTAAGTGTCCATCATCAGATGAATGGATAAAGAAGATGTGGCACATACATACAATGGAATATTACTCAGCCATGAAAAGAAACGAAATTGAGCTATTTGTAATGAGGTGGATAGACCTAGAGTCTGTCATACAGAGTGAAGTAAGTCAGAAAGAGAGAGACAAATACCATATGCTAACACATATATATGGAATTTAAGGGGAAAAAATGTCATGAAGAACCTAGGGGTAAGACAGGAATAAAGACACAGACCTACTGGAGAATGGACTTGAGGATATGGGGAGGGGGAAGGGTGAGCTTTGACAGGGCGAGAGAGAGTCATGGACATATACACACTAACAAACGTAGTAAGGTGGATCGCTAGGGGGAGGTAGCCGCGGGGCACAGGGATGTTAGCTCGGTGCTTTGTGACGGCCTGGGGGGGTGGGATAGGGAGAGTGGGAGGGAGGGAGACGCAAGAGGGAAGACATGTGGGAACATATGTATATGTATAGCTGATTCACTTTGTTATAGGGCAGAAACTAACACACCATTGTGAAGCAATTATACCCCAATAAAGATGTTAAAAAAAAAAAAAAAGACATAGACCTACTAGAGAATGGACTTGAGGATATGGAGAGGGGGAAGGGTAAGCTGTGATAAAGCGAGAGAGAGGCATGGACATATATACACTACCGAACGTAAGGTAGATAGCTAGTGGGAAGCAGCCGCATAGCACAGGGAGATCAGCTCGGTGCTTTGTGACCGCCTGGAGGGGTGGGATAGGGAGGGTGGGAGGGAGGGAGATGCAAGAGGGAAGAGATATGGGAACATATGTGTATATATATAACTGATTCATTTTGTTGTAAAGCAGAAACTAACACACCATTGTAAAGCAATTATACTCCAATAAAGATGATAAAAAAAAACATAGATAATAACAAGTGTTGATGAGGATATGGATAAATTTGAGCCTTCACACACTGCTGGTGGGAAAGAAGCAGTGTAGCCACTGTGGAAAACAGTCTAGCAGTTCTTCAAAAGATTAAACATAGAGTTAAAATATGACCAAACAAATCCACTCCTAGTTACATACACAAAGGAAATGAAAGCATATGTCCGTACAGAAACTGTATGCAAATGGTCACAGCAGTGCTAATTATAATAGCCAAAAAGTAGAAACAATCCAAATATCCATCAAATGATGAATGGATAGATAGAATAAATGTGGTATATCCATATAATGAAATATTATTTGGTAATAAAAAGAAATGAAGTGCTGACAGGTGCTATAGCATGGAGGAGCCTTGAAAACATTATGCTAAGTGACAAGTCACAAAAGATCACATATTTTATGATTCCATTTATACGATATTTCCATAACAGTCAAATCTATACAGATAGAAGTAGGTTAGTGGTTGCCTAGGGATGGGGGGAGGGAGTTATGGGAAGTTGGGAATGATTGCTAGTAGGTACAGGGTTTCTTTGCAGGGCTATAAAAAAAATTCTAAAATTGATTTGGTGATGATTATACAATTCTGAATACACTAGAAAAAAACATTAAATTATACACTTTAAATAGATGAATTGTATGGTGTATAAGTTACCTCTCAATAAAGCCGTTTTTAAAAAAACTCAATCAAGACAACCAATTAATTAGCTCAGTCAGACAATTGTCATTGCATCATTAAGATAGACACACCAATCAGACATTTTTGACTCAGTCCTTTCCTTTGTCTGGATATGCTAACCATCCCAAAATAGAGTATCTTACAGTGGCAATCATTTATTTAGCTCATACATCTGTGGGTCCCCTGGGTGGTGCTGCTGGGCTGATCTTTCTGGGCTAGTTCATATGTCTATAATCAGCTAGTCAGTCATCTGGGGGCTGGCTAGTGAGAGTGGTCTCCACTGCAGTGACTCATATCTGCCTCACGTGATCTCTCCTTCTCCAATGGGCTAGCCCAGCTTTGTTCACATGGAGATAGTGGAGTTCTAAGAGGTTAAGTAGAAATCTGCCAGACCTCTTGAGCCCTACCCTGAAATTGGAAATTGGAACACAGTCACTGCCACCACATTCAGTTGGATAAAGAAGGTCATAAAGCCAGTCAGGATTCAAGGGGGTGGACGTATGTCCCTGAAAAACCACATTGCAAAGGGCAAGGTTACAGGAGGCATTAAATAATTGAGGCAGCTTTTGTAATCAATCTATCCCATAGTCTCTGGGCCCATAAATCTAGCTTTTAACTTAATATTAACCACTCATCTTACAGGTAGCATTGGCCATGTTTATTGCTTCTTCTTGCAAAAGAGATCAGGCATACTTGACCTTCCATCAGATTTCTTAGTTGAAATTAGATTTAAAACTTCTCTAGGCTGCTTATTTCCAAAAAAAAAAGATGTTAAGGTTAAATACAAAGAGTATAGTATTCCATACTTATTTGCAGTAGAAGTCTTATGATCCATGGATATAGATAAGGCAGAGTTCAAGCTACCACATACTAGAGAGATCTGAGATTTCTCGGAATCAAAAAGCTATTAATAGGGGGACTACCTGGTGGCACAGTGGTTAAGAATCCACCTGCCAATGCAGGGGACATGGGTTCCAGCCCTGGTCCGGGAAGATCCCACATGCCGCGGAGTAACTAAGCCCATGCGCCACAACTACTGAGCCTGCACTCTAGAGCCCGTGAGCCACAACTACTGAAGCCCGCATGCTACAACTACCGAAGCCCATGAGCCTAGAACCCGTTCTCTGCAACTAGAGAAGCCACCGCAATGAGAAGCCCGCGCACCGCAACAAAGAGTAGCCCCCGCTCACCGCAACTAGAGAAAGCCCGCACGCTGCAACGGAGACCCAACGGAGCCAAAAATAAATAAGTAAATAAATAAATAACTTCATTTAAAAAAAATCTATTTAGGTAATACCTTCCTGGAATGAAAACAGAGTACAGAAAATTCTTACATATCCAGTGTAATTCACCCATTCCAATCCGGTCAATTTATTGTGACCCCCGTGTAAGACACTGGGGATACAAGAAAGAACAATACCCTATCCTTTCCTTCCAGGAGCAGGTTGAGGTGAGAATAGGAAAAGAGAAGTTGCATTCTAGAATCCAGAGGGTGAGAGAATTTCAAGAAGGATAATGGCCAGTGAGCGGCACCAAAGGCATCTGAGAAGACGGCTAGAGTGGCAGTGAAAAGGATCCATTGGATTGGGCAGAGCTCATTCACTCTATAAATGTTAGTTGATTGCTTCTCAGCCTTTTGGCTAAGACCAAGTGTAGTATCTGCTCTTAGCAGTTTAATATAAATGTTAGTTGAGAAGTTACAATGTGCTAGGCCCTGTGTTGAATGCTAGAACACAGAATTAGTTAAGTCTCCTGGATCTCAAAGAACAGGCCAGCGGGAGAAAATAGACATCGAAATATAGCAATACAGTGTGAAAAGGTGTTTTGATGGAGGTTATCGGCCTCCTTACAAAGTGTGCTTTCAATGGAAAGAGAGCCACAGCAAGAACAAGACTGCTGCAGGATGGGTAATGAGGGAAAGATAAAGGTCATAATAGTAATTGAGGAGAAGAAGAAATCAGGGAGCAGCTTGAGGGCAAGGTTGAGTTCCGGGAAGTTTTCGGCTTGTTTTGTCTTTGCTTTTATTTTGGTATGTATTTTGCTCAAATTTCACAGTATGTTTGAAGGTTACCGGAAGAAACCAGTAAAAAAGAAGAGCTTGAAAGTAGAGCGGGAAAAAGCAATAGCATTGCCTCCTAGAAGGGAACTGTATCCAGGACACGTGAGGAGGATTTATTTGGAAAGGAGTGGGGACCACTTCTTCCTCTGAGCAGGAAGAAAAGGAATAAACTGGGGCAAGTGCTCTTATTTTTTTAACCAAATATCTGAACCAGAGCAGTTTGGGTCACTTGGGGTCAAATAGAGGCAGTCTAGAGAGATTTACTTCGGATTCAAAAATATTGCCATTTCCAGTTATTTCTGAAGTTTACTGGAAGAACAAAACAGAATTATTGAAATTGGGAGCTTCCAGGAAAGCGCTGACATGTGTTTGCTTATATATTCTTTTTCAGAGATGGATGTGAGGGAAGTTGAGAGAAATCATGGCAGCATGTCTCCATTTTCTTGGTGGGGTTAGAATAAGGTCATCTGTCGAGAGTAGCGGGGTGTAGTGAAGCAGGTAGCTTTCAGGAGAAAGGCAATGAGTCGGATCAACTGACACAAAGGTGGGAAAGGGTGCCAACCAGGGGTCATCTCCCCAGTTACTGGGAACATCTGAAGAGGGATTTATATATTCTGGGATAGAGGCTAAACAGGTCATGCTGGTTTACGGCAAGCCTAATTAGGAAAGTTAATCAGATGCAAAATTATCCCAGTGAATTCATGTGTTCCAAAGTTCAAAAGTTATGATTTGAGGGTTGCCCGCTCTTTTGGACCCTGTACGCTGCCAACTCTCCTCTGTTACTGCAGAGAACTGTGTTAGTGCCACAGAGTGTCTCTATATACAAATGTACAAGGCATGTCTCACTTTTCCTGGGTGCCACTTGTCTCTAGGCTAGCTTGTTGTCTTGAAAACAGTAGTACTTGTGTTTGTGCCTGGAAGAACCGCACAGCCAGACAAGAAGGCTACCAAGCCTTTGACGGTGTGTGAGTGATATGTGTACCGTCCTCATTCCTAAAAATACGTACTCTCCATCTCCAAAACGTCAGCTCCAATATCTCTTATTAAAATATGCTTTCTTATTTGCTAGGAGCAAATAGTTGAGGGAGATAGCTGACATTTTTATATTTTTTCCTTTCTTCCCAGTAAAGTTTAAAATGACTGTACTAAAAAAGACTCGCTGGCTACTTTATTCATAATCTTGATGTAGTTAAAAAAAAAAAAATCCCAGTACAGGTTTTGGAGTCAGACAGTTCTAGACTAGGAAGTCAGCTCTGTTATCTGGGGTCTGTTAGGTTTGCTGAGCCTCTGTTTTGTTCTCTGTATTACTGGGCTAACTATACGTACACAAGTATGTGCACAGAGTGTGTCAACAGACAGTAGAAAGACAGATTGATAGAGAAAGGCAGACAAGTATTAGAGATGTTGGTGGCGATGATGATGATATGCAGATAGATACTATGATAGATAATAGACAGTGAAGGAGAGCGAGAAGAAGAAAAATGCACATGTAATTCAAAGTACACTAGTTAAGAGCACAGGCTCTAGAGTTAAACTGCTTAAATTAAATGCAAGATGTTTCCATTACTAGCTATGGGAACTTGGGAAAGTTCTGCCTCATAGGATGGTTATGGGGATTAAACTTAATAAGCCTTTAAAATCCGTCACCCATAGCCATATTAATAACCAATAGTTACTGCATGCCTATTTTGTGTCAGCGTCCAAGCTAAGCCATCTATGCACAGTAACCTGCTCAACTCTCCCAAGATCCCCATGAGGAAAAAATTGTCCCCATTTTCAGACGAGAGGATGAGAGTCCAGGCAGCGTGAATAGCCAGGAGGTCTATGCATTGCCCAACTCTATGGCTGCCATCCACAAATGGAAATTAAGTAACTTGCCCAAGGTTATATGGGAAGCAAACAGTGGATCAATTACTTAAATCTAGGTACACCTAATATCTAAATAAATCTGTGTTTTTAACCCCTAAACACCTTCTACCATAAGCACTATTTATTATGTTACCCAAATTAGGCTGGTTGAAAAATCAGTTTATTGTTCAGAAAGGTGAAGAAGAAGGGGCAAAAAAACTGTTGAAAAGATTATCTTGACACGTCTCCCTTTCTTCTCTGACCCTCCGTCTGGGGCACTGCACAAATTCCATTAGCAAGCCTACCAAGCCAGCTTACAGAGGATTTAAATTGTGTGTGTGTGTGTGTGCTTAAGCTCCGGTTGTTCCCTACTCTCGATTAATTGGGTGTGGCTTGTCCTTTGCAAATCCATCTGCCAGTGTCCCTTATTTCCCAACCGGTAGCTACTGGCCACTCTTGCCTCTCTGTTCTTTAGTGTTTGCCAGGGAACAAAAGCCAACTTAAATCATAGCCCTTAGGAGATCTGAATTAGGAAGTCCGTGCGCTGTTCTCTTCCTCCTTGCTCTGACAGATTCCATGGCTGAAGGTCCAGACCTCGGCACAATCAGAAGAGTGAAGACACTCACCAGCATTTAGGTAATCCGACCTGGAATAGACACTGAAGGTACCAGCATGAAGGCTCCAGCTCACTCAGAGGTTGTCAGCATCTCACCCTAGCCTGCTCTTCCACCTGTAACTTCAGCCCACTTTTTCCCCCTTCTTAGAGTCACCTCCAGATGACATATGTATGTGCACCAAAGGATTTAAAGTAGGGGAGTAACATAGCCAGACTTGCATTTCAGAGAAAAATCATCTGACGGAAGAATGGACTGGAGTGGGGACAAAACTAGAAAAGGGAATTGGAAAAGACTATTGCAACCTGGCTAGAAGTCAGATTGAAAAGTAAAAATGGAAGGACAGGTATGACTCTAGACATACCGGAGGAATTTCCTTATGTGACTTCCCCCAACTCTCCCATTTTGCCCCAACCCCAGGCTAGAAATAGTCTCTTTCTTCTCAGAATGCCTTTTTTTTTTTTTTTTTTTTTTTTTTTTTTTTTTTTTTATGCGTTACGCGGGCCTCTCACTGTTGTGGCCTCTCCCGTTGCGGAGGACAGGCTCCGGACGCGCAGGCTCAGCGGCCATGGCTCACGGGCCCAGCCGCTCCGCGGCACGTGGGATCTTCCCAGACCGGGGCACGAACCCGCGTCCCCTGCATCGGCAGGCGGACTCTCAACCACCGCGCCACCAGGGAAGCCCAGAATGCCTTTTTTTTATTGACAATTCTCTTATGGTCTTTACAGTTTTCACCATCCATTAGAGCTTTACCTACCCAACTGGATTGATGCTTTTGATGACTGGGACTTTTTGACTGATTCATTTCCCCTCATTGACCCAGGTCAGAGTTAGCCATAAATAAATAAATTCATAGAATGAATTAATCTTTACAAGTTAGGAAAGAAAGACTTTGGCAAAGCCCATGAAGGGTAAACCTGAAAAGAGAGCTGTAGCAGTTACTACTGCTACATAACAAACCATTCCCAAAACATACTAACTTAAAACAGCAACCATGTTTTAGTGCTTACAAATTTACAGGTGAGATGGGTGGTTCTGCTGATCTGGGCCAGGCATAGCCTGTATCAGCTGACCTCACTCTTGTGTCTGTGGTCATCTGGCCGTCAGCTGAGGACTGACCAAGTGAGACAACTGTCAGCTGGGCATTGAGGACTCCTGGACCACGTGTCTCTCACCATCGAGCATGCTAGCCTGGCTTGGTTCTCATGGTAGCAAGGCAAGACTCCAAGAGTAAACAGAAGTGTGGGAGGCCACTTGAGGTCTGAGCACAAAACTGGAACAATATCATTTCTTCTGTATCTAATTAGCCAAAGCAAGTTGCACAACCAGCCCAAATTCAAGAGGTAAGGAAATAGAGATGGGGAGACCTGACAAGTCACTGTTGAGGACACAGAAATAGGGAGGGGGAGATAATTGGGGGCATTTCTGCAGTGAATCTACCATGGGGAATTTCCAGACACAGTTTTGGTTGAGGCAAAATAATCCCTTATCAGCAGTGACCAAGAGAGAGATTTGCTTAATGATTACAGATGATAATGATGATGATGATGGTGAAGGTGATGATTATAAAGATAACACATCACAAGATTTCTTCTCCATAAATCTCTTAGGTAAACAGAGATTTTTTTGTGATCCCCATTTTACAGATATGGAAATATAGTTTTCAAGCAGGGAAGTACCTTACTCAAGGTTATCTACCTACTAAGATAATAAATAGCAAAACTGGCAACAAACATACAGAATCACCTTATGGAATGTGGGACAGCTGGCTCGGGACCCAGCTACAGGGAAAATTTGACAGAGGTTTCCCTACTTGGCTGGGAACTGCAGAAGACTTTTCATTGAGGTTTCTTCTTCCTACTGCATCATCTTTCTCTTCTCATCCCTCTTGACTATTCCTATTCCTGTTAAGTCTGTTTTTCAGATTTAGTTCATAATGTTTTATAAGAAGACTTTTTCACTGCTTTATAGAGATATGGAGAGGATTAACACATCATTTAATGTTTTCAAAATGCCTTCAGCACCTTGGAATTAAACATGTCACGTGCAAATAAATAAATAAAGGCTTTAGAGTAGAGACATTGGTCTTCTCTGAATTATATGCTCAGAGCGTCTAAGTGCATGCAGACAGCTGAAAATCTGCTGATTCCACTAGACAGGGACCAGGCGACCCTAAAACTTGCTCTTTCACATGTGGTATTAGAAGGAAGAGGTGCAAAACAAAATTCCATCACCCACTACGTTTTCTCTCTATATATGGAGGAGATGGAAATAAAGAAAAAATGCTTTCCTTAATGTTTGCTAATGCAAGTACACACACACAGACACACACATATCGTTTTTTCTTTTTAACATCTTTATTGGAGTATAATTGCCTTCCAATGTTGTGTTAGTTTCTGCTGTATAACAAAGTGAATCGGCTATATGTATACATATATCCCCATATCCCCTCCCTCTTGTGTCTCCCTCCCACTCTTCCTATCCCACCCCTCTAGGTGGTCACAAAGCACCAAGCTGATCTCCCTGTGCTATGCGGCTGCTTCCCACTAGCTATCTATTTTACATTTAGTAGTGTATATATGTCAATGCCACTCTCTCACTTTGTCCCAGCTTACCCTTTCCCCTCCCCGTGTCCTCAAGTCCATTCTCTATGTCTGCGTCTTTATTCCTGTCCTGCCCCTAGGTTCATCAGAACCTTTTTTTTTTTTAGATTCCATATATATATATTTATGTGTTAGCATACGGTATTTGTTTTTCTCTTTCTGACTTACTTCACTCTGTATGACAGACTCTAGGTCCATCCACCTCACTACAAATAACTCAATTTCGACACACACGTAGCTTTCCTATTTTTTTTTCATCCCCTCCTTTCTCTGTTTCCTCTCCCCAAAACTCCTCTACTTCTCCAGGATCTAATCAGCTGGTGGGTGACTGAGCAATGAGGGGGAAGTAAAGGGTCTGCTTTAAAATAGAGACAGAAGAAAGTCTGAAGCTTACAAGCAGGCAATATCTAGTTTATTAGCACGTTTTTATACTGATAACCAGTTTATTGATAACCTCTCTGGTTACTGCAGAGAGGGTTTCCACCCATGCTATCCAGTCCTACCTTCCTGACTCAGCTAAATATCCCCCTGAGAACTCAGCATGCATGGAAGCCTGAGGTTGGAGGGAAACTCCAGAACTCATAATTTAGCTGAAATTACATGTGGATTGAATATGCCTTTGTGGGTTTCCCTAAAACCACTTAAAACACCTTCTCTTTGGAAAATCCATTTCAAGTCCTAAACAAACTGATGTATGAATGGAGTTTCAGAGTAAAATTTATGGTTGTCAGGTGTCTGAATTTATACTCAGATAAAGCAAATCAGATGAGAAAAAGTCTCCAATTCACCCCTCCAACCACATGGTACATTTTCAATCAACATTTTTAGAGCAGTTTTAGGTTCACAGCAAAATTAAGAGGAAGATACATGGATTTCCCATGTACTCTATGCCCCAACACATGCATAGCCTCCCCCATTATCAACATCACTCACCAGGATGGTACCTTTGTTACAACTGATGAATCTATGCGGACACATCTCATGACCACCCAAAGCCCATAGGTTACACTGAGGCTCACTCTTGGTTTTGTACATTCTATGGGTTTAGAAAATTTATAATGACATGTATCTACTATTATAGTATCCGACAGGGTAGTTTCACCTCCCTAAATCGTGGTGCATTTTGGTGAATCATTTTTCCTTCAAGGCTGCTCTTGACTTTCATTTTGGCCAGATTAGAGGACTGGGCAGAATAACACATCCTGTGAGTGGCCCTAACCTCCACAGAATATTAAATGAAACTAGGGATGAAAGATGTGCAAAGAAACAAACGTGTACCGGGCATCTCCAGACACTGGTTAAATTCTGTTTTTCTGTGTCATTTCATTTAATCCCCCCTACCCTTCAGGGCTGGATATTTTTACCTGCATTTTACTTATGAAGTCAGTGGGGCTAAATATCTTGCCTTAGGTCACTCACACAGCTCTTAAAGGACTGTAAACTCCTTGAGGACAGGGAAGTATCTCACTCGTCTTTATATCTCCCTATGCCTCACACAGGACCTGGCAGAAAAATAGGCCTTCGGTACATGCTTGCTGAAGGAAAATTAAGGAAATGGCAGAAATAGATTTGAAACCCACTCCTCTCAGTCTCCAAAATCTTTGCATGTTTCTACTGAACCAACCTCTATGTGTATGTATAACCACAGAGTTTTCATCCTGGCATAGGAAATACCCAAACCTGAAAACCTGTTGAGCTGTTTGTCGTTGTTAAGCTCCCTTCCTTCCTGAAAATGAAATATCATTGGAATCCATCTTCTTTGACAGTACAAGTACTTTTTACTCCTCTTAGACACCTGTATTCTCATTGTCTTTTCCTACTTCCAGAGCCAGGCCCTGAGCTAGAGAAATTCCCAGTAGATATATCCATGCTTCTCATAGAAAGACATTTTGAATAAGACCCTTGAATTCTTGGCAAATTACCTATTTAGTTTTCAGAAGGATATACAGATAAGGAGTTCTCATTTTGTTACTAATTAGCTGTTGGACCCAACCCTACAAACCTCAGCATGATCTTGCCCCCAGGCAGCACGTGGCACCGGTTTCCCACCCCTGTCTTCCTTACTCACTGAGCTTCCACCACAACAGCCCCCTTGCTTTGGACAAACCCACACTGCTTCTACCACAGGGCCTTTGCACTTACTGTTTCCTCTGCCTGGGTCTCTCTTCCTGCAGAAACTATGTTTCTCACCTCCTTACTTCCTTCTGGTCACTGCTTAAATGTCACCTTCTCAAGATGCTGTTCCTGACCACATGATCACGAATACCCTCCTCTACCTCGTCATTCTCTGTGCCCTTAACCTATTTGCTTTCTTCCCAGTACACTACTGACATATCACAGGTGGATTTGTTTATTATCCTTTTCTCTTTCTCCCACTAGGATATAAGTTCTTTATTTGCTCACAGCCTAGAACAGTGCCTGGAACTTAATAGGGACTCAGTATTTTTTGAACGAATGAGTAAACGAACGAATGGAATCCTAATGGCATGGATGGCAAACACGTGTGACTGCGCTCCCTTCTTCTGTGTTCATTTCAGGCCTCACTAACTTGTCATAGTAATCATTCCTGATAAACCAAGATAAGAGCCTCAGAATCCTTTCCACACAGCACTCCAGCCAGCAGCTACCACCTCACTGAAGTCGGCACTTGCAAAGAAACATATTAACCCTTCTGAGGCCAGTGTGGTCTTCTACCCTGGGGAACAAAGCTGGGCCACAGATCAGGCAGTTGGACCCTCATTTGTCCCTCTGGCTTAAGGCCAAGACTACACCCAGCCAAGTGGCTTATTCCTTTGTGTCGTAATTTCCACTAAGTCCACAACCTGGACCGCTGTCTTGCCCCTGAAGCATACGGGAGCTGCCTTGGATGGCTCACAATAGCAAATTGTGCATTCTCTCTTCTCAAATCTGAATCCTGTGACTTCATTTGACTTCATAGCTTAAAAATAGCCATGGTGGAAATAGTTACACTACAGAAATTAACAAGTGCTACAAATCGGGCTTTTTTTTAGGGGGGTGGGCAGTTGTTAGACCATCGCATCACTTCCTAACTTCCTAGACCTTCTAAGTTCCAGTAACTAGGGGAAATGTGGAAAACAAATACAAAGGGAATGTTTCTTTCCTTATCTAGAGCAGAAGTGGCCTAAGACACGCATGAGAGTCTTCCAGCCCAGGGCCCCAGTCTGGTTTCTGAGGGAGCTAGAGGTAAGGGAAGTAGAGCCCCCAAAAAGGAAGCAGTTTGGGTTACAGGAGAGACAAAGAAGTTAGCAGCTTGCCACAAGAAGGAGGCCATTCACCTCTTTGTTTCTTCCAAGGAAACTCCACTCTCCATCCTCATAAGCAGCTGGTAACTTTATAAGAGCCCCTCCTTCCAAGTGGGGAGGTGAGGTGTGAGTGAGGGAAGGGACCTGGAGAGGCTCTGAAGGGCAGCATTTGTCCAAGTGCAGTTTTTCTACGACTTGCATTAGAGTCCCCTGAGATGCTTGTTAACATTTTCGTCACCATGGCCCCACCCCACACACGTGTGCTGATCAACTCAGAAAATGGTATTAGAAAAATGCATTCCAATGAGCACAAGTGATTCTTAGTCTTGATAAAATGAAACAGACTCACTTAAGAAAGTCATTTAAAATGTACATATCTGGGCCTCATAACAAGATATACTGACTCAGCAGGTCCAGGGTAGGGCCTTAAAATCTACAGTTTGATGAAACTTTACAGGTGATTTTGGTGCTAGTTCAAGTTAAACTTTGCAATAAACACAGATTTTCTTTTCTTTTTTTTTTTTCCCCTCACAGGATGAGCTTTTTTGAATTTCTAACTTCTTTGCCAGAAAATCTGGGAATTTTCATCAGACTAACACTGCTAAACACATATTGGACACTTAATGTGAGCAGGCTTTGTTCTGAGCCTTTTTGTACAGATTACTTCATTTAATTCTCAAAGCAAGCCCACGAGGTGGAAATTTTTATTCCAGAAGCGAAAGCTATTATTTTTCCCATTTTACAGATGAAGAAACTGAGGCTTGGAGAAGTGAAGCCATTTCTGTGAGGCCAAAAAGCTAATGAGGCAAAGCCAAAATTTACACCCAAGCAGTTTGATGCTAGGGCCTATACCCTTAATCATTAAGCATATTGCCTCCCAAAGACTTTCAGAATAAAAGATTAAAAAATTAATTTAAAAACCTCACCAACTGAGCAAAAGAAGTTTTTTTAATCCTAAACATTTCTCCAAAATGTCAAATTCCATTTTTATGGGTTTTCCTCATATAGAAGTCTGAACTAGTTAAAATAGATTTATATGGGTGGAAAGCAATCAGAATAATTGGTTTGAGTAGCACAAAGTAACCAATAAATTAGCTTGAACATGACCTTTCTGAGGTAGCCTTCTATTTTGTTCCTATTCTCTAGCCCTGAATTGTCGCTCACTAATTGGTAGTTTGTTCTCAGTCAGGCTGCTGTTTCTGACACTGGGTAATGCATTATGAGATAATCTACTTTCTGTGACTTCACACAGTTCCCATGGCAACTGTCAATGCCATTTCCCTGCAGAACGGCGGCTTCATTTGTTCCAAATGTGTTGCAGGAATGTAAACATCTTCTATAAAAATGTTCTCTAAAATGACAGTCCAAGCAAAGGATGACATTTATATAATTACAAAAAGGAAACTATCTATAATTATCCGAACTTCTTTCCCCAGATTAAAAAAGGAGGGGTAGGATTTTTTTGGTTGTATTTTATTTTAACTTTTTTGTTTGGGGAAAAAAATAAGGAAAAGGTTTACTTAACAAGACTAAATTGAAGAGACACAACACTTCTGTGAAAAGACCTTGTTCGTTAAAGCTTTAGTTCATTAAAGTCGAGGTGGCAACATTTCTAGAAGGAAGATATCCATCAACCCAACCACCCCAAATGCAAGGCAAGTGCTCACTGGGAGCATTGCCTCAGATGACCTAGACATCTTGACATTCAAGATTTTCTTGGTCGATGGAGAGAGTTCTTTATTTTTAATTCTTTCTGGCTAGCTATCTGTGTCCTCAAAGTGAGCTCCTGAGAAATTTCTCCAATCAAAACTTCAAGATGAAATCCCAAAGTGAAGAAAATCAGCATCTGGATTTTTTTTAAAGCTTTACTGAGGTAGAATTGATATACAAAAATCTGCACATAGGGCTTCCCTGGTGGCGCACTGGTTAAGAGTCCGCCTGCCGATGCAGGGGACACGGGTTCGTGCCCCGGTCCGGGAAGATCCCACATGCCGCAGAGCGGCTGGGCCCGTGAGCCATGGCCACTGAGCCTGCGCGTCCGGAGCCTGTGCTCCGCAACGGGAGAGGCCACAACAGTGAGAGGCCCGCATACTGCAAAAAAACAAAACACAAAAAAAACCACAAGCCCAGCAAAAGACTGAGATTCAATTGGAAGTTTACAGACTGTTCCCCCTTCTTCATACCTTAGCACCACATCAACAGGGTTGCAGTAAAATAACTTAGCGGGTCACAGCTAAAAGAGCCGCAAGACACAGACTCTGAGAAGGAGTACTTAAGGAAGCCCAAAGTCAGGAAGAGAGACACAAACAAGGACACTAATGAAGTTGAAGCCTCTGGCACCCGTAGCTACAGCAAACATTAAACAGAGTCCAACTTCTAGCCAGATTAACATAAATCCTTACACTAAAAGTCTGCTTACCCCAGCTCCTACTGCCTGATACCACACATCTGGCTTTCAGCAATAATTATAAGGTAGGGCGAAAGGCAAGAAAAACCATCTGAAGAGACAAAGCAATCATCAGAACTAGACTCAGATATGACACAGATGTCAGGATTATCTTTCAGAGAATTTTAAATAACTATGATTGACATATTAAGGGATCTAATGGAAAAAGTAGACAACATTCAAAAAATAGAAGGCTAATGTAAACAGGTAGAAACTCTAAGAAACAATCAAATCATGCTAAAAATCAAACACAGGAATAGAAATGAAAGATTCTTCCAGTGGGTTCATCAGTAGACTCAACACAGGCAAGGAAAGAATCAGTGAGCTTGAAGATAGTTAATAGAAACATCCGAAAATGAAATGTATACAAAGAGAAAAAAAGAAAGGGAAAAAAATAGAGCATCCAAGAACTGTGGGACAACATCAAAAGGTGTAACATACACATAATTGAAATACTATAAGAGAGAGGGAAACAAAAGAAATATTTGAAGCAATAATGGTTGAGAATTTCCCAAAATTAATAATACCATCAAACCACAGGTCCAGAGAATACCAATGAGGATAAATGAAAACAAAAACAAAAATATTAAGACATTCATATTCAAACTGCAAAAAGACAAAGAGAAAAATCTTAAAAGAAGCCAAAAGAAAAATACACTTTACCTATAGAAGAACAGCAATAAGAATTACAGGGGACTTTGCATCCGAAGCCATGCAAGAGAGAAGACAGTGGAGTGAAATCTTTAAAGTATTGAAAGAAAAAAAATCATCAACCTAGAAATCTATATCCAGCAAAATTATTCTCTAAAACTAAAGGAGAAATAATGACTTCTTACACAAAGAAAATTGAAGGGATTTCATTGCCAAAACACCTTTCCTATAATAAATGTTAAAAGAAGTTGTTTAGGCAGTGGGAAAATTATATGGATCAGACTTGGATGTGCATAAAGAAAGGAAGAACAAATGAAGGTAAAATGAAAGCTTTTGTTTTTCTAATTCTTAATTGATCTAAAATATAACATTTTTAAAGCAATAATGGTAACAGTGTACTGGGTGACTATGTCACATGGATACATGAAATTAACAGTAATATCACAATGGATGGGAACAAAGAATTGGGAATACTCTGCTATGAGGCACCTGTAGGACCTGTGAAGTAGTGTAGTATTATTTGAAACCAGACTTAGATTATTTGTAAATGTACATCACAAATTATAAATGGAGTGTCGTACCCTGAATGGGATCCTGGAACAGAAGAGGGTATTAGGAAACACATGAGGAAATTTGAATAAAATATGGATTTTAGTTAATAATAATGTATCAATATTGGTTCATTAATGATGATAAAGGTACTATACTAATGTAAGATATTAATTATAGGAGAAAGTAGGTGTGGAATATATGGAAATTCTCTGTGTCATCTTGTGACTTTTTTCATAAATCTGAATCTATTCTAAAGGGAAAGGGAAAAGAGTGAAACTCAGAGAGATGATCCTGCTAGTGTCAAGGAAGGAAGTGAACAAAGCTGCCTCTGGAGAAGGGCAGTATTTAGGAGCTGAGGGGCTCAGTCCTACAACCACAAATAACTGAATTCTGCCAACAGCCAAAAGGAGCTTGGAAGAGGACCCCAAGCTCCAGCTAAGAATCACAGTGTGGTCAACACCTTGATTGCAGCCTGAGGAAGCCTGAGCACAGGCTCCATCTGAGCTGTGCCTGGATTCCTAACCCAAAAAACTGTGAGATAATAAATTTATGTTGTTTTAATCTGTGACATGTGTGGCAATTTGTTATGCATCAATAGAAAACAAAGGCACAAGGCTTCCCTGACTATTCTAACCCCAGCGTATGTGTTTCCGCTGGGGCTACTTATCCCTTTTATCCATTCATCCAACTTACATATACTAAGGCCTACTATGTGCTATGCACTGTGATATGAGTAGAGAGTGGTAAATGAAATATACTCCTTGCCCTCTTGAAGCCTAGAGTGTGGTGAAAGAGTCAAGCAAACATCATGTAGGTGCTTAATTTACAAACAATGGTAAGTTATATAAAGGGAAACAATAAGATGTTTGGTAAGAGAAGAAATTTTTAAATACAGGAGGATCAGAGAAAACTTCTTTGAGGAAATTGCAATTAAAGTTGAGACCTGAAAGATACACGTGAATTGGCCAGACAGCAAGTGGGAGCAGGGAAGATAGGTCCTGAGAGAGGAAGGAGCTGGAAGGTTTTTAGGACTTGAAAACCACCAGCCTGATGGAAAAACCAAAGACAAAGAGAAAATCTTGAAAAAAGCCAGAGAAAAAGGCCAGCATGGCTGCAGTGAGTGATCAAGGGGAGAGAGGCAGGAGGTGCGTGTGGAGGAACAGACAGAGGTTGACTGTGTAGGGTCCCAAAGGCCGGGATACAGATGTTAGTAATTTATGTTGAGAACTCTAGGAAGCCCCTGAAGGGTTTAAGCAGGAGGGTGCTCAGATTTGCTGTGTTAGAAAGTTCAGTCTGCTGATGGAGATCAGACCCTATGGGGGCAAGAATGGACTTGAATAGAACAGTGAGGAGAGGGCTCCAGAAGCCCAGGTAGGAGACCAGCCAGGCAAAAATGGTTGCCATAGATACGAAGAGAAGAAGACCTGAGAGCAACTCAGATGCTGGAGTAGCTGGACTTAAGGTGGGTTGATGAGAGCATGAAGGAAACAGCAATGCCAAGGAGGACTCTGAGGCCTCCTTCATCCTGGATGAAAAGCAGGTGAGGAAGGCTAGGGAAGATGTCCACCCATTCTCTCTCAGGACTGCACCTTTCTATTACTATTCCCTCTGCCTACATACTCTTCCCAGGCTTCTTCAGCGAGCTAGATCCTATTCTACCTTCAGAACCCAGCTCAGGTGTCAATTCTTCTGGGAAGCAACCCCTGACCACTGAGCCTTGTTTCTCTTCCTCTTGTCCCCGAGCATCTGGGCACCACTCTCACAGCACAGAGTGTTCTATGACATGTCTGTGTACTCCCTTGTCCACAAAAGCAGGAAAAAAAAAAAAAGCAGAAAAAAAACTTCAAAGCTCTCTATTTCCAACTAGAGTATATTTGGCACACAATAAAGTTTTACTGCATGAGCGAGTGGCGTAAAAATGTAAGAAAGATTCCACACTGAGAACCACTGGTCCTCAGCACACAGCCCAAATGTGAGGAGTAAACAAGAGTTCTCCGACACACGGAAGCAAATGCCTTTAAAGGCAAGAAGTGAAGCTCATGCTCTGTACTCCAAGGCAAGACACCCTCGAAGGAGCTGAGAGCCAGTTCACAATTTTAAGAAACATGACTTACCTGGTTTCTTCATCCGGAACAGATTAGTTGAGAGTTATGGGGGTTGTCTCCCTGACAATAAGCACAGAGCAGGAAAACTAAATGCACCTGACTGTTGAAACTGGGGCACCTTCCCGCAAAAATGCAGCCAACGTGTGTCTATTCTCCAGCCTGTGACCACATAACTGCAGATTTTAAAACAAGGTAATTGTAATAATGAGCATTTACATTGCACTGTCCACATAGAAGATGCATCCAGTCTTCTTAGCAAATGTATGAGAAGTAAAGAAGCTTCCTTTCAAGGAAGGATAAATTTAAAATTTTGGAGGTAAGAGGGGGGTGAGGTTGGCACAGAATACAGAGGGAGAGGAATATGAGATGGAAGAGTATTCACAGGGCTCTTCACAGGTTTGGGGATGGCCTGGGTGGTAGTATAAGGGGCTTTGCTTTTGAGCCTTTACTTTATAGTTATATGCAACAGTTTTTATTTGCATGTAGGAATTTTAAGACACAGTTTGCTTGCCCAGGGTTACAAAATTAGTCTGTGGCAGAGCTGGTTGGCACTTCAATTCAGACTTTGTGATTCTAAATCTGGTGCCACCTCTACTACTGTTTGGTGCCATTGTTGCATAGCAAGTATCGCCACGAGCTGTGTCATAGTGCATCCTAACTAGTATCTACGCGTGACAGGGGTATCCAGGGAGGAGACGTGAGCATCTGCTTTGGTTAATACCACAAAGTTTAATAATAATGACGCCTTTGTTATTATTACTCTTATGGCTTTTGCAGTGCATGGATGTACATTGCCCCACTCTATGTATGTGGAATCTAGAAAAATAGTACATATGAACCTATTTCCAGGGCAGGAATAGAGACGCAGATGTAGAGAATGAACATGTGGACACAGGGCGGGAAGGGGAGGGTGGGATGAACTGGGAGATTAGGTTTGACATAAATACACTACCACGTGTGAAAGAGATAGCTAGTGGGAACCTGCACTATAGCACAGGGAGCTCAGCTCGGTGCTCTGTGATGGCCTAGATAGGTGGGATGGGGCGGGGATGGGAGGGAGGTACAAGAGGGAGAGGATATACGTATACATATAACTGATTCACTTTGTTGTACAGCAGAAACTAACACAACATTGTAAAGCAACTATACTCCAATTTTTAAAAATGATGATGACTGGGCTTCCCTGGTGGCACAGTGGTTAAGAATCCGCCTGCCAATGCAGGGGATATGGGTTCGAGCCCTGGTCCGGAAAGATCCCACATGCCACGGAGCAACTAAGCCCGTGCGCCACAACTACTGAGCCCGTGTGCCACAACTACTGAAGCCCGTGCGCCTAGAGCCCATGCTCCACAACAAGAGAAGCCACCGCAGTGAGAAGCCCGCTCGCCGCAACTAGAGAAAGCCCGCGCGCAGCAACAAAGACCCAACGCAGCCAAAGATAAATACATAAATAAATATTTTTAAAAAATAAAATAAAAGATAAAATTAAAAATTGATGATGAAATAAATTTAAAAAAAAAAAGAAAATCGCTCAATCGCATCACAGCTGCCCTGCAAGACAAGTCGTATTGTTCCCATTAAACAGAAAAGGAGATTCAGATGAAGTTAACTCATAGACTAGGTGGCATTGAATTCATTTCTGCCTGATTCCAAAATGTCATTCTAGCCACTAGTCTCTTTTTATAAGGTAGGTCTCCACTCAACCTCCTTGTCATGCTTCTTAGCAGTAAAGGATGGTGTGTGCAGGATTGCTCAGACCCTGACCCAGCAATCACCGTGCCTACTTACACAGGGGACGATTACAGAATGGCTATCAAGGCTGCCCTTCAGCCAGAGCTTCCCATGAGCTGAATTCGTCATTGTGGAGTTCAGGTAAGATGCTGAGTGTGTGGCTCAGATCCCAGGGCTAAGCATCCCAGTGCCTTCTGACACTGAGGGTGAACATGCTCAAACAGGCATGCAGCAAGAGAGACACAGACAGACCAAGACAGAGAACTGACTCCTCAAGAGGGCCCCTGAGCCCACCTACCCACATAGCCACCTGGATAAGAGGGTGGAGATGCTGGGGGTCATGCCTTTGTAGTCACAGTGACCTGGACCTCGGGCGATCTGATGAGTAATTCCACGTCATTTTTCTTTCCTTACAGCTGTTTGATGCCTGAACCGCGCTGCTGGGAATAGACGGGGTGTTTACTCAAGACCTAGAAGGTGCCTTCTGTGTTGCTTTTGACACCAGCCTTAATGAGCCCAGGCAATGCACTGGCCTTCCTGTCTTCTGTAGCACATCAACCTGATGTCTTCATGCAACGGTTCTCAGAGAGTTCAAGGTCCAGCTCTGGGTCATAAGTGAAAGCCACCCTTTCTCCCTTCCTTCCATGCGTGTCGCATGGGCTGGTTCCCTCCTGGCATCATACTAGACAGGGTCTCATGTGAGCATCACACTTAACACCCTCCCACCTGGAACCCCATGACGCTCCTGCAGGTACCCCTTTGCCTTGCCATGTTATTAACCAGAAAAGCTGAGGGTCATTTGCATCCTCGGAGATGCTAATGTGAAGGGCAATTGTGAAAGTACCTAAAGTCCAAGATCTCTCTCATATCCTGCTCTTTAAGTGTCTCCCTCAAGAGAAGGGTAACTGTCATCAGTTTGTAAACATTAAGCTGGTTTCCAGTCTATAGAATAGCCTCTTACCCATTCCATTCCATGAGTAATTTTTTTCCTAATATATATACTTCCCCGGAGGATAAATCTCAGCACTCATCAATCTTCCTCCCTGCTTTATTTTTCTTCACAGTTTAGATCTTCTTTTCTACATATTCTGTTATTTAATCATGTTTTGTTGATGGTTTCTCTTTTTTACCTGCACTAAAGGTATGCTCCATGAGGCCAGGGCCTTTGGTCCGGTATCTTAGTGTATCTCCTATACCCAAACAGGGAGAGGCATATTCTTGTACTTGGTAAATATTTTTTGAATAATTGAACAAGTGAATATTAGAAGAGGAATTTTTTTTTACGTTTCTAGATATGCCTGACAAGGTGAGTTTTTTTCCCAAAAACGCTGTGCATGAGATAATAGCGAGTCATCTCCTTTTTAAGCTCTTCCTAAATCTCTATATGAGGCAGCTCACTCAGTCTTCCCTGGGTTATTACTTCACAGTTGCAAAAGTTAGATGTTAGATGTTCAACATTGGATGTTAAACAAGCTCTGAAGCCATGCCTAGTCTTGAACTTCCATTTTTGCCTAAGCCAGTCGGAGTTCAGTTTCTGTTGCTTGCAACCAAGATTGTTGATCAGTAGTGTAGAGGAGGGAGCAAACAAACCTGTTCAGCAAAGATTCCTAGTGAAAAACTCTGCTAAAAAATACAGACTCACATTTACACAGCACTACTACGAGCTAACAGTGCTCTTTTGTGTGCTTTATATATATGAACCCATTTAATTCTCACAACCACCCTATGAGGTCAGGACTATTATTACGCCCATTTCATAAACGACGAAATCAAGGCTTAGCAAGGTAATGACCCACCCAAGTCTCACAGCTGGTAAGTGTTAGAATTGGGGTTTGAACATTAACAGGCCACTGTGCTTTACTGCGCTCACCAGCTTAAAGTCCATGTGAGAGGATCATGGTATTAGAAGAAAAGCTATCCAGAGTAATTGGACTGGCCCCTTTTTGTGTCCTATGAGATACCTGGAGATACAAGGACAGTGTGCCTATGGGGGATACCCTTGACAGGACATCTGAGAATGCCCAGCTCTATGGGTAACTGACCCAGGTGCCCACACTGACTAGCTGCTGTGCCCATGCAGGCAGCTCAGCACACACATGGCCAGCAGGCTGGACTTCTAGCAGTGACCCCTACTGGCTAATCCCCACAAGCAGCTCTGGCCAGCTTTGACTTCAATCACAAAATCTTTTCCTAATTGAGTTTGCCTTTTTGGCAGCTCTCACTGGGCAAAGGATTACTGCTTGATAAAAGGAAAGTTTTTACTGACGTGGAGAATAGAAACTTTAACTTGTAGTTAGTGCAGTATTGGTCATACATGGGGAGGGTGGGTTCCTGATGTTAAAAACCATAGAGCACAGTTGGGATAAAAAAACAGTAGAATATGGTTAACTGTCAAGAAAGGAAAAGCACCATTATGTTCATTCCCTGCCTTAAAGTGGAGTAAACATGCAGCAATCGTTCTGGAGTCTAAACTGAGTACAAGTCAGATAGTAGGAGTGATGATTCATCCAGCCCTCAGCATGGATTTCTAGGTTGTACAGACCTAAATTCAAATGCAAGAGCCAATACGAGTTGCATGATATTAGGCAAGTGATTTAATTACATCAGAGCTGCTGTAAGATCAGGTTCCACCATGCTTAGCACAGACTAGCTAAGAGTAGCTACACAGATGGTCATTTCCATTTCCCCTTGCTCCTGACACACATTACAACTGTAAAGAATAATTACTCAGGGTTAAAGTACAGCAGGGAGTGCAGTGACAGAACAGTGTCTGGACATATTACGCTGAAAACACCCAGCAAAGTCCAAAGGGAAAAAAATTAAAAGAGACAGTAGAAGAGAAGGAAAGAAACCAGTCCAGAAGAGTCTTTTTCTAACTCTTACCCTAACCAATGTAAATCACTCAACATGCCTGGGCCTCAGTTTTCTTGCCTGTAAAATGGGGGCATAGGAACTAGTCCATTTTATAATATAAATATTTAGAGCTATAAATTTCCCTCTGGGCATATCTTTAACTGCATTACAAAGATTGTTGTGTTTTTTTTCATTTAACTCAAAAGATTCTCCAATTTTTCTTATGATTTCTTCATTGACCCATGGGCTATTGAGGAGTATGTTTCATATTCTGCAAATCATGGGAATATCCCAGATACCTTTCTGTTATTTATTTCTCATTTTATTCCTGGTGGTCAGAGAACATTTTGAGACTTGATTAATGCCCATTTTGGTGAATTCTACATGCACTTCAAAAGAGTGTGTATTTTGCTATCGATAGGTAGAATATTCTATAAATATCAATAAGGTCAGGTTGACTGGTAGTGGTGTTCAGGTTTTCTATATCCTTTTCTGTCTACGTGTTCTATTAATTGCTGAGGGAGGAATGCCGAAATCTCTAATTGTGGATTTCTCTATTTCTATTTTCATCAGATTTTGCTTCATATATTTTACGCTCTGTTATTAGGTATATAAAGAACAAGGATTGTCATGCTTTCTTTTGAACTGACCCGCTTGCCACTATGAAAAGCGTCTCTATATTCCTTTTATCCCCCAGCTTTATTAAGGTATAATTGACAATACAAAATTGTACATTTTTAAAATGTACAACTCAATTACCTGATATATATACAGTGTGAAATATTCATCACCAAGCCAATCAACATATCCATCACTTCATAACTTTACCATTTTCCTTTTTTTTCTTTCTTTTTTCATTTATGTAATGAGAACACCCATGATCTACCTTCTCTGGAGAACTGGTGTACAGCAATGTGACTGTAGTTGACAATACTGTATTGTGTGCCTTCCAAAGTCTACTTCATCTGACGTTAGTACAGCCACTCCAGTTTTCTCATACTTACACTGCACATCATTTTCCTGCCTTTCACTTTTACCTATCTCTGAATCTTAAATGAATTTCTTATGGACAGCCTAGAGTTGGGTTTTACTCTTTTTATCCATTCTGACAACCTCTGTCTTTTGATTGACCATTTATATTTAATGAAATTATCAATATGACTGTCTATTTATCATCTTGCTATTTGTTTTCTATTGTCTCATCTGCTCTTTGTTTGTATTTATTTTTCTGTCTTTATAAAAAATTATTTGTAGCATTCCATTTTATCTCCACTGTTGGCTTATTAGATACAATTTCTTTGTTTTATTTTTCAGTGGTTTCTATAGGCTTTACAATATGAATCTTCAATCGATTATAGTCTATCTTCAAATATTGTTATACCACACATATAAGAACCTTACAATAATATACTTCCTTTCTTCCCATTCTTTGTGCTATGGTTGCTAAACATTTTACTTCTACATACATTATAAACTGCAAAATAGATTGTTATTAATTTTTGCTTGAAGTAGTCAATTCTTTCTTAAAGATAATTTTTAAGAGAAGGGGGAAAGTCTTTTATATTTACTTACATATTTACCGTTTCTAGAGTTATTTATTCTTTTGTATAGATTTCATTTGGCATTATTTCTCATCACCCTGAATAATTCCTTTAATAAATCTTGTAGTACAGATCTACTGGTAATAAATTCTCTCAGCTTGTTTGTCTAAAAATGTATTTATTTTGTTTTCATATTTGAATGACAATTTCACCGAGTATGTAATTCTATATTGACAGTTTTTGAGTTTTGGTAGGTATGTTAGTCCGCTTGGACTCCCATTAAAAAAACATCATAGCATATCTGCTCAAGGTAATAGAAGAGAGTCAGGAGGCTTCCGGGAAGATGGCGGAAGAGTAAGACGCGGACATCACCTCCCTCCCCACAGATACACCAGAAATACATCTACACGTGGAACAACTCCTACCGGACACCTACTGAACGCTGGCAGAAGACCTCAGACCTCCCAAAAGGCAAGAAACCCCCCACGTACCTGGGTAGGGCAAAAGAAAAAAGAATAAACAGAGACAAAAGAATAGGGACGGGACCTGCACCAGTGGGAGGGAGCTGTGAAGGAGGAAAGGTCTCCACACACTAGAAGCCCCTTCGCGGGCGGAGACTGCGGGTCGCGGAGCGGGGAAGCTTCGGAGCCGCGGAGGAGAGCACAGCAACAGGGGTGCGGAGGGCAAAGCGGGGAGATTCCCGCACGGAGGATCAGGGCCGACCGGCACTCACCAGCCCGAGAGGCTTGTCTGTTCACCCGCCGGGGCGGGCGGGGCTGGGAGCTGAGGCTCGGGCTTCGGTCGGAGCGCCGGGAGAGGACTGGGGTTGGCGACGTAAACACAGCCTGCAGGGGGTTAGTGCGCCACGGCTAGCCGGGAGGGAGTCCGGGGAAAAGTCTGAACCTGCCGAAGAGGCAAGAGACTTTTTCTTCCCTCTTTGTTTCCTGGTGCGTGGGGGAGGGGATTCAGAGCGCCGCTTAAAGGAGCTCCAGAGACGGGCGCGAGCCGCGGCTAAAAGCGCGGACCCCAGAGACGGGCATGAGATGCTAGGGCTGCTGCTGCCACCACCAGGAAGCCTGAGTGCGAGCACAGGTCACTGTCCACACCCCGCTTCCGGAGAGCCTGTGCAGCCCGCCACTGCTGGGGTCCCGGGATCCAGGGACAACTCCAAGGGGAGAACGCACGGCGTGCCTCAGGCTGGCAACGTCACGGCGGCCTCTGCAGCTGCAGGCCCGCCCCGCCTCCTCCGTGCCCCTCCCTTCCCCCAGGCCTGAGTGAGCCAGAGACCCCGAATCAGCGACTCCTTTAACCCCTTCGTGTCTGAGCGAAAAACAGACGCCCTCCGGCGACCTACACGCAGAGGCGGGGACAAATCCAGAGCACAGCCCCGGGGAGCTGTGAGAACAAAGAAGAGAAAGGGAAATCTCTCCCAGCAGCCTCAGAAGCAGCGGATTAAAGCTCCACAATCAACTTGATGTACCTGCATCTGTGGAATACCTGAATAGACAACGAATCATCCCAAATTGAGGAGGTGGACTTTGAGAGCGAGATTTATTTTTTCCCCTTTTCCACTTTTTGTGAGTGTGTATGTGTATGCTTCTGTGTGAGATTTTGTCTGTATAGCTTTGCTTCCACCATTTGTCCTAGGGTTCTATCCGTCTGATTTTTGTTTGTTTTTTAAATTATTTTTCTTTTTTCTCTTAATAATTTTTATTTTAATAACTTTATTATATTTTTTCTTCCTTTATTTTATTTTACTTTATCTCCTTTCTTTTTTTCCTTCCTTCCCTGCTTCCTTCCTTCCTCCCTCCCTCCTTTCTTTCTCTCTTTCTCCTTCTACTAATTCTTTCTTTCTACTTTTTCTCCCTTTTATTCTGAGCCGTGTGGATGAAAGGCTCTTGGTGCAGCAGCCAGGAGTCAGTGCTGTGCCTCTGAGGAGGGAGAGCCAACTTCAGGACACTGGTCCACAAGAGACCTCCCAGCTCCACATAACATCAAATGGTGAAAATCTCCCAGAGATCTCCATCTCAACACCAGCACCCAGCTTCACTCAACGACCAGCAAGCTGCAGTGCTGGATATCCTATGCCAAACAACTAGCAAGACAGGAACACAACGCCACACATTAGCAGAGAGGCTGCCTAAAATCATAATAAGTCCACAGACACCCCAAAACACAACACCAGACGTGGACCTGCCCACCAGAAAGACAAGGTCCTGCCTCATCCACCAGAACACAGGCACTAGTCCCCTCCACCAGGAAGCCTACACAACCCACTGAACCAAACTTAGCCACTGGGGACAGACACCAAAAACAACAAGAACTACGAACCTTCAGCCTGCAAAAAGGAGACCCCAAACACAGTAAGATAAGCAAAATGAGAAGACAGAGAAACACACAGCAGATGAAGGAGCAAGATAAAAACCCACCAGACCTAACAAATAAAGAGGAAATAGGCAGTCTACCTGAAAAAGAATTCAGAATAATGATAGTAAAGATGATCCAAAATCTTGGAAATAGAATAGACAAAATGCAAGAAACATTTAACAAGGACCTAGAAGAACTAAAGATGAAACAAACAAGATGAACAACACAATAAATGAAATTTTAAATACTCTAGATGGGGTCAATACCAGAATAACTGAGGCAGAAGAACGGCTAAGTGACCTGGAAGATAAAATAGTGGAAATAACTGCTGCAGAGCAGAATGAAGAAAAAAGAATGAAAAGAACTGAGGACAGTCTCAGAGACCTCTGGGACAACATCAAAAGCACCAAAATTCGAATTATAGGGGTTCCAGAAGAAGAAGAGAAAAAGAAAGGGACTAAGAAACTATTTGAAGAGATTATACTTGAAAACTTCCCTAATATGGGAAAGGAAATAGTTAATCAAGTCCAGGAAGCACAGAGAGTCCCATACAGGAAAATCCAAGGAGAAATATGCCAAGACACATATTAATCAAACAAAAATTAAATACAAAGAAAACATATTTAAAGCAGCAAAGGAAAAATAACACACAAGGAAATCCCCATAAGGTTAACAGCTGATCTTTCAGCAGAAACTCTGCAAGCCAGAAGGGACTGGCAGGACATATTTAAAGTGATGAAGGAGAAAAACCTACAGCCAAGATTACTCTACCCAGCAAGGATCTCATTCAGATTTGATGGAGAAATTAAAACTTTTACAGACAAGCAAAAGCTGAGAGAGTTCAGCACCACCAAACCAGCTTTACAGCAAATGCTAAAGGAACTTCTCTGGGCAAGAAACACAAGAGAAGGAAAAGACCGACAATAACAAACCCACAACAATTAAGAAAATGGGAATAGGAACATACATATCGATAATTACCTTAAATGTAAATGGACTAAATGCTCCCACCAAAAGACACAGATTGGCTGAATGGATAAAAAAACAAGACACATATATTTGCTGAGACCCACTTCAGACCTAGAGACACATACAGACTGAAAGTGAGGGGATGGAAAAAGATATTTCCATTTCATGCAAATGGAAACCAAAAGAAAGCTGGAATTGCAATTCTCATATCAGACAAAACAGACTTTAAAATCAAGGCTATTAGAAGAGACAAAGAATAATGATAATAGAATAATGTAATAATAATACATAATGATCAAGGGATCGATCCAAGAAGAAGATATAACAATTGTAAATATTTGTGCACCCAACATAGGAGCACCTCAGTACATAAGGCAAATACTAACAGCCATAAAAGGGGAAATCAACAGTAACACATTCACAGTAGGGGACTTTAACACCCCACCTTCTCCAATGGACAGATCATCCAAAATGAAAATAAATAAAGAAACACAAGCTTTAAATGATACATTAAACAAGATGGACTTAATTGATATTTGTAGGACATTCCATCCAAAAACAACAGAATACACATTTTTCTCAAGTACTCATGGAACATTCTCCAGGATAGATCATATCTTGGGTCACAAATCAAGCCTTGGTAAATTTAAGAAAACTGAAATTGTATCAAGTATCTTTTCTGACCACAACGCGATGAGACTAGATATCAATTACAGGAAAAGATCTGTAAAAAATACAAACACATGGAGGCTAAACAATATACTACTTAATAAAGAAGTGATCACTGAAGAAATCAAAGAGGAAATCAAAAAATGCCTGGAAACAAATGACATGGAGATATGATGACCAAAACCTATGGGATGCAGCAAAAACAGTTCTAAGAGGGAACTTTATAGCAATACAATCCTACCTTAAGAAACAGGAAGCATCTCGAATAAACAACCTAACCTTGCACCTAAAGCAATTAGAGAAAGAAAAACCAAAAAAACCCAAAGTTAGCAGAAGGAAAGAAATCATAAAAATCAGATCAGAAATAAATGAAAAAGAAATGAAGGAAATGATAGCAAAGATCAATAAAACTAAAAGCTGGTTCTTTGAGAAGATAAACAAAATTGATAAACCATTAGCCAGACTCATCAAGAAAAAAAGGGAGAAAACTCAAATCAATAGAATTAGAAATGAAAAAGAAGTAACAACTGACACTGCAGAAATACAAAAGATCATGAGAGATTACTACAAGCAACTCTATGCCAATAACATGGACAACCTGGAAGAAATGGACAAATTCTTAGAAATGCACAACCTGCCAAGACTGAATCAGGAAGAAATAGAAAATAGGAACAGACCAATCACAAGCACTGAAATTGAAACTGTGATTAAAATTCTTCCAACAAAGAAAAGCCCAGGAACAGATGGCTTCACAGGTGAATTCTATCAAACGTTTAGAGAAGAGCTAACACCTATCCTTCTCAAACTCTTCCAAAATATAACAGAGGGAGGAACACTCCCAAACTCATTCTACGAGGCCACCATCACCCTGACACCAACACCAGACAAGGATGTCACAAAGAAAGAAAACTACAGGCCAATATCACTGATGAACCTAGATGCGAAAATCCTCAACAAAATACTAGCAAATAGAATCCAACATCACATTAAACGGATCATACACCATGATCAAGTGGGGATTATTCCAGGAATGCAAGGATTCTTCAATATACGCAAATCAATCAACGTAATACACCATATTAACAAACTGAATGAGAAAAACCATATGATCATCTCAATAGATGCAGAGAAAGCTTTCGACAAAATTCAACACCCATTTATGATAAAAGCCCTGCAGAATGTAGGCATAGAGGGAACTTTCCTCAACATAATAAAGGCCATATATTACAAACCACAGCCAACATCGTCCTCAATGGTGAAAAACTGAAAGCATTTCCACTAAGATCAGGAACAAGACAAGGTTGCCCATTCTCACCACTCTTATTCAACATAGTTTTGGAAGTTTTAGCCACAGCTATCAGAGAAGAAAAGGAAATAAAAGGAATCCAAATCAGAAAAGAAGAAGTAAAGCTGTCACTGTTTGCAGATGACATGATACTCTACATAGAGAATCCTAAAGATGCTACCAGAAAACTACTAGAGCTAATCAATGAATTTGGTAAAGTAGCAGGATACAAAATTAATGCACAGAAATCTCCGGCATTCCTATACACTAATGACGAAAAATCTGAAAGTGAAATCAAGAAAACACTCCCATTTACCATTATAACAAAAAGAATAAAATATCTAGGAATAAACCTACCTAAGGAGACAAAAGACCTGTATGCAGAAAATTATAAGACACTGATGAAAGAAATCAAAGATGATACAAATAGATGGAGAGATATACCATGTTCTTGGATTGGAAGTATCAACATTGTGAAAATGACTCTACTACCCAAGGCAATCTACAGATTCAATGCATTCCCTATCAAACTACCACTGGCATTTTTCACAGAACTAGAACAAAAACTTTCACAATTTGTATGGAAACACAAAAGACCCCGAATAGCCAAAGAAATCTTGAGAACGAAAAATGGAGCTGGAGGAATCAGGCTTCCTGACTTCAGACTATACTACAGAGCTACAGTAATCAAGACAGTATGGTCCTGGCACAAAAATGGGAAGATAGATCAATGGAACACTATAGAAAGCCCAGAGATAAACCCAAGCACATATGGTCACCTTATCTTTGATAAAGGAGTCAGGAATGGATAGTGGAGAAAGGACAGCCTCTTCAATAAGCGGTGCTGGGTAAACTGGACAGGTACATGTAAAAGTATGAGATTAGATCACTCCCTAACACCATACACAAAAATAAGCTCAAAATGGATTAAAGACCTAAATATAAGGCCAGAAACCATCGAACTCTTAGAGGAAAACATAGGCAGAACACTCTCTGACATAAATCACAGCAAGATCCTTTTTGACCCACCTCCTAGAGAACTGGAAATAAAAACGAAAGTAAACAAATGGGACCTAATGAAACTTCAAAGCTTTTGCACAGCAAAGGAAACCATAAACAAGACCAAAAGACAACCCTCAGAATGGGAGAAAATATTTGCAAATGAAGTAACTGACAAAGGATTAATCTCCAAAATTTATAATTAGCTCATGCAGCTCAATAACAAAAAAACAAACAACCCAATCCAAAAATGGGCAGAAGACCTGAATAGACATTTCTCCAAAGGAGATATACAGACTGCCAACAAACACATGAAAGAATGCTCAACATCATTAATCATTAGAGAAATGCAAATCAAAACTACCATGAGATATCATCTCACACCAGTCAGAATGGCCATCATCAAAAAATCTAGAAACAATAAATGCTGGGGAGGGTGTGGAGAAAAGGGAGCCCTCTTGCACTGCTGGTGGGAATGTAAATTGATACAGCCACTGTGGAGAACAGTATGGAGGTTCCTTAAAAAACTACAAATAGAGCTACCATATGACCCAGCAATCCCACTACTGGGCATATACCCTAAGAAAACCATAATTCAAAAAGAGTCATGTACCAAAATGTTCATTGCAGCTCTATTTACAATAGCCCAGAGATGGAAACAACGTACATGTCCATCATCAGATTAATGGATAAAGATTTGGCACATGTATACAATGGAATATTACTGAGCCATAAAAAGAAAGAAAATTGAGCTATTTGTAATGAGCTGGATAGACCTAGAGTCTGTCATACAGAGTGAAGTAAGTCAGAAAGAGAAAGACGAATACCATATGCTAACACATATATGTGGAATTTAAGGGGAAAAAATGTCATGAAGAACCTAGGGGTAAGACAGGAATAAAGACACAGACCTACTAGAGAATGGACTTGAGGATATGGGGACGGGGAAGGGTAAGCTGTGACAAAGCGAGAGAGAGGCATGGACATATATACACTACCAAACGTAAGGTAGATAGCTAGAGGGAAGCAGCCGCATAGCACAGGGAGATCAGCTCGGTGCTTTGTGACTGCCTGGAGGGGTGGGATAGGGAGGGTGGGAGGGAGGGAGACGCAAGAGGGAAGAGATATGGGAACATATGTATATGTATAACTGATTCACTTTGTTTTAAAGCAGAAACTAACACACCATTGTAAAGCAATTATACTCCAATAAAGATGTAAAAAAAAAAATCATAGACTGGCTGGCTTAGGCAAAAGAAATTTCTTTTCCCACCAGTCTGGAGGCTAGAAGTTCTAGATCAAGGTCCTGCATGGTCAGTTTCTGATGAGAGCTGTCTTCGTGGTTTGCACACAGCTGTCTTCTTGGTGTGTTCCCACATGGTATAGAGAGAAATCTCTAGTGGTTTTTCTTATAAGGACACTAATCCTATTGTATCAGGGCCCCACCCTTATGACCCATTTAACCTTAAATACTTCCTTACTCCAAATATGGCACGCTGAGGTTTAGGGCTTCAACATACATATTTTGGGGGTGAGAGGGACACATGTTGATACATTCAGTCCATAACGGGGGGGGGGTTTAAATTTTAGATCATTGAAGATGCAAACCCCTTGTCTTCTGGTTTGCTCCATTTCTGTCAGGAAGTCTGCAGTCATTCTTGTCTTGACCCCCCTGTACATCATATGTCCTTTTCCTGGCCACTTGGAATTTGTTGAATTTCTTGGACCTGTGAGTTTATAGTGTTCAGCAAATTGGAAATTTTTCAATTATTATTTCTTCAAGTATCTTCTGTGTCCCTGCTCCTGTCTACCTGGAACTCCAATTACACCAATATTATATCACTTGATGTTGTCTCACAATATCAAGAGTCACATGTCACCAAGGCTCTGTTCATTCTTTTCTTGTTTTAAAATGTCTTTTGGTTCAGTTTGGATGATTAGATTATTTCTGTTGCTACATCTTCAACTTCATTTGATTTTTTTGCAGTGCCTAATCTGTTAATCCCACCCAGTGAACTTTTCATTTCAGACATTGCATTTTTCATTTCCCGAAGTTTCATTTGGTTCATTTTTTATATCTTACTCTCCTTATTATGTTCATATTTTCCCTTAAATCCATGAATATATTTAAAGTAGCTTTTTGTTCATGTCCTTGGCTGACTATACCATCATCTCTTTTATTCGTAGATCTGTTTAGGTTGCCTAGTCACATTTGTTTCTTTGTATGTGAAATTTTTTATTGGATTAGATTTTTGTCTTCCCTTAAAAAAATGTTGAGTGTTTTCTGGCAGGCAGATATGTTACTTGGAGTTCATTCTTTTTAGGGTTGTTTTTAAGCTGTGTCAAGGGCAGACCTCGAATGGTCTTCCCTCTGGGTCCACTCTAGCCTCACTACCAAGGCATGACCCTTCTAGGTCTCCACAAATTGCCCTGGGTGTTCAAAGTCACAATTCAAATGTCTTCAGCCCTGTGTGAACCTTGAGAATTCTTCAGCTTATAGCTTACCAGTCACTCTTTGCCCAGCCTCGTCGAGTTTCACCCTACACACGTGGCTTAGTGTTCAGCAAAAGACTCGGATGGATTCCCATATAGATTTCCAGAGTTCTCTCTTTCTATCTCTCTCTCTCTCTTTCCCCATCCTCTCTGACTCTATGCTCCGTAAATACCAGCCACCACAACCTCCCTGGACTCCAATACCTGCCTACTATCCAATGACTGAAGACAGTTTCATATATTTTATCTTATTTTTTAGCAGTTTATAGTGGAGGGCAAGTCTAGTCCCAGTTACTCCATCACGACTGGTAACAGGAATCTGGTCCCTTTTTAAACTCTTTTTAGCCACAAAATTCTCTTTCTGAATGAAATCGGTCATAGAATCACAGTACAGCAGAGGGATAAATGTGAGAAATTTGCCTCTGAATTTAAATCATATTCTTGGACATAATTCTTTCATTATTTATGGAACCCCTTGTTGCTCCACTGTAGGCATGACGTTTGAAAATCATCATCTAGATCACTCTCCAAATTGCTAGACCAAAGAAGGGTCAAAATGACCCTTTGGGGTACTGGGGAAAATATTAGAATTTGTCTTTATTTTCAACTCATTTTAAAATTTCCATTTTGGATAAATGTTTTATGATTAAAAAGCATATTAGCATGGTAGTACATTTAAATACTACTTTACAAATAAACAACTATACATATGTAGGTCAAATGATGTGGGTTTTTTAACTAATAGGAGTACATGATCAAAATAGATTGAAGGCCTCTGGACTAGATCAGGGTCAGTAAACTTTTCCTGTAAAAAGCCAAATTGTAAAATATTTTAGGCTTTGGAGACCATATGGTCTTTGTCAAAACTACTCAACTCTGCTTTTGTAGCATGAAAGCTATATGTACATAAATGAATATAGCTGTGTTCCAACAAAATTTTATTTGCAAAAACAGGTGGTGAGCTAGATTTGGCCTGCAAGCTGTAGTTTGTCAACGCTTGGGCTAGGTGATTTCTGAAGACTCTTTCAGCAGAAGAGTCTTTTGGCTCAATCTCCATCTACAGACTAGAATGGGACAGAGGAGAGTATCTTTGATACCCCCAGCTCCTATACTTTCTTCTTAAAGGGCTAGCATGATTTATGCCACTTAATCCTAACCCCCCACGTCCACAATCCCTTCTTTCACAGCATTGAAATATACAACAAAAACTCTTCCAAAATCAAAAAGTGGTTAAAACTTAGGCACTGGAATAAAACAGAAGTTAAAACCCTAATGCTGCTATGTAGAGCTGGGCTCAGTTTCATTATTTCTGTGGCCTTCCATCTTCATCATGTGTAAAATGGGGACTCTGAGCTAACTAGCAGGTCTGCTGCACTGATTGAAAGAGATAATGCATTTGAACTTGACACAGTAGGTAGACAATAAATGCTAGATTCCTCCTCTAGTCTTCACTCCGGGCCCTTTTTGCCCTCCAAAACAAAATATGGAAAGAGGAAAACAGGGTGAGAGCAAATGGAAAGATGGAGAGGGGCGGGGGGAGTTTTGTTATTCCTTTGTCCCTCTACCAAAGGTTTTGCTTCTTGTGTTCCTGTGCTGGGAAAGGTGAAGCTCTTTAGTACTTTTGTCACACACCAAGGCACTGCCCTAAGGCAATGGGGTGAGGGCAGGAAGGTAGGTAATGGCCAGGAGAATCTGTAACACATCCCTTAAGTTAGCTGTCTCCAAAACAAGGTGTCTGCACCAGGGGCTTTACAAAATGATCCAATGGGGCATAGGGAGAAAATGTTAGAATTTCTCTTCATATTTACTTTTTATCTCATCTTTTAAAAATTTCTGTTTCTGATGTGTTTTCTCATGTATTTAACATATAATACTGTAGTACATTCATGTAATTCATCAATAATTATATATATATATCTTTTAAATGTACTTATTATTTATTTATTTTTGGCTACATTGGGTCTTAGTTGCTGCATGTGGGATTTTTTTGAGGCATGCAGGATCTACACTGTGGTGCACAGACTTCTCTCTAGTTGTGCGGGTTTTTCTCTTCTCTAGTTGTGGCATGCAGGCTCCAGGGCGCGTGAGCTCTGGAGTTGTGGCACGTGGGCTCTAGTTGAGGCACGCAAGCTCAGTAGTTGTGGCACATGAACTTAGTTGCTCTGTGGCATGTGGGATCTTAGTTCTCTCACCAGGGATCTAACCTGTGTTCCCTGCATTGGAAGGCAGATTCTTTACCACTGGACCACAAGGGAAGTCCATGTGTGTATATATATAAAAGAATACGCTCAAAAGTTTTTCCTGATTGTGATCCATGATCAAGGAGATAAAAAGTTGGGGAGGCTTCTGTGCTTGGGCTTGACAGGTGTATTCAAACACACCGATGTGTCAGGGGATTCAAGGAGCAGCAGGATAAATTTGGTGCATTATCTTGGGGGATCCATGTTGTTCAAAGATTTTTTCCATTATACTAAAACAAACATATTTTGGAGTTGAATGCTAAATCCACATAATATATATTTTTTTTAATTTTAAGTTCAACATAAGACTTCTAAGAAATTTTGAAGGAGTGACTGTGTCCTTCAGACATACCCCAGACCACTCAAGAGTATGAGTTTATGCTCTTCTGTCTGGAAAATTAGAGACACTTTGAGAAACAGTTATACTGACAAAGGACCTCCTTGAATGAAGTTTCTCTTGGGTCTCTGAATCCAATTAGTGCCAAAATACAGAGTGTGGGTGATGTTCTGGGTGCGTAGCCTAGAGACACGCATAAGACTCCTAGAACAATAAAAACAGTAGTGAACGTTTATTGAGCACTCTTCCATGACAAGCATTTAATCCATACCATGTCATATAATCCTCCTAATAATAGTATAAAGGTGGATGTTATTATTATCCTCCTACTGCTAAGGATTTGTGGTAGGCAGACTTCTCAAATGACCCTCGATGACCTATGCTCTCATATGATCCCCTCTCCTGGAGTGTGGACCAATGGATATGATGGATATCACTCCTGTGATTATGTTACACTATACATCAAAGTAGGTTTTTGCAGACATGGTTAAGATTCCTAACCAGTTGATCTGGGTTCGACCTGGGTGGGCCTGACCTAATCAGGTGTTCTCTTAATAGGAAGTCCAGCAGTCACAAACTAAAGAGATCAGAGAGACCTGCTCCTGCTGGCCTAGAGGAAAGCAGAGAGTTTTGCTGTGAGCTGCCTATGGCAGTTACATGCTAAGGAATTACCAGCAGCCTCTGGGACCTGAAAGCATTGCATGACCAACCTCCAGGAAAAAAGAAGGGGGACCTTGGGCTTAAACCACAAAGAAATTAGTTCTGCCAACAGTCTGGGAGCTTGAAAGAGGACCTCAAACCTCAGCTGAGAATTGTGCTCCTGGCCAACACCATGATTTCAGGCCGGTGAGACCCAACACAGAGAACTCAGCTAACTCGTACCCAGATACCCAGCCCATGGAAACTGTAAAATAATGCAACCGGGTGATTTTAAGCCACAAAGTTGGTGGTAATTTGTTATGCAAATTATGGAAAATTCATACAGGAAATTAGGAAGCTCACCTGAGCTTCCAGGTAACAAGAGGTGGTGTCAGAATTCAAACCCAAGCCATCTTGGTCCATTTATGCACCCATTCCTTCATTCAACACTCTTCCCAGTCCTGGAAATACAGCAGTGAAAAATAGGTGTTCCTACTCTCATGGAGATTCCCTTCCAGCGTCTCCAGAACTCTTGTTATTAATGCTATACTATACTGCCTACCTATCAGCCAAAAGGGCTATAAAACAAAGTCTCATATCCCTAAGTAGGAGAGGGGATTTCAGATTCTTGTGAAAGGGTGGATTTTCCCAAATAAGGGAATGGGAAAGGCAAGCCAAGATGAGACCACCAAACCCAGTAAAATTCCCATATGCTGCAGTTTTCCTTGGGATTTCTTCTGGGATTCAGGAGGTCTTTCTCACGTAGACCAAAGAAAGTCAGTATGTGGGGCTTTTGCCACAATGTGGTTCGTGATAAGTTCGATCCTATTTAATCTGGTTTGCTTCAGTGGGGTTTTCTTCTCTAAACAGGTTGTGATTTTTTTTTTAAAGATACTCAAGATAACTTACAGATTTTCCGATGTGGTCTTATTTATTTACTTTTTTTAAGATTCACTACTTTGATGGCAGTGCCTGGAGAAAACGGACTGGAACGTTGACACTAAGTCTGGGAAGGCTGTGGTTGAAACAGCTACTCCCGCACGACTCCTGCACAGCAGCGCCCAGCAATGTGGCAGAAGTAAAGGAGGTCTGTTGTGTGGCCGTGTCCTCAGAGAGTCTGGACAGAAAACCCATAAAAATGAAAACCTAAGAGGATAAAGCTCCACAGAGGCAAACACTAAGGCACACCCAGGGAAGTCCATGGACTTTGGAGCCATCCAGACCTGGGTTTGAATTCCTGCTCTACCCCTCTCTACCTTAGTAGATTTCCAGAGTAATCATAATGATAGCAATAGCCACCATTTTATTACGTGCCTACTGTGTGCCAGGCACAGTGCTGAGGCCTATGTATACACAACTGAGATCACTAATTCTCATGAATCTGGAAAGTACAGTACGATCCTTATTTTATAGGTGAGAATGTAAAGCTCAGAAGAATTCAGCAACCTGCACAACATCACCCAGCAAAACGGTGGTGGAGGTGAGATTTCAACTCCAGGTCTATTTAACTCCTCAACCTAAACTCTGAGCTTCAATTTCCTCACTTATAAAATGAGTTTAATAGTCCCCACTTCATTGGGTTGAGTGGAGGAATAAACAAGATAATGTCTATAAAGTGGCCGAAGGTTGGTGCTCAGGACTTGTTAGTTTCCCTACACAAGAAGCTATGGGGCTTCAGGAATCCAGTAGGCTTCCTGGAGGAGGTGTGGCCTGGGAAGGATGGATTAGACTCAGAGACCATTTTGAGTTCAAAGCCTTTAAAGCTACCTTCACTTTGTTTCTGGTCAGGCTGCCGGGCACCATGCAAAAAAAGAGAAAACTCTGCCCACTCAATAATCACAATGTATTCTCTTTCTTCTCCAGGTAACTGACTAGGGAGAAGGCATCTGTGATTCAGCTGTTGATGCAAATGCTCAGTGCTGGGCACACACCAGGATGCCCCACTCGTCTGCTTTGCAGAACAGCCTCATAAAGAGGCAACAGTGCCCTTCTCGAGAAGTTATAAGCTCTTTTCCATTTGAGTTGACAGAGAAATATTTATCCAGGGTGCAAAAATCCTCCAGGAGGGCATTACATGAAAAAAAAATAGAAAAAAGAAAAAAAGAAAAAGAAATTTCTTGCTGTCTTGGAGAAGTAGCACTTCCCTTTTGACATTTCATAAGGCATAAATTTGATAGCAACAGAAGCCCCAGAGACACGCTGTTAGCTAAACTGTGGGTGAAGCCATATTGCCAAGGAGCCCGGGGAGTGCAGTGTCCTTGCCTTTGTTATCCTGAGCACTGTCTTGTCTACAGCATCTCTGGCACACATCTTCTTTCCCAAGGTTAACTCACCAGGGACTCCAGCTTCCAGTTTACCATCTTAAAAATGCATGCTTTAATCCACACCCGTGGCTCCCTTTCAGAACCCGTCCTGACAGTGAACAACTCCGGGGTCTGAATTTAAGAAATCTGGCCGAGCTCTCTGGGGCCTTGCAAGAACTAATTCTTATTGTTTCTGGCTGCCTTTTAAAAGTCACCCCCTTGTTCTTGAGTAAAAGGGAGAGAGAGCTGGACTGCCATCCAGATGGTGATATTCGGACCAAGGGGAGGCTTTAGACAAGGGTGCGTTTACTCAGTGCCACCAGCAACTCAAGGTGGTTTTCAATGAGGCATTTGCTGCAACTACTTTAAAAAGAAAAAAGTTTAAAATAACAGTTGGGCAGCGTTCAGAATCTGATCCTCGCTGAGATGAATTTAGGGATCTCCTTAGTTAATGAGAGAAGGCTGGCTTGCCATGGCTCTTGAACTTTGGTGTACTTGATTTACCTGCTTGTTTTATTGAAAATATAGATTCTTACCCCCCACTACAGGAAGGTCTGATTCAACAGGGTGGAATTCTTGACTCTGCATTTTGCAAACAGGTATGAGTTTGAGGCAAATGGCTAGGGAGTCAATTCCTGGAAACTTTGATAAAATGAAAAGAGAAAGAATTCCTGGGCATATACCTGGAGAAAACCATAATTCAAAAAGATACATGCAACCCAGTGTTCACTGCACCACTTTTTACAATAGCCAGGACATGGAAGCAACCTAAATGTCCATCAATAGAGGAATGGATAAAGAAGTTGTGGTATATATATATATATATATATATATATATATATATGTATATATATATAAAACAGAATATTACTCAGCCATAAAAAAGAACAAAACATGCCATTTGCAGCAACGTGGATGGACCTAGAGGTTGTCATACTGAGTAAAGTAAGTCACACACTGAAAGACAAATATCATATGATATGGCTTATATGTGGAATCTAAGAAAAAGAGTCCAAATGAACTTATTTACAAAACAGAAGTAGAGTCATGGATGTAGAAAACAAACGTATGGTTACCAGGGGATTGGGCAGGGGGGAGAGGGACAAATTGGGAAATTGGGACTGACATATACACACTACTATACATAAAATAGATAACTAATAAGAACCTGTCGTATAGCACACAGACCTGTACTCAATACTTTGTAATGACCTATATGGGAAAAGAATCTAAAAAAAAATGGGGGGGATATATGTATACGTATAACTGATTCACTTTGCTGTACACCTGAAAATAACACGACTTTGTAAGTCAACCATACTCCAATAAAAATTTTAAAAAATAATAACAGAAAAAAACTCTGGAGTCAGAAAGCAGCATCCGCTTTGATTCAAATCTCCACTAGGTCACTGACTTGCTGTGTGACTTTGGGCATGGGACTTAACCTCTCTGGGCCTGATTTCCTCATCTGTCAATAAACCTCTGTCTCAGGGAGCCCATCACCATTTGGATTCCTAATCTACTGAATCTTTAGGTGGAAGAGAAAAGGGGAGAGGAACCAACATTTGACTGAGCCCCTACGATATACCAGCCATGTGATCTCCCCCCCTCAGCTAAGTATTTCTCCTTCCCAAGTCAGAGAGCCTACGCTAATCTGCTTGAGCTTCTGGAAAATACCTTCAGGGCAGTGGTTTCTGACCTGTATTCTAACCAAATTGTGTGTGGTGGGTTAATTTTGTTCAAAACACCTTGGTTCTTTTGTGAAAGGAAAGTCGGTATGCACAAGTTATTTCATGCAACTCAGTTTCATTTATTCAGCAAGCATTTATCGAGTTCCTACTGCGGCCCCGGCCCTGTGTGAGATGCTGGGGATCCCATATGGAACAGACACCAGGCTGCCCTCCCTGAGCTGGGCACACGGGCCTTCCTGGCTGGCCGACAGGGTAAATTTATTAGAAGCAACTGGAGCAGACACTGCCCTGCTCATCCTGGGTGAGGAGAGGCTGCAGAGGAGCTGGGAGGGAACGGCCCAGGCTGAGCTGAGTCCGAGTTTGGCTGCTTTGAGATGCAAGAGACTCAAGCCAGGTGAATTCAAAACACCTGCCTAAGATAAATAGCAAAATAATGATAATGTGATATTTAAACCCTGGCATCCAGGCTTCTTATCAGCTGTGCAGGTATGTAGGGAGAAGGCCAGAACAATGGAAAAGCCACACACACACCCTTAGAGAGGAACACTGTGACATGAACAAGCAGGTTTTCTCCAAATGTGGTCCCCAGGCCACTGGCCACACAACCACCTGGGGAGCTTATCTAAAAATTCCTCCCCCCTACACTGTTGGTGGGAATGTAAATTGATGCAGCCACTGTGGAAAACAGTATGGAGGTTTCTCAAAAAACTAAAACTAGGTCTTCCCTGGTGGCGCAGTGGTTGAGAGTCCGCCTGCCGATGCAGGGGTCACGGGTTCGTGCCCCGGTCTGGGAAGATCCCACATGCCGTGGAGCGGCTGGGCCCGTGAGCCATGGCCGCTGAGCCTGCGCGTCCGGAGCCTGTGTTCCGCGACGGGAGAGGCCGCGGCAGTGAGAGGCCCGTGTACCGCAAAAAAAAACACAAAAAACTAAAAATAGAACTACTGTATGACCCAGCAATTCCACTTCTGGGCATATAGCTGAAAAAACCAAAAACACTAATTCGAAAAGATACATGTGCCCCAATGTTCATAGCAACACTATTTACAGTAGCCAAGACATGGAAACAACCTAAGTGCCCATCGACAGATGAATGGATAAAGAAGATGTGGTACATATACACAATGAATACTACTCAGCCATAAAAAAGAATGAAATTTTGCCATTTACAGCAACATGGATGGACCTGGAAGGTATTGCACTAAGTGAAATTAGTCAGACAGAGAAAGACAAACACTGTATGTCTCCACTTATATGTGGAATCTAAAAAATATAACAAACTAGTGAATCAAACAAAAAAGGAGACTCACAGATATAGAGAGCAAACTACCGGTTACCGGTGGGGAAAGGGAAGGGGGAGGGGCAATATATGGGTGGAGGAAAAAAGGGTTATTATGGGATTATAAGAAATCGTGTGTGTGAAACTTTTGAAAATCATAAAACACTATATAGAATTTAAAGAATCTTTCATTCAATTAAAAAATGAAAAAAAATTTAATTAAAATAAAATTGAACTGAAATAAAATAAAATGCAGATTCCTGACACCCTTCCCCCACCCTCACTCCCACCTCCGCCAAAAATTGCTGATCAGAACCCAGAGGGGGAGGGCTTAAAATTGCACGTATAACAAGCTCCTTCCCACCCCTTCCCCTCAGTGAACCTGCTACAGCTAATCTGAGAATTACTGGGATCTTTCTGTATCTAATCCACATAACTTTTGTAGTAGATGTGTCTTCATCCTTTTTGTAATTAGTGGCAATAAAATTAATAATTTATAATGTTTCCTGAGCACTTTCTATCTGCCAGGGAGTAGTCTAGGCACCTCACATATAACTCATTTTATCCCCACAAAAAACCCTATTTTATCCCCCATTTTACAGATGGAGAAACTGAGGCACAAAAAGTTTGGTGACTTGCAGGAGGGACGCAGCCAAGATTCAACTTCAGACCTACAGGTCACACAAGAAAAAATTCCCCATTTTCCAGACCAGGAAAACAGGTCCAGTATCCCAGGGTGAGTCAAGTCAGAGTTGGAGGGTTTTATCCCCTTCCCAAAGCCTCTTTGGACTTTATGCTAACCCGGTAGGAAGATCTAATTGTGTTCTAACTATAAGGGAATCAAAAAATACAAAGATTTCTCCCTGGCACCCCAAATGAGTTTGAATAACATAGTCTGAAAGATATCTACAGATGTAGGCTAGTTTCAAGACCCAGAATCCAGGATGGGAGTGAGGGGTGCCAGGGAGAGGTCAGTGTTTTTATCCAATGAGACCTTTTAAAATAATATGAATGACCCCAATCTAGGCTGGCTGCAAAGGGCTTTCAGATCTTCTAGTGGTTCTCAAGCACCAGGCAGGCTGAGGACGGGCTTTGCAGAATCCTCTAGGCCTATTAAATATACATATTTCTAGGCCCTCACCTAGACCTACAGAATCAGAATCTCTAGGGTGGCATCAGAAAATCTTTATTTTTAACACACTCCTCAGCTACTCCTGATACAGGGCCAGGTTTAGGAGTCCTTGAGTCCTTGTCATTATGAATCTATTTATATCCTAAAATGGCAAATCTGGCTTAGAGATCATTTAGACCAACTCTTCATTTTATAGATAAGAAAACGAAGTCTTAGAGAGATGTTGCCTGTCCAAGTTCCTAGACCCAGGGTGGGTTAACTGTGGCCCATTTAACTTTGAGTTACAGTCCCGGATCTAATTTCAGGATCAAATTGGTACCACCGAAATACTCTTGAATATTAACTTTTTTAATGGCTGAAAAGCAAAGCCAAGTTTCTCATTTAGATTCTTCTATCCAATAAAGTAGGGAATTTGAGTCAGAAGAATAGGCATCTTCACACCCCATCAGATTCAACAAAGTGATTTCCATCATGAATGGGGGGGAAATGCATCCTGTGAACCTTTTTATTTGTCTGCATTGGTCTTCAAGTATTAAGCAGAATTGGTCCTGAAATCAGGTCCCCATCTCCTTATACGGCTCCCAGGAATGTTTTGCTCTCCATCTCTCATTGGCCCACTCAGTCGGATGGATGCCTGTGGCTGACTTGAGTCTTTCAAATCCTGAATGATCAGGTGACCTCCTTAGTCAGACCCTAATAGCCACTCACCTGCAACAAACAAAATGCAAATGTGTCCTGCACGTGCTTTCTCCCTGTGGCAGGTTTGCACACAGAAGGTTGTACACACCGGTGACGTCTTAGGAAAAAAAACAAAAACAAAAACATGTCCCTGGCCCTGGGAACAGAGGCAGTGGACAGGAGAATAAACAGGCCATCTGAGTGGGTGTGAGAATTGGGAGGGCAGCTGCAGCTGTTACCACCTGCAGTTCCTACCAAAATCTCTCCCTCTAGGGCTGTGTCCCTGCAGTCTTTGTTTGAGCCGCCGAGTCCAGGCTTGTTTAGCTTGCTGCTGGCAAGCTGGGTGCTTTCCTGGACATCTGTCTTCTTAAACTGACCAGAGCCTGCTAGGAGCCTTGAGCCCAGTGCGGTGCCTAGCATCCAGTGGGCACTCACAAAAATATTTGGTGAATCTTTGAACTGGAGTTACCCTGATATCCATGTTTCTTGGGCTGCTTTCAACCTAATAGCTGATGCCAAAGTGAATTCCACTGGATTTTTCCCCAACAAGCACTGAGGGCCTGCTCTTTGCTGTAGCCGTGTTAAGATCAATGAAATAGATGCCCCCCTCACCAAGAAGCTGTAATCAGGGGAAAACGTGTGTCTACACATTCACGTCACCCTTATATAAGGCAGCCTGTGATGAACACAACTCAAAGAAGTGCAAAGAGGCAGGCAGCCCAGTGGGAGAATTCCTCCCCGACTGTCTCCTTTTTGTATATATATATATATATATATATATATATATATATATATATATATATACTTTTTTTTTGCAGTACGCGGGCATCTCACTGTTGTGGCTTCTCCCGTTGCGGAGCACAGGCTCCGGACGTGCAGGCTCAGCAGCCATGGCTCACGGGCCCAGCCGCTCCATGGCATGTGGGATCTTCCCGGACCAGGGCACGAACCTATGTCCCCTGCATCAGCAGGCGGACTCTCAACCACTGTGCCACCAGGGAAGCCCTCTGTATATATTTTTAACAGCTTTATTGAGATATCACTGATATAAAAACTGTATATATTTAAGGTGTGCAACTTGATGTTTTTATATACATATACATTGTGAAATGATCACCACCATCAAACTAATTAATATATCTACTGCCTCTATGTAGTTACCGTTTGTGTGTGTTGAGATTTAAGTTTTCGTAGCAAATCTGAAGTATACAATATAGCATTGTTAACTAGAGTCAGCATACTGTACATAGATCCAGAACTTCTTCATCTTGCATAACTGAAACTTTGAACCCTCTCCCCAGCTCCTGGAAAACATTCTACTCTTTGCTTCTACGAGTTTGACAATTTTCCATTCCACACATAAGTGAGATTGTGCAGTATTTCTCTTTCTGTCTTTCTTTTTTTTTTTCTTTTTTTTGCGGGCCTCTCACTGTTGTGGCCTCTCCCATTGCAGAGCACAGGCTCCGGACACGCAGGCTCAGCAGCCATGGCTCACGGGCCCAGCTGCTCCACGGCATGTGGGATCCTCCCGGACCGGGGCACGAACCCGTGTCCCCTGCATCGGCAGGTGGACTCTCAACCACTGCACCACCAGGGAAGCCCTATACTCATGCTTTTAACGGTAAGGAAAAGTTTCTAATCATCCCTGTCCATGACTGAGCACCACTCCCGCTCTGTCCATCCTCCTCCTATTCATCTCCAAGGGTCTGGGGCAGCTCAGAAGGAACTCCTCCAGAAGGCTACAGAATCTTTAGCAAAGCGGGATATAATAGGAAAATTATACCTTGATAATACTTTGGGGGAGGGTAAAATTCTATTTTAAAAGCTAAGACTAAATTTAATGCACGTGCCCCCAAAAGCCTTAGTTTTGACCTCGGTTATCACACTTGTCACCTTCTGACGGGCTTTTCAGTCAGCTGCAGAAAGTGGTGGCTCTCACGACATTGGCAGCACACCGTGGCCGAAGCCTGAGTCTTCCCCATCTTGGAATCACCAGCACTGGTCCCACCCAGAGCTCCTGCCCACCTTTGGGAGGTGTGTGGTGTTGCAAAGTCCTTGGGCAAGTTATTTGTGTCATATGAGGTCCACTTTCCTCATCTCAAAATGGGAATAACAAAATGTCCACCTAGCAAGATTGATGCCATTAGTAGAAATAAGCATGTGTCCAGCAGGTAGAAGCTACTTGATATAAATTTTAATTTCCTTAGTTCTTAAAGGAATGTTAGAGATACAAAATAAGATAAAGACGGCTTTATATTTAAATCAGTTCTTTTCCCTGTGTGTTGTGAAACACTAGCTTCTTTTTTATTTTATGAAGGTATTTCACACTTGGTCTGGTTAATATATTTATAAGAATTTACTTAGAACCCATCATATTCTTACCACGATGCTAGTTATTACTGGGGGGGGGGTTGGGGAGAGGAAGGAGAAGATGAAGAGGGAGCAGTAGATATAAAAGGGGAAGGAACTAATTTTTATTGAACAAATACTAATTGTCAGACACTGTTTTGAGCCGAATTATATTCCCCCAAAACTCATATGTTGAAGCCCTAACCCCCAGGACCTCAGAATGTGACTGTATTTGGAAATGGAGCCTTTAAAGAGGTAATTGAGATAAAACGAGGTCATTAGGGTGGGCCTAATCCAGTACGACTGGTGTTCTTATAAAAAGAGGAGATTAGGGCACAAACATACACAAAGGGAAGACCATTTGAAGACACAGGAAGATAGCCATCTACAAGCCAACAGGAGAGGACTTCAGAAGAAAGCAGTCCTGTCAACATCTTGATCTAAGACTTCCAGCTGTCAGAACCATGAGGAAATAAGCCACCCAGTCTGTGGTCATTTGTCAGGGCAGCCCTAGTACACGAATACAGCCACCATCCTTACTGCTTTATATGTTTATTCATTCCTTTGTCAAGTATTTGTAGAGTAGCTACAGTGGGACGAGTCCAGTGTAAACAAGTCAGATGTGGTCCCTGCCCTCGTGGGACATCGAGTCTAGCTCATGTTATTTCATTTACACTTTGCAACAGCCCCGTGGGATAGATCATCACTGCAATTATACCCATTTTGCAGATAGAGAAACAGAGGCCCTAAGAAAAAGCAGCTGGCCAGCATGGTACAAAATGTCAAAGAATCCATAGGTCCCATAAGGGTGATTGAAGCAGTCTCAGTAGCTGAGAAGGCCCAGCCCAATGAGTAATAGGTGGCAGTTCAAAGCCAAAGCTATGATGGATCATAGAAGGTCCTTTATTAGTAGAGGACAGGCAGGGTTCACCCTAGCCTCCAGAGGAGGGATGAACAAGAGTTAAGTGGCATGAACCCACATGTACCAAGGGCACAGCTTCTGTGTGGTCATGAAAATCCGTGCCTGTATCTACTCAGTTTGTGAGCAGACATGGGTTCTCTAGCTCACCCCCATCAGTACACATCCTGGGTTAATCCATGGGAGATTTTCTAAGTTGTTTGCTGTGACTATTATACCCTCTCCACTACCTCCTCACAAAAATCTTACCAAACCTGCAAAAACCACGATACAATTGAATCCAATGTGAGAATCAGTGAAGGGTCCACCTTTATGAGAAGGCTGGCTCAAAGCCAGAGCAAAGCCAGCCCATACAGTCAGAGAGACCACTGAAGGTTGCGTTGTAAAAGGTAATGTTTCAGTTTATCAAACACCTACTGTCTGCATGAGATAACTGCACAGATTATCTCAGTTAACATTTATAATACCCCTAAGAAGCAAGTACTATTATCCTCTGCGTTTTGAAATTTAAAAATGAATAAATAGGGGCTTACCTGGTGGCGCAGTGGTTGAGAGTCCGCCTGCCGATGTGGCAGACACGGGTTCGTGACCCGGTCCGGGAAGATCCCACATGCCGCGGAGTGGCTGGGCCCGTGAGCCATGGCCGCCGAGCCTGCGCTCCGCAATGGGAGAGGCCACAGCAGTGAGAGGCCTGCATATTGCAAATAAATAAATAAATAAGGGCCAGAGAGGTTCAGTAAGGTGCCAAGATCCTACCATCACTAAGGAGAAGAACTGGGGTTTGAACTCTGTTCCATCCGATTCCATGTTCTTGTTCTTAATCCCTATACTCTCCAAGTTCCCAAATTAAAGGACTGGGTCCAGCCTGCGGAGAGGAGAGTCTGGGGAAGAGACTGACAAGGAAGCCATTACTTTTTTGTTGTTTTTTTTTTGATTCCCCATTACCCTTTCTGCCTACCCACCAGGCACTTTGCTTTTACATTTAGGTAGTGTTTTAGAAAGTTGGAACAAGAGCAGAGACCAACTACATGGCCCTACATCCTGCTCTCATCCCCGAACCCTGTAACTGGTAAAATATATTTGAAAGAGCACATCTGTAGCAGGGATGAAAATCAATAAAGGACAAGTGGATCAGAGGAATATCTGAGAGGCTGAAGGCAAATTGCATCAGACCACCGACAGAGGGAAAACATGACCTGAAACACCTGTAGGGGTTTCCCAGGTTCTGGGGTTGCTCCAAGATTAGAGACAATGTGTGAAAAGGCTCTGAAGCAAACATCAACGTGATTGGCTGGGGAGCCCATATTTTAAGCATCCAGGCCCTTAGCCTCTTCTGTGTCTTACATCTTCTTATGCCAAGCAGTGGGCAGGGAGGTTCCTGTCCCACCCTCCCATCCAGGCTGGAGTTATGAGTGTACGTGTTTTGGTTAAAGAACCTAAATAGTGCCCCAAGATGCTTGGTAACACCAAGAAAGAATGAGGAACCCCCATACGTTAAGAGAAAAAAATTACTGAAAGGCCATCCTTGGATTATGTCCTATTGTTTCCTCATAACAATTAGACACAGGTGGTAACAAAAAGAGAAGCCACAGACAGGAAGGTAGGGAATCTCAAGAACAAAGAGAGGCATATAACCTAAAATCACTGAACAGCTGAGGAAAAGCAACACCCTGAGAGATGCATATGTCACCAGCCTTAAAGGAGAAGGAAATCTTGTCATACGCTGTAACACGGATGAACCTTGAAGACATTATGATAAGTAAACTAAGCCAGTCACAGAAGGACAAATACTGTCTGATTCCACTTGCAGGAGGTATCTAAAGCAGTCAAACCCATAGAAGCAGACAGTAGAATGGTGGTTGCCAGAAGCAGGGAGAAGGGGAAATTGTTCAATACGTATAGTTTCCGTTATGCAAGATGAAAAATATCTCCAGTTCTGCTGGAGACATAATTTGCATATAGTTAATGATGCTGTGCTGTACACCTAAAATTTTGTTAAGAGGGTAGATTTCATGTTATGTTTGCTACTTTTTTTTTTTAACCACAATAGAAAGAGAGAGAGAGAGAGAGAGAGAAGGAAGGAGGGAGGGAGAGAGGGAGGGAGGAAGGAGAAAAGAAAGGACTGATTCTTTTCTAGAGCCTTCAGAGGGAGAATGGCCCTGCCAACACCTTGATTTCAGCGACCTAACCTCTGGAACTGTGAGAGAACACCTCTCTGTTGTTTTATGGCCATTCGGCCATTCGTTACAGCAGCTCTAGGAAACCAACGTAAGACAAACACTAAGCTCAACAAATGGAAGAACTAATGCCCAAGGAAATATCAGAGGGCAAAAAAAAAAAGGAAAAAGATTTTAAAAGAAAAGTAAATATTTTCGTAGTAACAAGGGAAGATATCCATGAAATAGAAATAGGCTCTTAAGAGATAGAGCCATCATGGATAACATCCTAAAACTCCAAACAAGTTGGATAGTCTGACACGCAGGATGGACACACACAGGGAACAGTGTGGGAATATGGTAGGTGGAGCCTAGGAATTCTCCCAGAATGCTGTGGAAAGGAATAAAAAGGCAGAAAATAAGAAAGAAGATTAAGACACAGAAAATAACTTGAAAAGACCAAACATCTTCACACAGGAATTCTAGAGAATGGAGGAAATAGAGGGAATTTAAAAATGAACGAGAAGACATTTCCAGAGTTCACGAAAGACAAAAAACTTCAGACTCAACGGGCGCAAGCATGCTGAGCGTTGAATGGAAAAGACAATATTTTGATGTTACAGATTTGGGTCCTTCGCACGTAAGGTGCTCAGAGGGAATTGGGTTCCCCACCCTCACCCCTAACGTTTATATCAGGCACATCGCTATATGGAGGCATTCTCCTTTCTCTCTCCAATGCAACTTCTCCGTTACCTGAAATGCAATAAAAACATCGGTTCAGAATTCATCCTTGATTCTGGGCCCATATTTGTGGTGTATGGAATTGGAAGTGCCCATTTCAGAAGAGGCTTATGGTGTAATTAGAGTTTATCAGTCTCAGGAGTGCGTATTCATCAGAAGTTCATCCTGTTTGACACAGTCTTGGCCTGTGACAGGCTGAAGCTTTCATCCCTACCAAATTAGAGGGGAAATCAAGATAAGGAATCATCTCTGAGATCCTTTATTGCATATAAAATGTGCAAAATGGTAAAAAAAAAAAAGCTCATGTAACAATCTGTTTGGATAATATCGTAAGGTATTTATTGGAGATGTTGACATGTGAGAAAATTATTGTTCATAAAGTGAAATGGACTGGGGATTGTAAGAATCTCTGACCAGATAACAAAAATAAAGAGCTCCATAAACTAATCAAATTTTTTAAATTAAAAGAGCATTATCGGGCTTCCCTGGTGGCGCAGTGGTTGAGAGTCCGCCTGCCAATGCAGGGGACGCGGGTTCGTGACCCGGTCCGGGAGGATCCCACGTGCCGCGGAGCGGCTGGGCCCGTGGGCCATGGCTGCTGAGCCTGCGCGTCCGGAGCCTGTGCTCCGCAATGGGAGAGGCCACAACGGTGAGAAGCCCGCGTACTGCAAAAAAAAAAAAAAAAAAAAAAAAAAGAGCATTATCTGGGCTGTGAGATATCAATTTCGTAAACATGGTTCAGGGCTGGCCCTGGGTGAGGTCTAATGTCTCTTGAGGAGTCAACAAATTCGTAGGATTATTTTGTTAATCAACCCTTAGGAGACAGAATCAGACAAAAAACCATTTTACTTAGTAAATGAAACATATTTAATTTGCTGTCTCGTTCTATGTCAGTCTGTCTTTAGAGGAATCCATTTCAAGACATATAACAACAGCTTCCCAATAGTTGTTTGACAGTTACTATGCTACTGGGTGTACCTTTCAAATTTATAATTAGGAAGACTTGGCAGATGGGACATATTGATCAATAACATAGTCAATTTTCTATTATGGAAATAAATGGATATTTCTACTGTAAAAACACTTCTTTCAGTACCTCAGAACAACACTACTTATTTATAGCAAGAAGGTAACTAAGGGGAGGTATAAATGTTAGACAAATTATAGTAGGCATATTCCAGGCTTTTTGACTACACTACATTTTCAGTATCCCTAGGAGGTGTCAGGTTTGCTCAGCAACTTCCTTGCAAGAGTTCTGCCTCAGGTCAGGACAACTGGACCCAATATTTATCTTACTGTTCATCCAACCAAGGTCACTGCTATTGGAAATGGAGTTGGCATCCGTGGGAGGTGGGAGGCAGAGGAATACAGAGCACAGATGTAGAAATGAGAGCTGGACATAAATTTTGGCCTTGAACTTGGACACACTGCTGACTCTCTCGGAACCTTAGATTCGTCATCTATAAAATGGACCCAGAGGTGCCTAGAGAGGGAGTGAGGGGCCTCAGGAATGGAAAGAAAGACATTTTAAAGGTTTGGTGGCAGAGCTACAAATTGCTGCTTTCCCCCCTGGGCAGACTGTATTTGCCACAGATGGCAGCAACAACCTCTCCCATCACACATGCTCTTCTACAAGGTGACCTAGATTCTCCCCCACCGACATGTGGGATCTAATTACCTCCCTTTGAAACTTTTTTTTTAATTGATTAATTAATTTATTTTTATTTTTGGCTGCGTTGGGTCTTCATTGCTGTGCGCGGGCTTCTCTTTGCGGTGGCTTCTCTTGTTGCGGAGCACGGGCTCTAGGCACACGGGCTTCAGCAGTTGTGGCACATGGGTTCTGTAGTTGTGGCTCGCGGGCTTAGTTGCTCTGCAGCATGTGGGATCTTCCTGGACCAGGGCTTGAACCCATGTCCCCTGCATTGGCAAGTGGATTCTTAACCACTGTGCCACCAGGGAAGTCCCCTCCCTTTGAAACTTGAGCTCGTCTCCTGACTTGCTTGTAACCAGGAGGGTACGTCAGAAGTGACTCTGCGACTTCCAGGACTAGGTCAGAAGAGGCCAGGCAGCTCCCACACGGTTTTTGTGAAACCAGGTGCCATGCTGTGAGAGGGCCATGCCACACCTGGGTGCTCTGGATGAGTTATCCCCTCCCCGGGTACCAGACCACAACTCCACATGATCCCAGCTCCCGGGTGTCTGAGCCCCACCAGCCATTTGAGTCTCCCCAAGACAAGCCATCCCCTTTGCTCCCTGCCTGAATTCCTGACCCACATAATCTGTGAGCTGAACAACACAGCCACGATTTTACACCACTCAGTGTGGGGTGGTTTGTTATGCAGTGTTAGTGACAGGAACACTCCCCAATGCAGATAACAGGTAAGCACATGCATACACACACATGCATCCTCACCCATAAAGGGGAGTGGGGCAAATGTTAAAGAAGAAAGATTGACTCACTAACTCTCTGTGGCCCAGTTTCCCCATCTGCACATGATGAGAAGGTGAGATGATGCTCCCAAAGGCCCTCCCAGCTCTAACATTCTGCTCCTGTGATCTTCCCTCCCCCTCCCTTCCATTAAAGCCCAGTCTGAAATTCTTCAGGTTCTCTGAGATATACATGACTGACAACTCACCAGCAGTGGTTGTATTTTAGGTAGCATCAAAACCTAAAGAGAAAGGAATAAAGCTTTGGTGGTGGAATTTCAGAGCCAGTGGTTATTTTTTTAGATGACAGAGACGTGGTTATCCTAAGTCTTGAAATCATAACACCATCTGCATAGCCTTGTGATATAAATGAGTTCTACTAGACACAGTGATTGTTGTTTTACATGGAGTATTACCATGTGTTAATGCATACTTGGTGCTGAGTGCTCTTCCAGGCACTGTGCAAGCATTATGCCCCCACCCCATCATGAGTGGTACCTGCCCTGACACCATGTTTGAGAACATAAAGAAATCTGTCCCCTGGGGAGATGAGTCTACTTGAGAGTTCTACACTAAATGTGGGTCCATCCAGCCCAACGGTTTTCAAATCTCACTACAGTGAAACACTTACGTTTTATAGTCTGAAACAAGGTGTTTTTCTGAAAAAAAATCGAATAATGTTAATTTCTTCATTTGCAGGAGAAATGTATTAATGAAGAGGATTTTCAGTTTTCCTCCCGTAATTTTTTTTAAATCTTTGACGTTCGGCACCACTTGCTGGCTAGGAAAATCAGTTCTAGCTCAAAGGAGAGGAAAATGTTGAAGCAATTATGAAAATGGGCTCTGGAGTTAGACTAGGGTTCAAAAAATGAACAAAAATTAATCCGCCACTAACTGCTGTGTGACCTTCGGTAAGTCACTGCTCTAATGCTTAATTCCACTACCTGTAACATAGGGCACCTATAGTTCCTTCCTCATAGGGTTGAGTTGGGACTGAAGGAGATTACGCATTAGGTATAGTGCCTAGCACGCTTAAATAGTTCGTCAAAGTTTGCTGCTTTTATTAAAAAGCCGTTCCTATATCACTACAGGCAGGTACAAGATAGAAGGAAATTTTCAAGGTGATTTTGACCTGCCAGAGAAAGTCTTAGGAAAAAGGGAAGTTTGTGTAAGCACACATTCACATCTGGGTTTTGCAAAGTAGATAACTTCTTACAATAAAATTTCCAGATTAGTTGTTTTATTTTCACTCTTCCGATATAAAAATACCCTAGAGAAAAATGATACAGTGAAGCAGGAAAAGCATGGCCTTTGGAGTAGAACAAAAATGGATTCTAATCCTGGATCAGTTACCTATCTTCTCTGAACCGGGGTGCAGACACGCATTAAGTGTTCAACAAATATTTGCAGAACAGAATTCTAAAATTTTTATACTATCTACCTTTTACTTTTTTAGGATTAAATGAGATAGAGAGTGAAAGTACCTAGTTCACAGATGCTAGTTGGCAAGTGACTGCTTTCTTTATCCATACATTATTTTTTAAGTGCCTGACATTTTTTATTAAGAAACTCCAACTTCGATTAGTTCTTTTCATCCTGATAAATGTCAGTTCTTCTGTTTACCATACAGATAAATGTTTTAGCTACAGAGCTGGTTTCATTGAATATACTCACTCTATTCTCTCCCAGAGAGTCTCTAAAACTACATGCTTTGTGGATAAAGCAATGATGCTTCTCAGGAGAACTCAGAAATCACACAGATGGGCTTCCCTGGTGGCACAGTGGTTGAGAGTCCGCCTGCTGATGCAGGGGACACGGGTTCGTGCCCCGGTCCGGGAAGGTCCCACATGCCGCGGAGCGTCTGGGCCCGTGAGCCATGGCCGCTGAGCCTGCGCGTCCGGAGCCTGTGCTCCGCAACGGGAGAGGCCACGACAGTGAGAGGCCCGCGTACCCGAAAAAAAAAAAAGTCACACAGATATTAATCCTCATCCTTGTGAAAATAGGAACCACATCATTTTTCATTAATTTAATAGATAGCTGAGTTTGATTTTATCATGGACACACACACACACTCCCCTTGAGTACGGTGACTCATAACCATGAAGTCTGATATGGTCATGGAATCATTAAACTCCCTTCCTCTGGGGATAAATTTAGACCTCTGTTACTTCCTGAAAGAAGATCATTTGTTTCACCTTTAAAATTAAGGAGTAGTGAGGGAAAGTTCCGGTGATTCTTTTTTAATGTTCAGTAATTTCTACTCTTCCACTTAGAAGCAACTACATTCACATCACATGACTCACCTTCCTGCCATAAATCTGGTGCTCAATCTAAAATCCCCAGTCAGCCAGGCATTTCCTAGGTAACCAACCCCAAGTGGCTTTAATGGACAGCCCATAACAGTCAGAAATCAGCAAGAAAAAGAAAACACCTGTCCTTCTGTACTTTTTCTCAATATGCTTAAATAATTAAAAACACCATCAAGAAACTAATCCATAGATAAGATGACATGTAAAATATGATGGCATAGTCCTCCTCTACCTTCATTGATTCACCCTGGAGAGGAAAGAGCTACTCAAGCCTTTGCTTGTCCCCAAAGAAATTTCTTCCAATCAGGCTTCCCTGCTTGTTCCACAGTGATCAATTCTTCTTCAGCCTTCTCTCACATTCAATCCAAACAAGGAGTCTCCAAAGCACAACCAGTGGATCAAAAACAGTCAGCCACCTGTGTCTGTAAATGAAGTTTTGTTGGAATGCAGCCAAACTCATTCATTTACTTTATCATCTATGGCTGCTTTCACACTACAAGGGCCAAGTTGAGTAGCTACAACAGAGACCGTATGTCCCTCAAAGCCTAAAATATTTTCTATCTCACCCTTTGCAGAAGAAGTTGGCCTGCCCCTGTTCTAATCACCAATTAAATACATTTTCTGTGCTGTTTATGGTGATGAAGATCTACTGTTATTTGAAAACACCCCTCCTCCGCATTAAGATTTTAAGTTCTTTGAAGCTGGACCACCTCATGTAGTTTTTCTCTAATAATACTATTTCACATTCACTTATTGCTTGCCAAAGAACTTTGATGTGTGAGCTGTCATGTCCCACAGAGTCTAGTAGAGTGTCGAGCAAACAGGAGACACCTGAAACATATTTGACTGATTGATTGCCTTTCTCTGATTTATTTCAAGCTCTAAGCAATAGATCCAATGGTTATTTTTATCACTGATGTGATAGGTCATGAAGACCATCACAAATCCCTATATCAAATGGAGGCAGAATATTTCAAACCATTGTATGAAATGGCTTTTTTGTAACATTTCTGGTTGTCACTCGTTTCCATCCATATCCTTTAAAAGTATTATGTGATTTTTTTTTTCCACAAGAGACAGTGCTGTTTCTGTAGAAAAGAACAATGTTTAGAGTCAGACTTGAGCTAAAAATCCCAGCTTGACCACTTCCTAGCTTTGAGGCTCATGTTTCAGTATCATTTAGAATCTAGACAAGGCAGAAACATGTTCTTCCTTTCACTCAGATGTCTTAGTCTCACTTTTCTACCTACCAGCTCCACAGAAACAATGGTTTAGAATTTACCAGTTCCTGGGAAATCATATTGGTGAATCGTCTTTTTAAATTGTATACAAGGGCATAGACCGACCTAAAGTCAGATACATTCATTAAGAAAAAACAATGATGAGAAGCAATGTTCAAGGCAGAAAATAAGTGATGCTGAGAAATACACATGCCTACCTGAGAAGCTCTGGAGTGATGTGACATTTCTTGTCATTGATTTGACCTACTTATAGCTCTTCCACATAATAAATGGCAAAGCACTCAACACTACTAAATATTCTATTTCTGCCCAAGGTATAGTTAATTTTAACAGTGCTGTCTAGGGGCTTCTCTGGTGGCACAGTGGTTAAGAATCCGCCTGCCAATGCAGGGGACACGGCTTCGAGCCCTGGTCCGGGAAGATCCCACATGCCGCGGAGCAACTAAGCCTGGGCACTACAACTACTGAGCCTGTGCTCTAGAGCCCACGAGCCACAACTACTGAAGCCCACAAGCCACAACTACTGAAGTCCGCATACCTAGAGGCCGTGCTCCGCAACAAGAGAAGCCACCACAATGAGAAGCTCACGCACCGCAAGGAATAGAAGCCCCCGCTTGCCACAACTAGGGAAAGTGCATGCGCAGCAACGAAGACCCAACACAGCCAAAATAATAATAATAATAATGCTGTCTAGTTATTTTGTGCTTGGTATCGTATAAACCAGAAGGACCTCTTTAAAAAAAAATTGAACTTACCAAGGAGATTTCTTTACAAAAACAAGTGGAACATGGTCCAACTACTTAATATTGTGGCCAAATGTAAACGTGATGTTGACGTTTTTAAATGGGAGATTTATGTAATTATTTTGAGTTAATTCTCTCTTTACTCCAGGTATTAGATGCTTCTTTGTTGGAATCTTGTATTTACTGGATGCTTTTTTTTGTTGGATAATTTATAGAAGGGCTTCTGACAGGGATTATGTGGCTGGAAAACAAGAGCAAGTGTGGAAAAGAGGTTTTTCAACTATATGAGAAGATAGCATAGTCACTAGCAATTCTGCACACAATTGCAGGTAACCGAAGGCATGAATTACCTTCCTTTTTGCTGTCAAATATATGATTATTAATATTATAATAATATTATATTATTTGACAGCAAAATGGATTTTATATTTATATTTGAATATGGACAGAGCTTATGTTATGGGAATTCACTTCAAGTTAAATAATGAACCATGAAAACTTAAACTTGAGCATCCTTCAGAACTTTAATAATGATAAGTCTTGGCTAATAAATAATAACATTCTCCCCATGGCACTTATCTCATTTGATCATCACAGTGATCCTACAAGGTAGGCCTGGTTGGTATTAAAATTCCTATTTTATAGAGAAAGAAAGTAAGCCTCAGGGAAAACAAGAGCTTTCTCCATGCCTACTACTGGGTTTTAAACTCATATCTGACTTCAAATCTGTTGTGGCTTCCAATCCTTTATCGATGTGCCATCCTCTGCTCTTCAGAAAAGGGGCAAACAAGGTCTCAACAGTTGTCCTGCGTTCTCCCTCCCTACAGAGTGTATATGGCTTCTGACTTTCTCTCTGGTTTTGTCTCTCAACCCTAATCTGCACCATCCCCTTGGGAGCCATTATAGAATTCAATTTCCCTTTGGGGGCCGTACTTCTGGCTCCTTGTTGTTTTAGGGTAACTATTCAGTACCACCCAATGCAGCTGCAAGACCTGAATCTATTCCTCTCTACCGCTGGCAGTGAGTACCTGCTCTGATAAGGTGTTTGGGCCTGCAAAGAGTCTCTGCACTTCATTTACTCTGGGAGCATATGTTCAGAGACTAATAGTAGAGACTCGAGTTCTGCCTGGGGGCCGGGGATTGAAGAGGAGATGAAGGCTAGGAAGAAGAAATTCTGCATCTGGCAGAGGCCGCTAGAGTCAGGTTTAGTCCCTATGGCTAGAGGAACAAGACAGATAGGATTGTTTTACTGAGAAACTTTATGAGACTGAGCAAAATCAAAACTTCTCTGGAGTCTTGTGTAGACATTTATTCAGCAAGTATGTAATAAGGAACAACTGTGCGCCAGACACTGTTAATAGACACTAAAGAAACATCAGGGAATGAAATAGGAAAACATTCCTGCTCTCATAGAGCTTACATTCTGGTGGGAGATGCTGCAGTAAACATAAACAAAAATATATACATTTTAGTCTTCCAATCCTTGAATGTGGTATATGTTTTGATTTTAGTTATTTTACTTCTCTCAACAATGTTTTATACTTTTTAGTGTACAGATCTTGACTTTTGGCATATTTAGTTTTAAGTATGTTTTTAATGCTGTTGTAAATAGAATTTTAAAATTTCATTTTCCGATTTTTTCCTACCAACATATACAACCCAGTTGATATGTTTATATTGACCTTGAACCATGCAACCTTGCTAAATTCACAAACTATTTCTTGTAGTTATTTTGTGGATTCCTTAGACTTTTCTATGTAAATGACCATGACATCTGCAGGTAGAGACAGTTTTACCTTTTTCTTTCTGATCCGTATGCCTTTTATTTCCTTATCTTGCCTTATTGCAAAAGCTAAGATGCTCAGTACAATATTACATAGACTGATGATAGTGGTCGTGCTTGCCTTATTCTTGACCTCAGGGGAAAGAATTAAATATTTTACTATTAATTATTATGTTATTCATAAGTTTTTTAATAAGTGTCCTGTAACAGATTAAGGAAGTTCCCTTCTATTCCTAGTTTGCAAAGAGTTTTTACTGTGACTTGGTATTGACTTTTGTCAAATGTGCTTTTACATCTACTGAAATGTTAGTATGGCTTTTCTTATTTATTCTGTTACTATTATCAATTATATAAAATTCTTAAACACAGATATATAAAAAATGTTGTAGAATAAATGCTATAAAGAAAAATAAACAAGTTAAAGGGAATGAGACTAATGGGAAGTGCTGTTTCAAACAGAGTGAGCAAGGAAGGCTTCTCTGAAGAGATAATATTTGAGTAAAGATTTAAATGAAGGGAAGGAGCAAGCTATGCAAAAGTATGAGGAAATATTCCAGGCAGCAAATAGTAGAAGATGGGTTTGAAGAGATAACCAGGGGCTGAACATACAAGCCCTTGGAGGCCATTGCAAGGAGTTTGGGATTTTGTTCTGAGACCCCGGGGAATCATCAGTAGGTTTTTAACTAAAGAGCACAGTGAAGTGATTTATTATTTAAATAAGATCATTCCAGCTGTTATGTGGAGAACTGAATGTAGGTGGCAAGAGTGGAATGGGGAAATTAATCAGGAGACTGTTTTATTATGCCACCAGGGATTATAGCATCCTGGATTAGAATGGTAACGGGAGGTGGTAAAACGTGACCTGTTTTGCATTTTCTGTTGGATTGGATCTGGGCCCAAGGGAAAGTGAGAATTCAAGGAGAACTCCTAGAGTTTGGAGCCTGAGAAACTGGATGCATGATGGTGCCACTAACTGAAGGAGGAGAAGAAGACTGGGAGATAGAATCAAGAGAACAGTTTTTCCATTTAGATATTTACGTCTTTAAGTGAATTCAAAATAGACAGCTGGATACAGAGTTCTGGAGCTCAGGGAAGAGACGAGAGTAGTGAAAAAGAAAATGGAAGTCTTAAGAATATAGATGATATTTAATTCCACAGGGCTAGGTGAGTTCACAAAGGATGTAAGAGTAAATAGAACTATGTACTGGGAAGTTCTAATATATGTAGTGTCAAGAAGAAGAGGAAAGACCAGCAAAAGAGGTTGAGAAGGAGAGCCAGTGGGGTAAGAGGAAAATAGGGAGGACGAGGGTGCCTCATAGCCAAGTGAAGAATTTCAAGAAGGAGGGAATGATCCACTGTGTCCAAGGCCCTAAGAGGCAAAGTGAGATAAAAATCAAAAATTGAGAGGCTTGGGAGTGTGGTGGTAACTGAGGTAACCAGGGATTGAAGGCATAATGGGATCAGTGCTGGGGGTCTTATAGGGAAAGATGGGTTCCCAATTTTCATTATGGACTCCCTTTAGGGATTAACCTAGTGTATATTTAGATATGGGAGGCCAATTGTAATGGTCTTATACCAAGAGCTCATAGATTTCTGGGGGCCTCCTTCAATGCTATGATGGGTTACATCATGAGATGTCTCTCCCCGCGTCTGCACAGATGCCCACACCCCCAAGTCCTGGCAGTTTGGGAAGGACTGAGTCACTCTGCTCTGCATGGACCGAGGAGGCACCATGATGAGCGTGAGGTACAGTGACAGCTGCAGGCATCGTTTAAGCAGATTCCAGAGTGGTCAAGATCAATGATGGGAGCTGGAACGGGAGCGGAAGGTCACCCTTTTAAGGATTCCCCCCAGATGGCCAACATTCTTGCTTGAGAGGGTATGGGTGGAAAGCTTCCTAGTCACTGTAATTTGGACATAAGTGTGAAGTGACTCCATTCTATAGTCATGGGTGGATGAGGCCGGAGGACATAGAAGTTAAAGGCAACTGTTCTAATATCGAGCCTCCTTGCAAAACCTTTCCCAAATAACTCACTTCCTGCTCCCTCTCTTTTAAAAAAAATTGTAAAATTTTCCTTTTTTGAAAGCGTCCCTAGAGCAGCAGTGGTCTTCAGAAGTTAGATTTCAAGGGATATCTTCATTTGCAGAGCTATCCAGAGTCGAGATGTTAACAAAGTAAGTGAGAGAGTGGGGAGCCATGGGGCCGTCACGTACACTATGCAAGTTCTTCTGCACCAGGGCACCCAGAACAAGGAGTGCTGTTTTCTCATTTGAACGAAGGCACCATATGGGCTAATGGCAGTCCTGAGTGCATAAACTTGAAAGCAAAACCAGAGCATATGTCCAAGAGGCAACAGAGTACTCTTCATCTGTATAAAGTGGAAGGACATGGACCTCATTTATGGGAAGATTCAGGTGAAAGATGGAAAAAGAGACCTGGTTACTTAAATACCTCTCGGGGCTCAACAGCTTTTTTAGCAAATCTTTTCAAAAAAGGCAATTCATGATGTTTTGTCTTCGGTTCTATATGGAGTGGAGGGTCTCTCAACATCTGTTCCAGCTCTAATAAGATATACACTTCTGTGTTTCCTTTCCCTTTCTGAGGGTTAGGATCATAGTCTAATTCATCTTATATTCCCAGGATTTGACCAAAAGTGGATACTGAGAAAATGCTGATTGAATCGAACTGAGCAACGCCTTGTATGTAACATGTGAAGTTTCAGTTCTAAGACAATTCTGAGCTCAGAATTTTAATCTTACAAAATCAGAATGGATACTAAAAATAACTAATGTTTATTCAGAGCTCTATATGAATTATATTATTTAATCCTCACAGTGTAGTCTGTAAGGTAGATACTGTTATTGCCTCTTTTACAAACAATAATAACAGTAATAATAAACAATACATAGTGTTTTATATGTTCCATGAACTGTTCTAAGCACTTTTGCTTATATTAACTAATTTAATCCTCCAAACAAACCTTTCAGGTAGGTACTATTATTCTCCCCCTGCTAATAGCATGATAGCAGAACTGAGTTGTAATTAACACACTTAGTAAGTAGCAGAGCTTGGAAACTCTCTGGCTCCAAGGTCCATATGATTACATTGCCTCCCCAAATTCCCCAGCCCAAATAATAAACATTCCAGGATTTTCCAAAACATCTATATTGACTTCCATCCAAAAACCAATTATCATTCTGAACTCTGAATCCAAAAGATTCTGTGTTCTTAGGAGAGGAGGGAGTAACAAGAAATGGGAAAGTCAGTCTTTGAACGTATTTAATCCCAATGAAGCCTTGATGGGAGAAAAAAAAAATCAAGAGTTTAGAAATATTGCAAAGCCTGACTGCACCCTTTCAATGATCCGGGTGCCACCCTCACAGTAAGTGGCTCAAGCACAGATTTCCCATTTGGTCATTAACCCCAATTATCTCACTCCCCCCACAGACTTGCCAAATTTACTTTTAACTGCTCTCAGCACTGAGACAGAAGGGGGCAGGATAATGAGTCTCCACAATGTATAATTATTGTGAATGAGCAGAGATAAGCTACACCTGACAAAATAAACGATCAGGGCTTCCCTGGTGGCGCAGTGGTTGAGAGTCCGCTTGCTGATGCAGGGGACGCGGGTTCGTGCCCCGGTTCGGGAAGATCCCACATGCCGTGGAGCGGCTGGGCCCGTGAGCCATGGCCGCTGAGCCTGCGCGTCCGGAGCCAGTGCTCCGCAATGGGAGAGGCCACAACAGTGAGAGGCCCGCGTACCGCAAAAAAAAAAAAAAAAAAAAGATCAGCATCCGAAATCGCTGGTTTCTCCATTTACTGTTTTGTAAACTCAAGTTATTCACCCTTGCTAATTTCTCCCCCTGCCGTTCCCACAATTTTTTCCCCTGATTTTAGCCCCTAGAGTTCTCTCAGAAGGTGCCTGTCACCCCCAAATTCTTCTGAGGATAAGAGAAAAGCTTGAAGTAAATTGTTCCTGCAGGAAATGAATTACTAAATAGCTAGAGTTCCCTGAAAGTATGTCAGACAGGGACTGGTTCATTGTGGCTCCATCTATCAGCGTTCAGCCCTTCCATAATATCCCCTTTTTATTCTTTTCTAAGGTTCTGCCAAAGTGACAAAAAGACAATGGTGGCACAGCATAAGTCAGGCTAATTTTAAGTGTATTTAAGGAATGTTCAGCCGACAGTATTTTGGATGCAGAAACACTTATTTCCATAGTTTTCGAAGTTCAAATCCAACTGACAAAACTATTGCCAGTTCCAAGTCTGAGTCCATACTTGTGTAAAGTAACTGTCTACGTGGTTTTTAATGAGAGTACACTTACATCTTTTTCCTGTGATTTTTAAAATTTCTTACTACCTGGGCCTATTGCTCTGGACTCTTAGGATGCAAGCAACAGAGAAAAGGAAGGGAGCTTTGTTAGGACAATGAGGTCACTCAGCAAATCAGATAAAGGACAGAACAATCAGACAGCATGTCGGGAATAGGGACACAGTTCCCCCTAGGGGGACCAGATCAGATTAATTTTAGCACCCCTCATTCTTTTGAGAAAAGATCTGATTGACCTTGAGAGAGCCATGTGTCCAACTGCAAAGGTGAGTGAACAGGATACTATGAAAAGTGAGCCTATAACCAGAGGAAGGGGAAATAAGAACAAAAAGAAAAATATATATAGCTTACACCCTGTGTTTGGTTTGTTACTCCACACAGGGAACCCTCAGGCTTCCAGAATTTAGTTCCTGTTTCAGCACATACTCTGGCCCAAGACACAATTTGGTTTTTCTTTGAGTTCTTTGGTGACAAGCAGCTCCATAAAAAGAAGGGCTTCTGGGGGTCAGCACACGAGGCTGTTCAGACCATGCTGTTTCCATGGACCTGTCCCTTGTTGGACTGCTCTGGAGCTTCAGAGTTTAGGGAGAATAAAGACTGTGTAGCTGGCCTCTATTTACCAAGCACCCTCAAAAACAGCTCTCACACGCTCTCAATCTGCTGGTGATCCTGTGGTTAACTTCACCTTGAGGGTGAATACATCCAAGCATGATATTCAAAGCCTGTAGTAACCTGCTTGGCTCTGCCTCCCCTGCCCTCTCCAGAACAGATCCAGACTCTGCTATGCCAGGAATTGCCCCTTTAATTGCTGGATCATGGGCGGTCCAAAGGCTGCAGGGGGAGGGGAGAAACGGGGGTGGCCGGAATATTGGCAGGAGCCCTCAGGGGTCTCAGCACAGGAGCTGTTTACCAACCAGTACAGGATATTTCAGTAGGTGAACAGTCTGTATGGCTGTGCTGGTGTGTTTCTGATATCAGCCCTACATATAGCCTTGGAAGACTGAAGCCTATGGGTCTTTGGGATTTTTAAGCAGATAAAATCTAAGAGCAGTCTTAGTGATGAGAAATTTTGATTGAGTAAAGAGAAATGGAGGGATCAAAAAAAAAAGGAGTTGTGAAAGAGAAAGAGGCAGATACAGCACAGACCAGATGTTTACTCCTCAGCCAGTCTCAGAGAGCCTCCCCTCTTCCCCATAGCTGCAGCCTCTGGGGGCCCACCTGTTGCTGTCGTGGAAGCACTGACTGAGACCGCCCGCCCTGGCCAGGCACCACAGTAACCATTCGCATGAGCTACCTTAAACAGGAGGTCCTGGTAAGGAACACGGAACTAAACAGCCACCGTTAACCAGAAGAATTCGGGAAAGGTCAAAAGGAAACACCAGACCATATGTCCTACCAACCTCCAAGAATCCTCCTTGCTGGAATCCATCTTGGCTGAGCGATGTGCGCGTCCCCCAGAAGGACTCTGAGTCCGAGTGATTGGCCAGAGATAACCCGGAAGCTAACGCCATTCCCATAAAACCCGAGCCTGCGAGCCACGTGGCAGAGCAGTGCTCCTGGGTTCCTTTACCTTCCTGCTCTCTGCCCGGGCGCCCTTTCCCAGTAAAGTCTCCTGCTTTGTCCGCACGTGTGTCTCCTTGGATGATTCATTTCCGGGTGTTAGACAAGAGCCTGCTCTCGGGCCCTGGAAGGGGTCCCCTTCCCTACAACAGAGCCAGTCCTCAGGAGCATTCTGGGAGCTCTAGTTTGGCCTTGGCATCAAGCCCTTTGCTGCCCACCGGGATTAGACAAGTTGCTCTTGTTGGATATCTGGATTTCAGTCCTATTCTTGAGCAAGAGTCCCCACGGAGTGACCCATTATTTAGATCCTACAGTCACCCTTTGTCCCCTGGAACCAGCTTCTGTTCCAATAATATGCCTAGGATCTCATTCCCAACCTATGACGGGGGCATGGGCTGCTACACACTGTTTCCCCTTCCATTCATCCATTGGTCCATTCACAAATATTCCCTGGGGACTCCGAGATTAATCAAAACACAATCCTTATCCTCCAAGAACAAAATATCCTATGCTTCGAGCCCTACCTTGTGCTGGGAGCTGACTACCTGCTCATAGAACTCTTAGAAAGTGACAACCTACTTGGCTTTTCGGTTTACTGCCACGCCTAAAATTGCAGAAGTGGCGCTCTACCCATTTGTTGGGAAAGCTGAGTACTGGGGTGGTCAATACAGACTAGAGAACTTGGATATTAGGACTCAACCTTCCTTCAGCACTAGAAGCTGCTCCATCCCCCTGAAATGGTATTAATTTAGCTCTCTTAGTCCCCCTTTCATGTTTCCTGGTCTTACCAGGTAACAAGACACATCTAGCCACATCCCGAATGTAGTGCCCTTAAGCTCCTCCTAAATTTCTGGTTCATCGTTATCATGGGGACTCTCGTGTTTTCCCTGTTCCTTGGGAACTCTAAGGCCAAGGGCTGTACTAGTCTGTACAAAATGTGAATGTTCAGCTTTCCCCAAAGCCTCTGCTTTAATATAAAAAGTATATTAGCTTAGAGAGGTCACCATAGAAAAAGTCATCACCAAAAATAGGTTATTAATTCAGAAGATGCCTGATTTTGAGATGTCCTACTTTGTTACCCTAAATTTCAGACTTTGCTATATCCATATCCGTGACTAGCTGCTATATAGATATTGTGGTGTTTACAGAATATAGGAAATTGGAAGCATTGGTTGAAATAAGTTTGAAGATATACTTGTCCTTCAGAGAGAAAATAAGCCGCAAAAGGCAAAATGTCACCTGTGGCTTACAAGCAAATTTTTGTTTTTATTCAAAGGCAGCCAGGACGCATAACTGGTGAAAACTGAGAAGGTATGAGATTGTCTTCCTCCATCGGTTCTGTAGTGAAGTGAAACCTGCCAAGGTGAGTGGGTAACATTGGATTGGCTGTATCTTGTCATTGCATCCTGTCGATGTCACAAGAGGCAAAGAGGGAACATTTCTAGGAGCAAATGGCCGTTGGCCTTCAGCCCTGCAAGAGCCTGTCTCCCTGATTCATCAACCTCGAGCACCCAGTGTTACCTGGTTCTGACCCTCTTCCCAGGCCCACTCAGTACATTGCATTCTAACCTGGTCCCAACCCCCCAGGCTTCCAATCCCCTCCCTCTTTCCTGTTGATGGCCATGGTTCATTTTGAAGGCCGAGTGTTCAGTCCCTCTTTCCCTCCTTCCTTCCTATGACCTTGACTGATACTTAGAAGCCATCTCCAGCTACTTTGCCTCTGGATGCTCTGGGAAAATACCTTTCCCAATTCTTTTTGGCCACTGGGCACTAGAATGGTGCCTCCAGAAAAAAGAGGACTGATAGACAAGCAGTCATTCTCTAGAATGAGCTAACATTTATCTTTCCCATAAAGACTAGCCATGGCAGGAGACCATTCCCTTACAAAGAAGCTGTGAAGTCTATTGCCTTTGTTTCTATCTGAGATTTCATGAGGTTTTGTGTGAAACAAAACAAAGAGACCCTGATTTGCTGCCCAAGTGGTGAATTTGGATGGTATGTGTACACTGTGGCTTCCCTTTGGTTAGAGCAGCAGGGCCTCCCAGCTGGGTTTTCTGGGCCCATTCTCGGTTGTTGAAGCCATCTCTACAAAAGATACTCATCACTTTTGGCGATTTGATACATTGTAATAATTGGCAGCTTATGTGATTGACAACAGAGCCCTTAAAACAGATTTTTTTCTCTCTCTCCTGTCCCCTTGTCAAAAGTTCAGGAATTAATTGTTCTTCCAGAGCCTTATTGAGAGAGTTGGGGGAGGGTGTGGAACTCAAAACAAAACTGATGCCCGTGTGAGAAATTTTCTGAACACTTTCCATCATGCACCTGCTTGCTGGGCAATGAGATTTGTTGGGAAGAATGTATGAAAAGGGAAAGTGACTCCTAGATTTAATGTGCTCCTGGATTTAGTTGTTTATAAAAGCAGGGAAGCAAAAGTGGTTTCTGGTTCTGTTCTTTAGAAAATGTTCGTGATATACCTCAGTATCACCATGTAAAGCTCCATCAAGTTATGTTTTGGTAGCAAGAACTCTGGACTCTGAATTCTAGATCTAACTTCTGCCCCCAGCGCATCATGTGACATAGAATAGATATCCATTTATTCGTTCACAAATATTTACTGAGCACCTACTATGTGCCACTCTACTAGGCACCAGGAATACCTACATAAGTACGGTAGACACCACCCCTACAGTGCAGAGATCATGTAAAACTGGAATTAGATCCAGCAAAATGGAGGCCAATGGTGACTCTAGCAGGAGCCATCTTCCATGAAGTAATAGTGTCAGAAGCTTTGGGGTTGGGGGGATGGTTTAAAGAGTGACAGGTGGGAGAGGAATTGGAGGTAGCAAGGACAAACAAGTATTTCTAAACTTTTCAATAAGGCAAACATATCTGAATTGCCCATGCTTAGAGAAGAGACATTATAGGTCAATCCCCCTCCCTCAGATATAGCAAATGGATAATGCCAAAATTAACCACTCGATGGGATATTTCTCTCAACAGAATTTAAATTCAGAATGACTTGGATTCTGTTCTCCTGGAACAGAATGTTTGTCATCTTAGTAAGGCTTAACCAAGGAAGATTTTCTATCCTATGTCTACACTCTAACCCTCAAATACCACTGATTCTCTGGTATGGCCTTTGGCAACTATAACATGAGCTTAGACTAAGGGCTGGGATCTTAAACACAATTTTGCTTGGGGTAGATGCTCCAAGGACTGAGAATTGACATGTTTAAAGATTTTGTAGATGTTGGGTTAGTGCTGGGAAAATCTTATGCATACTATTGATGGAATCCTTTCTTGACTAAAGCTTCTGCTCTATTTACCTCTTTTTTTTTTTTTTTAAGATGTTGGGGGTAGGAATTAATTAATTTATTTATTTTTGGCTGTGTTGGGTCTTCGTTTCTGTGCGAGGGCTTCCTCTAGTTGTGGCAAGTGGGGGCCACTCATCATCGCAGTGCGCGGGCCTCTCACTATCGCGGCCTCTCTTGTTGTGGAGCACAGGCTCCAGACGCGAAGGCTCAGTAGTTGTGGCTCACGGGCCTAGCTGCTCTGCGGCATGTGGGATCCTCCCAGACCAGGGCTCGAACCCGTGTCCCCTGCATTAGCAGGCAGAGTCTCAACCACTGTGCCACCAGGGAGGCCCCTACCTCTTTTTTTTTTTTTTTTTTTTTTTTTTTTTTTTTTTTTTCAGTACGCGGGCCTCTCACTGTTGTGGCCTCTCCCACCGCAGAGCACAGGCTCCAGATGCACAGACCCAGCGGCCATGCCTCCCGGGCCCAGCCGCTCCACAGCATGTGAGATCCTCCCGGACCGGGGCACGAACCCGTGTCCCCTGCATCGGCAGGCGGACTCTCAACCACTGCGCCACCAGGGAAGCCCCCCTACCTCTTTTTAATAGCAAAATTTCTCAACATGCAAAAGAACAGTACCTGGAACATAGCAGACATACATACATACATACATATATATGTGTGTATACGTGCGTGTGTGTGTTTATTGTTAGTATTACTATTATTTCCGGGACTTAATCCTCCTGCATCTGTAATTGGGACTTTGATGATGGATGTTCACATAACCCTGGTAAATTTTTTTTTAAGATTTTTTTTTTGATGTGGACCATTTTTAAAGTCTTTATTGAATTTGTTACAATATTGCTTCTGTTTCATGTTTTGTTTTTTTGACCAGGAGGCATGAGGGATCTCAGCTCCCCGACCAGGGAGAACCTGCATCCCCTGCATTAGAAGGCGAAGTCCTAACCACTGGACCTCCAGGTAACTCCCACACTGGTAATTTTGAACGCTAAGCAGGTGGTCACAGACAGCTACCAAAAAGAAACACTTTTATACGCAGTGGAGTTTGAAAAACTATGAAATTGATCATTATAGTTCAGTTTGGCAGGGATGGAGAAGCCTGGGTGAATGGTTCTTGAGATACCTGTGTTGAGATGCAAGCAACAGATAACATTGACACAACGAATCTAAACAGTAAGGAAGTTTTAAAATTTCAAATTGCAAGCATCCTGAGATAAGATGGCTTCAGAATTGATTAATAAATGTTCAGCGACATTATTAAGGACCCATCTTTCTTCTCTTTCTCGATTGTACCATAGTATGAACTTTGTGCTTGGTGAAATCGTGGTCATAGGTCGGCTGCTGCCATTTCAAGCATTACATGCAAACACCAAAATGTCCAAAGGAAGGAGGGGGCTGTCTCTTCTACTGTGTCCCTTTTGGTCAGTAATGAAACCTATCCCTCAAAGCTGCAGCATATTTCTCACATCTCATTGGCCAGAACTGCCTTAAGTCATAACTCTAAACCAATTTCTGGCAAGGGGTATGTGCCTCAATGGTATATTTAGACTAATAAGGATTTCCCTGGACCTGGGGGCTTTGCCAATAAGGATAAAGGGAGAACGGCCTTGGCAGTAGGCAGTGCACGCGGTCTGTACAGCCAAATTACTGTATGGCCGGCACACGGTTGCTTTGCAGAGAATGATCAGGCCTCCTGGGATACCTTTCAGTGAAAGGGTGTGGTACATATATACAATGGAATATTACTCAGCCATAAAAAGGAACGAAATTGGGTTATTTGTAGAGACCTGGATAGACCTAGAGACTGTCATACAGAGTGAAGTAAGTCAGAGAGAGAAAAACAAATAGCCTAGGAGTGTTTTATAAACAAATATTTAACAATGAGCTGCTCTTCTGAGCTAGGGGTGATAAGGGAACAGACTTGGAAATACTGCCTCAGGCTATTTCCTGCTAGATGTGCATTTATGGCCACTGACCAAAGACTTTCTATGGACAATGGATATTCCAAACTTCCCTTAAGACCCCCCTGGCTGGAAGAGTCAGTTACACTACAGATTTAGTGTGAGATTGTGATTTATAAAAAGAAATATGTATTTGGTCTTTGTCCTTTCCGGGCAGGAAGCTCCTAAAACCTTTGGAATTTCCTAAGTGATTTAAAGTATCTTTTGTTATGTTAATGAGATGACTTGTTGGGGGCTGGTTGCCAGGAAACCAACTTGTGTTATTAGAGGGTTGGAACTTTCAGTCCCACCCCCTGACTCTAGGGAGGGGAGAGGGGCTGGAGGTTGAATCTGTAGTCTAATGGCCAATGCCTTAGTCAACCATGCTGACGGAAAAAAGCCTCTATAAAAACCCAGAGGATGCGGTTCAGAGATTCCAGGTTGGTGAACATGTGGAGGTGTTGGGAGAGTGCTGTGCTTGGAGAGCATGGACGCTCCATGCCCTTTCCCCATACCTTGCCCTGTGCATCTCTTCCATCTGGCTGTTCTTGTGTTATATCCTTTTACTATAAACTATTGATCTAGTTAATAAAATGTCTCATGAGTTCTGAGTCTCTCTAGCAAGTTAATAGAAACTAAGGAAGGGGTCATGGGAACCTCAGATTTATACAGTTGCTCCGAAGCACAGCTAACAACCTGGACTTGGGATGGGCATTCTGAATTGGAGGGGGTGGGTCATTGGAACGTCCAGTTTGTGGCCAGTCGTTCTGGGCTTGCAACTGACCTCTGAAGAGGAGGGAGGTGGGGCAGTCTTGTAGATTAAACCCTTAACCTGTGGAATCTGATGCTATTTTGGGTAGCTGGTGTCAGAATTGAGTTGAATTGTAGGACATGCAGCCGATTTGCACACTTGCTTGGCGGTGAGGGGGAAAGCCCCCAACATCCCCGCATGTTGGAATCAGGCCTACAAACCTAAAAGACTACCTTATACCATCTGCTGATTCTCACGGCCCCCGTTAGTCCAGAAACAATTACAGATGATTCTCTTTCCCCTGATGGTTTACTATGGCCCACAATCTACTCGCTAGTACCAATTTCTATACCAATGAGTGTGGCAAACAGCAGCTAGAAAATTATTTTACTGGAAGGTTATCGCATAGTTCACAGAATTAATGGAAGGGAGGGACAAGTAGGCTCAGAACAAGTGCAGAAATGAAAGGCCGCTAAGATGGCAAAACTGTAATCAAGGCCATGCTTCAGAAAGAGTCTGGTTAGGAGGCCACTGTGGGTCCTGTCACGCCTGGGAAGCCACTGCTGCCACCCCAGCTTTTCAATTCTACCGTCGCCACAGGAACCGTCTCCAGTTGACCTGGGGGTCTGCTTTGCTCTCTCAGATGTCAGAGTCTTCGATGGGGACATTTGATTGGCTCAGCCTAAGTCACCTGCTCATGTCTTAGTTCCCAGAGAGTGGGGGCAGGGAACATCTGCCCTGTAATAGATAGCTGGATATTCGTTGTGTTTTCTGGCTGCATCGTACCTTTTGATCCCCTTGTAATCTCTGGGTAATGCACCCCCTCCCTGACAGGTCCCATCTTCTCAAGGTACAAATCTGAAAAACACATTTTTCGCGTCCCTTTGCACTCTTGGCCCAGACACGTGACCTCAGCTCCACTTATCAGCAGGGGGCAACAACAAGGAAATGGGCTCTATGTGGAGCTTCCATTTTGTGGCGCTGCTGGTTGCAAGGTCAAGTTCCCCATGCAGAAGGGGCATCTGAGCTGCAGGAAGAAGCCTAGTTCCTAACAAGGGTGTAAGCTCTAGCATCTAATACTCAGTGGCGGCACAGAAGTTTCCTCGTTGGACCAGCTCTCCAGCATGGCTTGAGGCACGGTTCCTAATCTCTTGAGCCCATTTCTTCTGCCCTGCCAATGATCTGTAAATGATCTCTCTTCTGCGTAGTCATCTAGAATCACTTTGTGTTGATCACAATCAAGATCCCTAGCTGATGATGTATCTCTCTTCAATTTCCACATCTGAATTTGGGAACTTGCCTTCTACCAAGACCTAAATAATGGGGATTTCCCCGAAACAGGAGTGGGATTCTGATCCTGGAAAGCAAAAAATAAAAAAGCATTGCTACTCTGAGCGTACTCCTGCATACATAATCTCCAGTTCTCACAGTGGTCTCTTAATTTGTTATTACTATACCCATTTTAGAAATGAAATAAATCAAGGCTCAAAGAGATAAAGCAACTCACGTGAAGTCACGTAAGCAAGCAGAGCTGCTACTAAGCCCATTACGTTCTGATTCCCAGCGAGCATTCTAAGCCACATCTTTCTAATTCCTAACTCTGCTATTTTCCACGATGACACACCTTTTTGTTAACAGAAAGTAAAAACACAACATGGCACCAAACACAAAAGCCAAGATCTACAACAAACCCTTCCCTCCAGGGAAAGTACATTCTTCCTAGTAGTAAATTTTGAGGGTTTTCCAACAGAGTCCTTATGTAGGAAGATTCAGTAGGGTGACAATGTCCTCACCAAGAGTTTACACAGCAAACACGGGGTAGGGGTCGTGGGGGAGAACCTCTTCTGCCGGTTCTTGAGGCAGCACTGCACCATATCTAAGAGTACAGGGTTGGGAGCCACACACACCTGACTTTGAACCCTGACTCCGCCCTTGAGCTGTGGCATCCTGGGTGCATTTCTTAACCTCTCTGAGCTTCATCCTAGTCTTCTGAGCAACGGGGATAACAATAGAACCATCCCCTTCGTCATGAGGGTTGCAAGATAATGCATTTAAAGCACTTAGAGAGCGCAATGTCTGACATACATTAAATGCTCAACAAAGCTTGGCTATTCTCATCCTGGGGTGACCTTTGATAAAAGACTGAAGGCATTCCACAGAGCGGCAAGTCAGCGAAGGGTTCGGAGGGAGACTCTTCCGTGATGTAGCTGAAGCCTCACGTTGGTCCAGCTTGATCCTGAACCTCTACCCGAGTGAATTAAGGCTGAGTTTTGTTTTATTTTTTCCCCAGGGAGATGATAACATCCAGCCTCCCTAATTCACAGAGTCATTAAGTGGACAAAATAAGATAATGTATGTGCAAAAAAAGCACTAGGGAAAAACTTAAGTGCCATAAAGCTGCAAGGTATGGTTGTCCTTATGGCTGTTACTGTTTTTGGAAAGCTTTTACGCTGGTAAATAATAAGACTTGCCCTTGAAAGCCCGTAAGTATGTAAGGTCTAAATATGTGGAAAAAAAAAAAAAGTTTGTGGAATTTAAATTAGTCTGGCAAAAGGAAGGCTGAGCAGGGTGATTTAATCATTTTTTTGTAACTTAGGGAAGTTACAAAAGGGAAGGTTATGACCAAATCGTCTGGTTTCTACTAAGGTCTGAACAATAGGAAATTAGTTTCAAGTGCACGTGGAGGAGATTAGGTTAACTCCAAGAGATTTCATTGGAAGGATTAAAGCTGTCATATGATAATGCTATCTGTGTAACAGTTAGGGCTTTCTAGAATGAGGAGCCCAGGTGGATGCTTTGACAAAAAAACGTTTATAAAATAAGATCATGGCTTTTATTCTAAAGGTAAGTGGGGATGGGGCATGAGTTCCTCAAAATGGAAACTCAGAGCCGCGCAACGGATTGGAGGTGGTCCCGGTAAAGCCACCATGTCTGAAAGCCCATCCCGTTCCCACTGGGAAGGAGATGGATGAGGATGGGATGAGAGACGCCATCACAAATTGTAATAGGGAAGCACAAATCTGACTCCATACTGGATCTGTTACTTTAACCTTTGTATTCTATTGCTTTTGCTACAAGTTTATCACTAAAGGGATGTTGCCTATAAGCTTAAATTATACATAATGGCCCATCTCTGGGAACCCGGCCTCCCAGGTGATGAGCCTTAAGCTAAAATACCTTTGTTTAGCTCACAGGAAACATCCTGACCAGGCCTACCTGTGAATGACTGCAGGAAGGAAGAAATTAACACATCCCCTCCACAGGCTGACCAGAACCAGGAAATGTTTGACTTTACTCCCTCCCCTTTTAGTATAAAAGAAGCCTGAATTCTAACTCAGGCAAGATGGTTCTTTGGGACACTAGTTCACCATCTTCTTGGTCTGCTGGCTTTCCAAATAAAGTCACTATTCCTTACCCTAACGACTCGTCTCTCGATTTAGTGGCCTGTCGTGTGGCAAGCAGTATGAGCTTGGACTCAGTAACAAAACCAACTCAGTTTAGAGTCAAAGAAGTATTGACAGCTTTCAGATAATCTCCCTGCTTAGGATAGGGTATTCCCAGAATATGATTTAAGAATAGGCTACATAAGGGGATTAAGTAGGTCTTCCAGCACGAATTAGAGAAATGCAGAGGGAAGGGGCAGGGAGACATCACAAAGGGTAAAGCTGGGTTTCTCCACATCTCCTTAACAGAGGCAAAACTGAAAGACAAATGGAGTGATAGAATATTGTTGGAGAAAGTCCCAGAACTGTGCTGACTTTGATCAGCATTAATTCACGTGAAGTTCAAGGGACCACGCTGCTCATTGGCAATCCACTTATTCATCTCTTGTCGATTCCCCCAAATGCCCTCAACAGCTGTTCATGTCCTATTCTTCTCTGCAAGATTCTCCCTCCTACTCACTGAGCTCCAGCTACCCTGGCCTTCTTTTGGTCCCTCAAACCTACCACGTTCTCCCGCTTCGTTGCTTTGCACATTCTGTTTCTTCTACTTGGAATATCTTGTCCTCACTCATTGCCTGAATCACTCCTACTTCAGATCTCAGCCTAAATGTCCCTTCCTTGGAAAGATCGTCCTGAACTCTAACTTTGGTCCTTTTCCCATTGTACCTATTTTGTTTCCTTTGCAGTATTTCCCTAATTAACAATTATGTATGTATTTATCTTTGCTTAATGTTTGTCTCTGCAACTAGATCACACTCTCCATGAGAGAAGGAACATATACCTTCACATCTGGCACCAGGCTAGAAGAGGAGGCCCTCAAAAAGTCCGGTTAACCATGTGAATGTTAAACTCGAATGTCTTCATTGGAGATATTTTCCACCAGCATTCAGCACATACTTTACCTAGGTTGGGCGGGAAAGAGGTAACTCATTACCGCAGTCTCAGTGGAAGGGTGAATCCAAAGCAACAGTTAGGCTAATTGTTAGGCTAATCTGGCTGGCTTTGGTGTGGCTAATCTGATCACCAAATATGTCTTCTTGTGTTCTTCTTATGTTTGGTTGAAGTGGATGATTGTTTTCAAGAGAAGATGCAGTATATGAATTCTCACAGCCTGCTTCCATTGGGAGGTTGGAGTATATACTTTTTCTTTTTTTTTTTTTTGCAGTACGCGGGCCTCTCACTGTTGTGGCCTCTCCCGTTGCGGAGCACAGGCTCCGGATGCACAGGCTCAGCGGCCATGGCTCACGGGCCCAGCCACTCCGCGGCATGTGGGATCTTCCCAGACCGGGGCACGAACCCGTGTCCCCCACATCGGTAGGCGGACTCTCAACCACTGCGCCACCAGGGAAGCCCTGGAGTATATAGTTTTCACTAAAATTACAACACCAAGCAAATCCTTCAGCAGTTGGTGCTCATAAACAAAGGCCCTATAACCAGGCACAAGAAAATAAAGCTGTGATCGTCTCCCTCGTGAGCATGAAATAGCTTTGGTTGGTCACACATTGCCTCTTGCAACTTCTTACAGCACAATAACATGGAAACGTGGGCCTCTCAATTGAGTTTTTATTTCTACCAACTATGCAGCTATTGATGGGGATGGAGAAGCAAACAGTCACGGGTCACCTTTATCGAGCCAGTGGAAGCAGCAGGAGCTTGAATTCATAGATAGACCCTTCTTCTGTTTGAGAAAGTCTAGGTCTCAACTAATGAGGATCTGAAAGGTATAGTCCCCACAGGTAAAGCAGTACGGTGAGGCACAGTGAAAGGAAGGGCTGAGAATTGTAGTTCTGCACACCCCTCTTGTTCAGAGTATCGGACAGCCAGGTGGCAGGAAGAGAGAAGATTCATTCTCAATCCAGCAAGCCATATGTGACCCAGGTTAGCCAGGGAGGGGACATTGGGCCACTAGCTATTTGTGCCCATCAATCTCTGCCCAGCTGTAGATCTGGAAAACGGTTCAAAGCTACCACTCTGAGGCTTAAGCTAAGGGAAATCCATCATCAGTGTATTGGTAAACACTGCATGTAGGTGGACTTGTTCTTATTTGAGGATAAACAAGCAGGAAACAGCAATTATATGAAGCCAATGAAAGCACTACAGAATAAGGGAAAGGGAAGAATATCCTAAAGGTTTAAGGAAAAAGGAATTCTGTCAAAATGATTTACTGTTGGAAATAAAGTAATACTTTAGAACCTGCTTGACATCCACAAAACTGGAGCAGGAAGTCCAAGATGCCAAGACGAAGAAAATGAAGTTAAAGGGGAGACAGAAGACATAAATAAGAATTGTAAGGAGAACAAAACAATGGAATACAAATAGAAAAATTAACATGTACAATAAAGCAGTAAAGAACAGAAGTGAACATATGGAAATGTGGATCGGTGCAAGGGAGGACAAACCAAGGTAGCCCTCCCCGAAGGTGTATATCAATGACAGGGTGTTAAAAATAACAAGATGGTGAATGGTATCTATATTAGATGACACATATAGACAAAATATATAGGGAACTAGCCTGCATCTTTCTCCACCTCTTCCCCAGCCATTACTCAAGGTTGTGAACAACCTTGAAAAAGCTCCTACAGCTTTGTTTTAGCAGCTCAGAGATGTACCTCCAAATTCATCTCTTAGTCTGTGCTATGGTCTTAATTTGTTCTCGTGCTTGCACTTTACAGAGGCAAAATGACAGAGTGGTTAAGAACACAGACTCTAGAAATAAATTAACTGTGCTTGGATTCCAGTCCTACTATTACTGTGTAACATTTGATAAGTTATCTGAATTCTTTATGTCCTATTTATCTCATCTGTAAACTGGTCATGATGATGATAATACAGGTGTCCCCTGCTATCCGAAAGTAGAGCGTTCCTATGAGACCTTTTGTCAGCCGAAATGGTGTAAAGCGAAGAAGCAATGACCTTAGGACACATCTTGCTAACAGATTCTCAAAATAGAGGGAGATGAAGCCCAGATGCTCACAGGCACAGTTCAAAGCTATGGCAGCTCGATGCAGAGATGCTCAGCAGAGTATAGACCTCCGGGAAGGAGCTTGGGTGGGGCCACTCTTACCGCTTGGGGTGCTTGCTGCCTCGGTCAAGGCTCCCTGCAAAACAAATGTTGAATGCTATTTTTGCTTTTCGCCTTTTTTTGTAAAAGCAAAAATTCTCTTCAGATTTCTTTTGGTTAGCGAAAACAGCTACTAATGTAGGTCTTCCATAAAAGAGACGTGGCGTAAAGTAAACTTTGGAAAAGTGTTATAATAATAACACCCTCATAAGGTTTAGTAGGATTAAATGAGCTAATGCATGAAAGTGTTGTGAACAGTACCTAGTGGGTTGCAAATCCATGGCAAGTTATTATTCATATTTTCTGCATTGTCCTTGGTTTCCTCTTTTTTAATTTAAGTTTTTACTTTATATCGGAGTATAGTTGATTTACAATGTTGTGTTAGTTTCAGGTGTACAGCGAAGTGATTCAGTTATACATATACATACATCCATTCTTTTTCAGATTCTTTTCCCACATAGGTTATTACAGAATATTGAGTAGAGTTCCCTGGGCTATACAGTGGGTCCTTGTTGATTATCTATTTTATATATAGTAGTGTGTATATGTTCATCCCAAACTCCTAATTTATCACTTCCCCCCCATGTTTCCCCTTCCGTTACCATAAATTTGTTTTCAAAGTCTGAGTCTGTTTCTGGTTTGTAAGTAAGTTCATATCATTATTTTTAGATTCCACATATAAGTGATATCATATGATATTTATCTTTGTCTGACTTACTTCACTTAGTATGGTAGTCTCTAGGTTCATCCATGTTGGTGAAAATGGCATTATTTCATTCTTTTTTATGGCCGGATAATATTCCAATTTAGTATGATTAAATGAAGTAATGCATGAAAGTGTTCTGAACAGTGCCTCTCAGATTGCAAATCCATTGCAAATCATTATTCATATCTTTTTTTTTTTCTTTTTTTGGTCTGTACGCGGGCCTGTCACCGCTGTGGCCTCTCCCATTGCGGAGCACAGGCTCCAGACGTGCAGGCTCAGCGACCATAGCTCATGGGCCCAGCTGCTCCGTGGCATGTGGGATCTTCCCGGACCGGGGCACAAACCCGTGTCCCCTGCACCGGCAGGCGGACTCTCAACCACTGCGCCACCAGGGAAGCCCTATTCATATCTTTTGCATTGTCCCTCGTTCCTTCCTCTCTACTCAAACCTGGTTGATATTTCAGGGTTGATACTTCATTTGAGGCTTTCAAGTGAAGTTCTGGACTTTGGGCTTCCCCTTGGCTCTACTCTCTGGAGCCCATGGAGCTCTTGGATCCCCCCATACCCTGTCGGGGGCTGGGATCCCAGATCCCCACATATGGGAGTTAGGCTAGAATTATAACTATTTTTCGCAAAGGAAGTGGAATAAATAAGACAGACGTAAACATAATTTAGTAAGAAATATGCTCAGATTTACTTTGTAGAGTTAAGTTGATTAACATGTAGGGATGGGGAAAAGTCAGTATTAGGAAGCTAGTAAGGTGGGTTTTGCAGTATTCCAGGTGAGCTAAGGCAGTAATGATTTGCATGAAGCAGTGGGAATGGATTTGAAGGATATTTTGAGGGTAGGATGGACAAGGATTGGTGACTGAGGAAAGATAGTGGATGAGTCAATGAAAAGTTAAGAATTTAACACATCACCTTTTAATTTTTCCCCCTCTATCCATTTGGCTGTGCGCCACTAAAAGAACAAGAACTGTCTTTATTTTTATTAAAATTTTCAATGGTCAGCATAGTAACTGATACACAGTAGGGATTCAGATACTACTTGTCAAATAATTCTAGACCCAACTTACCTTTCCGGTTTCTGAGCCCTTAAATAAATGTGTCATCTTAGCCAGTCACATCTTCTGCTTATCATCTTCGCTGCTTCTTAAAGCTTGAAACGCCTCCCTTTTACATATGGTCAACTCTTGCCATATCTTCAGCCCAACAAGAACCTTCTGCTTTTAGACATTTTCCAAAGACTCGATGAACCATGGTAATCACTTTCTTCCAGAGTCACAGCACTGCTTATCTTTACTGCATCTTTCAAGAATACTCAATGACAACTCTTCATATTTATCTAATATTTGCAAAGTCATTTAACTCTTCAAAGTAAATGCTTGTCTCCTGAATTGGATTTGGAGATTCTCAATTCTAGGAACCACATCCGTATTTCTTTCATCCACCTTTCCCACCACTCCTACCCCATAGAATGGGTAGCACAGTAGTAATATGTGAATAGTAGCTACTATTCACATCATCATTCTAAACAGGTTACATTTTTTAACTTCTTAAGTTAGCAATTAAAAAAAGTATTTAAGGTGAGAAATCCCTGACTTTCCAGCAGGACTTGGTAAAACACTGTCAGAGATTGCACTTCCCTTGCTTCTAGGCATGCCCTAATCTCCCATGAGAGATGAGAATAATTTGAGGCTTGGGTTTGGAGTTTAACTGGGACAGCAATGACTGCCCCACCCACACAGAGGTCATCAATCTAAATCCCCTAGTTCTGTGACCATAGCATCCTCAAGTCCAAATGTACAGAAGTAAAAGCCAACGGTCCAGTTGCCGTGGTGGAGAAAAGAGCTGTTACGGGAACTTTGAGTCATCAGCAGTTCTCAAGTCAGGTTCTTGCCAGAATGTAGATCTTCAAAGGTCAAAGCAAAGGTTCCGGAGGCAGGATCCAGCCCCCATGATAGAAATACTGGTAGTAACTATGGGGTAGGGGTGAGGCTGGTTAAAGGACCAACCAAGCAGGCTGGGTCTCAGGATTTGCTTCAGACTCAGCGGGGGATTGGAGTGTTAAATAGATCTTCAGGCAAAGGAAAGTTGTGGTTCAGTAGACCAAGCACGGATGATGGGTATTAGATGAAGTGTGAGAATTGCAGGTTAATGCCCATGAGGCATCTAGTCTCTGTTCATGCCAAGCATAAAATAGCAAATGGTTCCCAATCCAAATTTCACTCTTGGGAAGAGAGGGAGTGTCCCATACCCTTCCAGGATCTGCTGTCATTGCATCCAGGAATAGGGAGGAAGAGAATTGCTGAGTCTGAGTCTTTGGACAGGAGGCTTTTTTGTCTATAATGGTTAGGATTTTTTTGGTTCCAAGTAAGAGAAATAACTAAAACTTACACAGGTAAATTTATTGGCTCATGTAAATGAGGAATTCAGAGTGAGGATAAGTTTCAGGGCTGGTCCTATTCAGTGGCTCAGTGGCGTCATCAAGGGTCCTAGAGCAGGCACTATTAGTCTGTACACAAGAGCCACTTCCTCTCCTTCTTTGTCAACAAAACCCAACAATGTTCCATTTCCAGAAGGTGAATCATGATTAGTGTAAGTCAATCCTAAGGGGGAAATATAGTAAAAGAGAAAGTGCTTTCTGCCGGCCTTTTTCTTTCTGCTTTGGAGGCTGGTTTGAGAGCATGATGTTTGGAGCTACCACAGCCATCTTGTGACCATGAGGCAACACATAAAGCCAATATGCAGCCGATGGCAGAGTAGTAGACTGGATATAAAGATCCTGGGTCCTTGATGAAACCACTGAGCTGCTGCACCAAACCTGAACTTGCCCACCTTGAAATTTCTCATTATGTGAGATCATTATTTAAAGTCCTATGAGCTGGGTATTCTGTTACTGGCAGCTCCAAGAAATCCTAACTGATACATATTGGGTTTTCTGTCTTTCTGTGCTCTGCTGTTCTCCGTGTCAGTTTTATCCTTTGTGGCAGCAAAATGACTGCAGCTTTGTGTCTGTGGACCACGTGGTCCAGAGGTGAAAGAACACTTTCAGTAGTCCAGCACCCCAAAGTCCCGAGAGTCACCTTGATTGGACCAGCCTAGGTTGTCTACTCAGCCTTGCACCAATGATGGTAGTCAGGAGTATGGAATGCATTGATGAGCTTATGCTATTCAGGGTCTGCTCCTGGAATGAGAGACAGGTCAGGTTCAAAACAAAATCTGGATTCTTTTAGCAAATGCTGTCAGTACCTTGTTCATCTCCCCTAGACCCACCTTGGGGATCACCTCCATCTTTGATGGACAGCTTCCATATACACTAAAGGTTTCCTACATTTAAACACCTGTAACTCTCTGCTGTGGGTATTCTCTGGCCAGGGGAGCATGGTAGAACTACTAGGAACTGACCAATTTCCAGAAGCAACGCTCAAAAAGGAAGGGATTTGGTGGGTAAATACTCCTCTAGGTTTCTTGGCCCTTAATGGGACAATTCCAAGTTATTTTCTATACCTGCCCCATCCAACACAGTAGCTAGCCACATGTGGCTATTTAAATGTAAATCAATTAACATTAGATAAAAGCAAAGATTCAGTGTCTAAGTCACACTAGCCTCATTTCAAGAGCACAATAGTCACAGGTAGCTAGTGGCTGCCATATTGGACAGGGCAAATACATAACATTTCCATCACAGAGAAGTTGTTTTTGTTTTTGTATTTTGTTTTTTGGACAGTGGCGTTCTATACAATCTCTTAGGGGGTCCTTATCAGAAGAGCACCCATTGACCATTTATTAATTCATCCCTTATTGGTCTTCCTCCCTTTCCTATTTCATTTCCTCTCTCTCACTGAAACTTCCAAATAAGTTTCTTGCCCCCAAATCCTTGTCTCAGGGTTTACTTTTTGGGGAGCCCTACTAACACAATACCCTCGGGATGAGAAAGGGGACATAGGATGTGGTTGACTACCGACAAGACAAGTGTCCTCCACAGCCTTGCTACTCAAAGTGTGGTCCATGGACAGGATCTTGTTGGCAGAGCAGAATCTCAGGCCCCACTCCAGGCCTGCTGAATCAGTATTGGCCTTTTAATAAGATTCCCAGGTGATCTATATGCACGTTGAGGTTTGAGATGTCCTGATCTATGAGTCCCTTAGATAGAGAGAGGGGGGAAAAAATAAAGACCTGATAAAATATAGCCACACAACTATGACAGCCATTTAAACAGAAGTTTTTTTTGCCTAAAAGCCCCAAAAGGTGTAAGCCATCATCTTTTATTTCAGGACTTCGATGTCTTTACCAATGTTTGAATTTCCTTTCTTCGTTTTTGTTTTGAGGGTCTTGTGATCCACTGGCTTGAGGTCCCCTTATCTTTATGGGGGCCATGATCTCAGGAGAAAAGCTCACTCTGTCCTTTAAATTGATCTCTTCAGCACTGACGTTTCCTCCCTGTCTGCAGAGGGGCTTTGGGTCCCCAGTTGAGCATTTTTTCATAAGGTGATCAGGGTGCTATATACCTGGCAAGGTTTTCCTCTGATGGACTTTCAGTCAGTGAGTGAATAAACTCTGTCTCCTGAAGACGGTGGGATTCTCCATCTAGAACCAAATTTGTTCTAATTAGCTGGCCCTGAGGTTTTCAGTGGCAAGTTTTCTGGATGTTAATAATGCTATTTTGAGAATACCTGTACCTTGCCTGCTTAATGAACACGATGATGGGAACATAAACTATTTTTTTTTCCACTCGGAAAGACTTCATCCCCATTCTCTGTCTCACGTCTGAATTCTAGACTTGCTTTGTTTTTAGTTAAATTATGTTCGAATCACTTTTCCATTAGTGTTAATTTGGTGGCTTTTGCAATGTTCTTTAATTCTTCAGCTAGCAAGTAGCTTGTTCCCTGCTTAGCCCTGATGGAGGCATTCTGTTCTGCCCAGGAATGTCTTTTGATTATTGGCCTCAATGACAGAGAAGAGTTTCACACCCAGTGCTTAAATTTACATCTGAAATGTGTCTGGATATGACATCTTTTGTAGATATTTCTGCAGTATTGGTTAAAGGATAATTAGGTTTCTCCACATCTGTGCAACCTGAGTGCTGTTTGATTCTTGACCCTCATAAAAGACAGCTTAACCTTATTTACTGGTAAGATTGGGAAATAGGCGATGGCTAAGGATTTGGAAGCTCTGAGAATTTGATTGCTAGATATTGAAGTCTACAAAAAATTGGCGGCAAATTTATGTATGGTCAGGGCTGATATTCAGTTGTTTTGACAAACATTACTTGTTAAAATATTGAAATCCTTCCATATTGGCTGTTAAGTGTCCCCTCCCCCACCCCATCATTCCAGCTCTACTCTGCCTCGTCACCCCAGCTGCCACTGCCCTCCCCAAGGAATCCACACCCCTCCACCCCCACCCCATCCTCCCACCTCCACCTTCTCACCAGAACTCACACTAAAGATTTAATACCTGGCCTACCAGGTGCTTCTGATCTTGAGGAGACAGCAGTGAGTGAAGGCTTGCAGCAAAATCTTAGTTCCCTGCCCAGAAATTGAACCTGGGCAGCCTGGGTGAAAACCAGGAATCCTAGCCATTAGACCAGCAAGGGCTAGAGGCTAGAAGCACTGTTTGAAAGCAAGAATATTTCAAGGAGGCGAAAACTGTAAAAACAGGTACAAAGTTTATTATTTGAGACACAGCACAATAAGTGGGAGAGCACACAGAGAAACAGTTTAAGACAGAAGCAAGGCATAGATACACAGCCAGAGAGAAAAGAGTGTGGGCATCTTCTTTAATGAGGCGGAGAGCCCCAGAGAGGTGATCAAATCACTTATATAGAGCAGTTCTTCCAGGTCTTTGTTTGCATTTGGCCAATTATCTCACTTCTTCTTCCACACCTGACCTTTCCTAGGTCCCTCTCTGACATGCATGCACATCTTTTAGCCAAGATGGATTCCAGTGCAGAGGCCGATGGGAAGGTTGACAACACCCATTATGGTGTGGCACCCCCTCCCTTTTGACTCCCAAGGAGACTTTCTGCGCATGTGTAGTCAGGGAGGTCTCCTTGACCTCAAGAATGAGAAATATGTGGTCTCTTTATCTTTTATCCAAGCAGGACTCAGCTCCTCCTTGCTCCTGCCGTCATCTTTATCTTGGAGTCTCTGTCCACAGGGGACAGATTCCAGCTACTCATCCTGGGGCTCATCTATCTCCTGCCTCACTTCCAGGACTCTCGTCTATTGTTAGTGCCCCTGTGACTGGCTTACTTCCCATAAGTTGGTTGGCGGATGCCCTGCTGCATAGGTTGCTTAAAAACTTTTCATGTCACCCCTGTGAGGATGCATTCATCTTGCTACCTAGCACTTGAAGAACATTCAAAACATTCAGAAAACAGCCCTAAAATCTTAGAAGGGAGGTTCTATTTGGAATAGTAAAAATAATTGGGTTGACTTAAAGATGGTGACAGTATCTGGCCACTTTCATCTCAATTAATGCAATATTCCTTTTTCTGTTGTATATCTTGGAAGCGAGAAGAGTGCGGCGACTAAACTCTTGACTCATGAGTCAAAATGGGACTCTGGTCTTTTAAGACTTAATGCCCGATTTGCCTCCAAACTTTGCACCATGCTCTTAACTTGTTTTTAGATTCCAATTTCATTAGTACCCAGAAAATGAGACTTGGAAAAACGGAGGTGAGAGCAGGTTTTCCTTCTTCCTCTTTGAGATGCTTTTAGTGCCCCCTAGTGACTGTTTTGAGACAGGTTTCTTACGATTAGGTCTCCTTGACCCTGATTTTAAAAAAGAGACCTTTCTGAATCTCTCCCGTGACAAGTGCAATAACTGTGTGGAGATAGATAACAGTCGGTTTAGAGGGCTCGATATATTTTCACTTCTCAGTTCTTAGCAAAAGCAGTGCAGATTCCTGAGAAATAACAGATATATCACCTTACATATTTTATTCTGCATTCCTCATACTATATTATGTCATAGCTGAAATCCTTTGAAGACATTTATATCCGGTTTGTGTCAAAGGGCTATATAATTCATAGACAAGTACATCCTACTTTTGGAGATATAGATAAAATCTTCTGCTGGTGGGGCAAAGGAATTCTTTAAATGTGGGGCTTGACATGATATTAACTAACAGAAAGGTTCCATTTGTGGAATAATTGTGTGGCAACATTCCTGTCTTTTACTGCATGAGATACTCCACTGACTTTGAAACACTGCAACACTTAATTGATAGAACGGAGCTTTTACACCTTTAAGGTGGTTATTGACTGATGCAAGTAATTTTTGTGAAATCCCTGAATAATGAATATATCTTCAATGTGTCTTGCTGACCAGGGTGACTATTGCTCCCTTCCCGACCATGGGCGTATTTTTCTTTATAAAATCCAATGTCGAGAATGCACTACACTTCGGGAATTATAATGGAGATGTTCAGTTTCCACATGTTTATCTTTTAGTTTCTGATGTTATTGCATTATTTTCTCCTTCGCTTGTAAATTTCAGGTCTCTCCTTAAGTCCCATTAGCCTTATTAATATGCAAATGTATTGTAATAATGTATTTTACACCACTAATGAAGTGAAGCAAAGCAGTGAATAAAAAGGAAGCCCAAATTCTTGCCTTAACTTTACCCAGTTCCGGGGCAGGGGTTGGAGTAGGGGAGGAGGAATAGAGTTGGAAGCAAGGACGGTCGGCCGCAAAAAATAAAAATGATCCCCTTGTTTTCAGCGCGTTCTAGAACAGAGCTGCACGTCACAGGAAGAAAGGAGCAGCTTTGGAGCTAAAAGGCTTGGCATTAAACTTTGACACTTTAATGGTCTCTAGGATATTAGATAATATTTTATCATATAACGTTCTTCTCCGACACGGTAATGGCATCAAAACCAGATAAGATCTCCTGTCCCTGCAAACGTGCAGGGTAAGCCTCATCCCCGCAGAGATAGGACAGCAGGACCCCAGCTTCGCAGTTAACTTATCCCGAAGCTCCAATGCAAACGTTTTTTACTTCTTCGCCGGGGACGCTGTTGTGCAAACGCTACCTTCTTTTGGCGTTCTCCTCGGCTCGGTGTGCCACTGAGATTAGGTAAACAGCGCTCCAGAGCCGGGGAAGAGCGGATGGTGGTGGTGGTGGGGTAGTTGGGGGGTGTGGGGTGGGTGGGTTGGGGAATCGGTGCTTAAAGGGGCTGGAATTGAGCGGATGGGGGAAGGGTCCCGGCTGGGTCAAGCTAAAGGCCGTGAGCCGGGTTATTTAGGCAGGAGCCAGGTCCGGAGGGGAGCGAGGGACGAACCTCCGAAGCACTTAGGTCAGCGCGGCAGCCCGAGCTCGGCGTCCTTTTCTTACGCACCCCCTCGCTTCCCCATCCTTGCACTTTATCTCTTTTTGCATCCTTCCCCTGCTGCTTCCAAGCACTAGGGTGGGCTTCCCGCTGCCTCCTCGGAGTCCAAGGGCTAAGAAAGCCGGCGGCCCGCCCGGCTGGGGAGAGGTGGGGACCCGGGGGGAAGGGGACCCCAGAAGCCCTGGGACCGAGCTGACCAAAATCCTGGGAGCTGGATTACGCGCCGGAGCTCCAGTCTCCCAGAGTTGTCCATTCCTCTGCGTCCTCTTTCTCTCCCTGCCTCTGCTTTCTCCTCCTCTGGGTTTTCTCTCCAGGCCTCCTCCTTCCAGCCACTCTCACACGCCCTCCCCCTTTGCCCGGACCATTTCACTCACCCCTTCCTATAGGGGACTCTCGGCGCCCCACCCTCGTCTTTAGAATTGGGAGGCTGGAAGTCCATTCAATGGGATATATTATGCTCAGGGTTCTTGTGCCGCGAGGGAAAGAGCAAGAATGAAATCGTAACAGGGAGGGGGCGTGCTGTGCGTGCCTGGGGTGTGTGTGTTGGGGGGGGGGCAAAAAATGCAGTTTCCCCGAAGAATAAGAAGCCTTGGACCAGATTCTTCAATACGTAGCCCCACATGATGCTGTCAAAGCCCTTCAACGTGTCTTCTGGCAGCCTCAGCCTGTCCCATACTCTGCCCACCTTCGAGAGAAGCGGCGACCCGAGTAGAAGTGGAGGCGGGGAAACTTCCTACTTCCCACGACGGCTGTTTTGTACAAGGAAGAGTGGACAGTCTGCATGGCCTTGCGAGCCTGCAAGAGTCTCTACGGCAGCAGCTGCGGACCCGTCCCGCTTCCCTTCCCCCTCTTTCTGCGAGGCTCGCCAAGCCCGAGGCGGCCGGGAGCGGCAGGGGTGGGGGGAGAAGGGCGGGGAGCTCCCAGCTTGCACGCTTTCGTCCCGACCCGGGCCAAAATCCCGGCTCCGGGTGTTGCTTCTGCCTGCGTGTGAGCGAGCTGAAGAAGTAGAAAGGAGGAGCCTCGCCGGGGGGCGTGGCCTAGGCGGGGGCGGCCTCTCGGTCCGCGCGGCTGAGGCGCCTGCCATTGGCCGGCCCCGCAGTCACGGGGTGGGGGCGGGCGCCGAGGCGGGCGCCGGCCCCGCCTCCGCTCGGAGCTTGGCCCGGGCTCGCGGTCCCCCCCGGCTGCACAGACATGACACAGACACACTGTCACTGCAGCTGCTGAGCGAGCCCGGCGCTTTAGGCACGCGGCGGCGGGGCCAGCCCGAACCCCGGACCCCAGAGCTCGCCCGCCCGCCAGCCCCCCCCGCGCCGCCCCCCGCGCGGCGGCCCCCGCCTGCCCGGGCGCGGGAGGCGGGGATCGCTCGCCGGCTCCGGCCAGTGGCGCCCGGCTGCCGGCGGCGGCTGCAGCAGCCGCCCGGCTCCGAGTGCCGGGCGCTCGGGGAAGCCGGCGCGTTTCGGAGGCGGCGGCGGCCGAGGCCGGCGAGCGCTCCCGGCGGCACCGGGGCCGCCCTCCTCGGTTCCCTGCACGCACCGCGCTGTGCTCCGCCTCCGCTCCGGTGACCTTCCCGGGGCGCCTTCCCCGGCCCCGCGCCCCCGGCCCCGCGCCCCAGGCCGGGGCGAGGCCCTCTCCAGCGCTTCCTTACCGAGGAGCCGCGGGCGGGCGGCGCAGGCCCGGGGGGAGGGGTCGCCGAGGCCGGCTGCAGCGCCCCCCCGCCTCCGCGCTCTGTGCTCGGCCGGGCCGGACCGCCGCTCCTCCGCCGCTGCGCGGGAGCCCGGACGCCCGAAGCTGGGGGCGCGGCCGCGCTCGCCTAGACGGGCTGGGAGCGGGCAGGCCCTGCCCTGAAGGGGCGAAGCGGCGGGGCGCGCGGGAGGTGGAGCCGGCCCCGGCGGCCGCCCGGCGTCTCTCCCAGCGCCCCCTCCCCGGGCTCAGACCGAGGCGAACCCAGGCCCCTGCCCATGCGGGGCGCCCCCGGCTCCGTAGAGTCCCCGGGGCAGGGAGCAGCTCCAGGCAGCAGCGCCGGAGGGAGAGGAAGACGGGACTGTGCTCAGCTCCGGCGGCCCGGACCTTCCCCGTCGCGTTTGGAGGCGGGGGCCGCCCCGAAGTCTGCGCTTGTCATCGCCGCTTGGACTAGGGCAGCGCCTGCTGGGACCCCGACTCGGAACCCCCTGCGCCTCGTAGGTGGCAGCGCCGCGGCGCCACCCACCTCCTCCGCGGTCTCCCTCTGCCTGGTGGCAGTCACGGCCAAGGTAGGAGCCCCGGGGGTGCGAGAGAGCCGCCGCGGGGGCGCCCTGGTGAGCGGTGTCGGTCAACTTCTCCGAACCTGTGGCTGGTACCCCCTGTACTCGGAATGCTGGCGAAGAGGGAGGGAGTGAGGGCACAGCTTCTGCCGCCTGGGCCCGGAGCCCTGGAGAGGCTGCAGGTAGAAGTCGCCGCGTTTCTGATGTCCCCCAGGACCCGTCCCAGGGCCTGCCCTGCTTCTTAGGCTCACGGGCTGCCGAGAGCGAGGAGGAGTTTCCCGTTAACACCAGGAGGCGATGTCGACCTCCCTCCCCCGCAGCTTGCTGGCTGTGAGCACGTGTGCTTTGGGGGAACCTTCTGTGTTTAGAGCTGTCCTTTGGGCAGTCCCCACCTGCCTTTCCTGGCGTGATGCTGTGAAGAACTTTTCTTTGCTCCTTGTTGCAGAGTCGAGGCCGATTTGGGGTGAGAGCCACAGCTTGCGAGTCTCTCTATTGGACAGAGCAGTTGGGTGGCAGCGATAGCAGTAGAGGAAACCCAACCAGTGCCAGTCCTACTGGACAAAGCTGCTTGTGATGAGTGGTCACTGGGTAGCGATCCAGACAGTCTTGTGAAAGTGATTGTTTCTGAAGGGTGGAGTGACTGACTCCAAAGTTTGTGCATCCTTAAGTTATTTTGCTCAATGCCTTATTACTGTGTTTAAAATTTTACTCATAAGGAACCTCAGTCCTGCAAGCCTACCCTTGCCCGTTTGAAATTTATTAAAACGGTGAGCTTTCCCTGGAACGATCTGATTTTAAATGGGTCACTTAGGAGGGAACAGATTGTCTCTCCTGCACTGAACCATCCCCCCGGGTGACCCTGTTTAATGGGGATGGATTTTTTCGTCCCTGAGCTGATGTACCTCGTTTGAGCAGGTTTTTGCTGAATTCTGAATCTGTGAATTTTGTCACTCAGTCCATTAAAATGATCTCCCAAGGGAGCAAAATAGCAACTTACACTTCGCGTGAATGTCACAGGAAGTTTTACAGGGTCTTATGTAAGTGCCGCAAGAGAGGGCTCAGGCTTCTGCTTCCTTCATGGGCTGGGGGTGGGGATGGGGAAGGGGTGGCAGGTGGACGTTCCCGTTCCCTGAATGCAGGTGCCATCCCTCTCTGGCACTGGTGGAAATCCAAAGTGCTTATTCACTCCCTGCCAGTATGCAGTCACTTCAGGTTAATTTTCCTCCTCGCCTCTCCTGCCTTACCACCTCAGGAGTCAGCTTTGGTAGACTTAAGATAAGGGAAGGTTCTAAATTAGGAAAGGAACACGTGGAGGTTTCTCTTCTCATGTCTCACAAAAGGGTGACATGAATGAATTACTCACGGGCATGGTGGGTCCTCACTGGGGATTAAAAAAAAAAAAACTGGCTTGAAGGTTTCACACATCTCTTAGTGTACCTTTATTTTTCAGGAGTACACTTTAGTGAAAATTGCTTGAGGGAACACACATTTATCGAGCCTGGCCCTGTTAATTCCAAACTGGGAAGAGAACTACTTGGAACAGAGAGGCAAAATCGTTAAGATTTAGATCTTAGTGGGTTTTCGAGAATGGCTGGGAAAGGAAACCAGTCTCCCCAGTGGTATAGAGAGGTTTTTAAAGAAAAGATGGTATCGCTCTGGAGTGGGTGGAAGTTGCGAACAGGTATAGGCCCTCTGGTGTCACTGGATGAAGTGTGCTAGGTTGGGGGTTAACTTTTCTGGCGTGGGATAATGCAGATTCCTTTGCCTTTTAAAACATAACTAGAAGGGCCTTGGGAATGAAATGAAAGGTTTTTCCATCTCATCATAGGTCCCAGGAGTGCTTCCACCTCTTGGGAAGGAGGTGAAGGTTTCCTGTGGTTCTGGGTTCCTGAGCTGTGCTTGAAAGTTGATGCAGGAGTGTCTCCATCCTTCAGCCACCTACAGTGGCAGGACACTAGGGGGGACTAGTTTTCTATTCCACCACTGATAAACCTATGTCACAAAAGGCTGTGGTTTGTCTTGAAGGCTCAGGAACCTAACTTTTTGCTACCCAATGCATGCTTGCACTAATGAGGGGATTCCCAATGCTTAAGCGATGGGCCTGCTTACATCTAAAGTGTCATTTGGGCAGCTCAGAACACGTTAACTGCAGAGTATTATGTGAGACTGAGCAGACTCAGTGATAATCTCTAAGTAAGTGAGGGCTATAAATTTTGGGGAGACAGAACCTCCTGCAAACTCCATCCTTTGGGTATTAGACCGTGCTAACTCTAAGTTCCCGGGGGTTTGTAATCAAAACTCCCTCCTTTGGGTTTTGGGCTGTACATCTGCCATCTTCATAAAATCATGCTGCCTCCATTCTAGATGGAGTCTAGAACTGACTCCATTAAACTTAAAATTCCTCACTGTTGTCCCCTTAAAAGCACATACCTTGTATGTATACAGATGTAACGTAACATTTGGCAGTGTGCTTGCACTTTCATCTCAGATGCTCTCTCTGCACTTTCAACGGCATTAAATCATTAGCGTCCAGGTGTCTTCCAGCAGAAATTAAAGATAATTCTATAGCCGCCGAAGAACAAAGCCGCGTGGCCCAGGCTTACCCACTGTGGCCAAGTCTTATCAAAGCTGACTCCAGAGGTGGGCAGACAGGAAAGGTTGGAGAAAGAGTCTAAGAAGAGACTACCCAACTCAGAATACTGGCACGAAGAGAGGCAGATGTCGCCAAGATTTAGGACTTCCTGGATTCTTTTATATATATATATATATATATATATATATATATATATGTGTGTGTGTGTGTGTATATATATATATATCTTTTTTTTTTTTTGCGGAACGCGGGCCTCTCACCGCCGCGGACTCTCCCGTTGCGGAGCACAGGCTCCGGACATGCAGGCTCAGCGGCCATGGCTCATGGGGGCCCAGCCGCACCGCGGCATGTGGGATCCTCCCGGAACGGGGCACGAACCCGTGCCCCCTGCATCGGCAGGCGGACTCTAAACCGCTGCGCCACCAGGGAAGCCCAAGACTTCCTGGATTCTTAAAGACCCAGGGCAGCATATAGAGTTAGACTCAGAGTTTGGATCTGTGAACCTGCACGAGTTATTACATTTCCTAGAACTCTGGAGTCTGGTAGACTGCATCTGTGATCCTTTACTCATATGTATAGTGCATATTTAGGTAGTCTGAGGAGACCTTTTGTTGTGGCATAGGGAAGCGGTCAGCATAAAGCTTTATTTCAGCTATCGAAGGCTCTGTAGGTTGATTCTCATGGTGCAGTATAAGTATAGCCAAGGAGTTAGAGATCGGAACAGGAGAACACTATGAAATTTTCCATTGAGCGTCAGCTAGTGAAAACTGGTCATGGGGAATTTATATATATACTGTGATCTTAAGGCATGAATGAAGTCTTACGAATTTCAAGGAAGCCACATGGCAGAGGTGGAGGAAGAAAGTGACGCAGGATCCTGGCCTTCCTTAGGGTCCATGAATAAGGTGAAGGTGTCTTTGCAGCCAGAGATTCTCAGAGAGTGGGGAGCACATGGGGCCAGGGCTGTAAGACCCAGGGGACTGAGAACTCCAGGCACCCTGCCATTGACACCCCTTGGCAATACAGCCACCTCACGGGATCTGCTAGTGTTGATGAGGCTTTGCGGTTCTGCTCCAGAGCATTTGACATTGAGAGGTACTCAGGTCCTCTGTTCCTCCCTGACCACATTGACATTCGGAGAGACTTTTCTCCTTTTAACTTAGCAAGTAACAGCTGAATGTCTGTTATGTGACAGATGCCATGTTCTGTGTAGAGGTTGCAGAGGGTCCACAATTAGTTTATAGTCTTTTGGGGGCAGGCAGATGTTGAACCATTGCTGTGAGCTGCTCACGTACAGGTTTGTTCAAAGTAAAACCTTGAGTTTGCCAGGATAGTAGAACAGGAGGGAATCCCATGCAGAAAGAACAGCATGGAAACCTTAAAATATGTAGTGTGAATGGAGAGCAGTCAGTAGTGTGGCTGTAAGAGGGGCTGTTCTGGAAGAGGAAAGCTTGGTGTTAGCAGGGAAATAATTTAATAGGATTCCTGGTTTCATGCTCTGTGTATTCAAGCCCTGGCAAGAATGGTGGCTGGATAAGGTCCAGGAGTACCAGTTGGTTATCCCACATTGTTATTACAAACAGAAAAGGACATTTTCTTTTTTGTCCTTTATCCTTCTACATATAGCATTTTGCCTGTTCTTTAAAAAACTATTAGCAACGCAAATAAAGAAAGGGTCTCTTATCAACCCGAAGTCTGCCCTCTTGTGTATGTGAATTACATCTGGGGCTTTCATTACGTGATTATGCAGCAGTGGGAGAAATGACAGAGTTACTTGACAAGTGATAGAGTGGCAGAGGGACACAAATTTTTCCCTGTGAGAGTGTATTCTATTTTGTCATATTTACTTCTGGGTAAAGTTATGGCTGCAGTTAACATTTGAACAAGGTTCTTGTGTTTGAATCATCTCAGTTCTGGCCTCAACTTTCTTTGCTGTTGGAAAAAGAAGAGTTTTATAGTTTTGAGGATGGGTGTGGGCCTGCCTATGTGTGTGTTTTGTGGAATGAGGAAACTATGAAGTAAGGAAGAGAGGCAACGATGTAATGGCCAGAGGATATTAGAGAGAATGGAAAACTGCAGTTGTTAGAGCGATCCCCAGGGTCAAATATATTTAGTTTTTCTGAAACAGGAGCCAGAAGGACAGTGGAGGTAGAAGAAGCCCCAGTGTGTGTGTGTGTGTATGTATGTGTTTGTTTTGTCTCTGTCATCCTTCCCTGAGTTGAGTTGACTGGTAGGCAGGGTGGTATAAGTAAAATTTGGAGACCTGGGTTCTCATCTTTCATCATCCTATGCTAATTTGCTGTGTGACCTTAGAATACGTCTTGATCTCTCTGGGCTTCAGGTGCTGTCTCCAAAGTTCAGTGCGTTTTTCGTCTCGTAACTAGGAATGTAGAGGCTCAGAGATAGGGCTTGCCTAAGTTAGTGGCAAAGCTCAGACTATTTAGGTTTTCTAGCTTTCCAGCTCTGAAATGGGAAGAGGCCTGACCAGTTCCAAGGTATACTCTGCCTTGAAATATCAGACACTACAAGTATGCAGTGCTGAAGAGAAGAACCACAAAGTCTTTTCTGTGTTGGTTGTAGATTCCGTAGACTTGTAGACTGCATTAGAACTTCTCTGATACCTTAAGCCATTCATAAGCAGCTGGGCTTGCTTGCTAACTTCTTATGTATTATGGGAACCAGTGGGTTTGGGAATGTTACCTACTCTTTGAGAACTGCTTGCGATGATGTGCTTTGTGATAAAAAGCAGTGCTGAAAATTTTAATTGTTTCCAAATTAAGTCAATGAAAGCTGAGTTGAGCCTGTGGGATTCTGCGAAGCCTGGGCTCTAACAGGGAAAGGGGAATCTTCTCATTTTGCCAGGGCGGTTACCTCGTAGGGGGAGCTGGGGGGTGAGTGTTAAGGGAGGGATGTTGGGAAGAAAAACAGATTCAGAAAAGCAATTGTGTAAAAGTACGAGTCAGGAAAATTGCAAACCGACTTAATTTTATGCCACCAAATTTGTGTTGTTAGAGAGAAGCTTCCTCATCATTCTGGCACTGATGCTGTCCTGGGTGGAGAGGGCAGTGCTTATTGGAAAGAGGAGATTTGAAGTTAAGTACAATTATAAATGTAAGGTTTGTGACATTATTATTTCAACCTTGAAGGTAAGCATAGGAATGCCCTGTTTTAGGAGAATTGGGAGAATTTGTTTTTCACTCTTCAACTGTTTATTCCATAATTGAAGCTAAGTGTAAGAATGGCCTATTTTAGGAGAATTTGGCTTATAAATCTTATTTTAAAAGCAAATAATTTAAGAGAAGTAATTGTTTGGGGTACAAAAGGATTTTTATTTTACAAAAAGGATTCATAGCAAGCATCTTTTTAATAGCTAGTCCCTTAATTGTATTTCAGGTTATTTGATTAACGCAATCATGATGGATGCTTTGGGGAGCCTTACCTGTTACAGAAAACCAAGGGTTTTTCAAATATAAACTTTTCCATGTTTTAACATATACCTCACCGGGTTCACCTGCCAAGGAGTCTAATATTGAACTGTGTTACAGAAAGAAGGACAGTAGTTACATAAACTTTGTAACCACTGACTGACAGACCACATGGTGTTACTACTTTGCTTACTTACTTACTGGGGGCAGATTTCTGGTTTAACCACTGTTCATCCTGGAGATTGCAGTCGTTAAGTACCACCTGCGTGAGTTCCTCAATCACCCTCACATTCTGCCTCTAAGGATATATCAGGAACAGAAGTGGTTTAAAAAGGAAATCAGGTAAGCGTTTCCAGGATTCTGAGTTTTCCTACTTTCAGAGACATGGAATTAATTTTGTTCCGCCTAAGTATATGGTAGAGGCAATATGCATGAGATATTTACAGGAAAAACCCTCGAAATTGTGCTCGCTCACGAAATATCTTGGGCTTTTGGTTTTTTTTTGTTCCTTCATCGCTTGTGAAAGTTTCCAAAAAAGAATTGGTTCTAGGAATGAAAGAAAACGTAAGGCGTTTAAGGCTCCAGAGGTAATTTTGGGTAACCTGGAGTGGTAGATAAACACAGACTGGGGCTAGAATGGGAAGTGCAGCCTCACCCATGATTTTAGCCTCTTTCGTCGCATTAGGGGGCTGCCCTTTGGACGTACAGCAAACGCACATGGAGATGGAGCCCTGGCTACTGGGCGAGGCTTGCTCTTAACAGAGTCCTTTTTTGACGTACCCAGGCCAATTGGGAAGAAAGGGCTTCTGATCTTTCCAGCTCTCCACGGTAGCATTAGAATTTAGGGGAATTTACAGCAGAACACAGGCATGCGGGGATTTCATCCTTCCTCTTTTTTTTTTTTTTTTAATTTAAAATCAGTAGCGAATCATGTGGACTCTTCAGTGTTATTCTGTGACTAGAGACTGCCTTGATGCATTAAACACATGTTTGTTATTATTAAGGTTAACATTTTTGTGGCTGACTGGGAGCCATCCCCTCCCCGCTTTTGTTTCCAGAACAGTTGCGTAGGTCCTTAATCTGCCAACCCTGTTTGTGTACCAGCCTCCTCGACTGATGTCAGCTCTCATCCGGGAAGGGAATGGTATTTTGTGGTTGTCTGCGGAGCTACCCAAGTGATAAGCAGGAAGGGGCTTTTCTTGCTTCCAGGCATGGTGCCTGGTGCTTAGTAGGTCTACACTGAATAAACAGTTGTGTCCACACAGAATGATTTGCGTTCCGAGTTGTGTTTCCAGCTCCGGGGTGGGGGTGTTGGGGAGGGAGAGGTGAGTAGGATACCAGCAGACTCACAGCCTCAGACTCCTTCAGACCTCTCCCGAAAGCTGTTATTTTAAAAATGTGAAGGACATTTCAGATCAGCGAAATGAATTCTCTTAGGGATTCATTGTTGTGGTGAAGACATTGACGGCTTTGTAGAAAGGCAAGGAAAGTATAATCCTGGAATGCGGCGTGTGTTTCCTTTCCTCTGAGTTTGTAAGGATTTTGACTTATCTGGCCTGGGAGGGGTGAGCAGGCTGTAATGCTTGTTCGTGTGTGCATGTCAGGGTGCCTTGAAAAGCATCTTAATAAATACCTTAGGATGGACTGTGGGCTATGATCTTTTCGGCACCGGTGATGAATGTGCAGTGACTTAGACGTGGATCGGGCCAGGGCTCCCACGTTCAGAGGATGAAGTGGGCCCGAGAAAACAGGGGGGACTCGAGTGCTTTTCATCCAGTAGGAAGGACTCTCCTCCTCTCTGCCATCTTGGCATCTTCTCCCCCTTCTCTGTTGGTGCGAATCCTTCCCGCCTGGGCTTTGAAAGTACTTATGGATGCCTCCTCCATAAGTGGAAGACAGATCTGTGATGTTGAGACAGCTCGGGGGCTGCAGGAGACCCTTGAGCCCGCTCGACCTTCATTTCACAGCTCTGGAAACTAAGGCTGGGGAGGTCAAATTATCCAGAGGGGAGGCAGATCCAGAGCCCCTGCTTCCTGACCACCTCATGTGGCCCAAGGCTCTGCTCTGCCTTCTCACACCCCGACTTTCTGGTTGTCTGTCTTCTGCTCCCTGCCCTTTCATCCAGCATACTCGACTTCAGTCTTCTCCTCACACACGTTCTTCGTGCTCTGCTTTTGTGCCAGACGCTCTTCTGTTTGACCATTTTGTGTCATTTCATCTTTATGGTAACCCTACGAGGTGGGTGGTCTTACTCTTCCATTTTCCAGGTATGGAAGCTGAGGCTTGCCCAGGTCACACAGCTGTGGAACGTGGAGCCAGGACTTGACTCACAGCTGTTCTGCCTCCTCTGTCTGCTGTCTCTGTGCTGACCTGGGCTCTAGTCAGAATCTCTGCTTCCTGCTTACAGGCCCTATACACTCTTGTCTCCTTGATGGCATTGGTTAACATCTACTAAGCCAGCATTCACTCATCCGCCAACATTCATGAAACTCCTGCTCTGAGAGGTGTCGGCTTGACATCAGGAACAGGGAGGTGAGGAAATCACCTGCCTGCGTCATCTAGTAGCCTCGTCTTGGTGAGGGAGGTAAATACTAATAAAGACGTGGACAGGGCAGTGGGCACTGTGTCTTGGTAGCATTACGCTTGAGGGAGTCAAAGAAGGAGAAAGCATTAGATTGGGTCTTAGTGAATAGGAGCTGGAAGGATAGAGTGACAGGGAGCATCACCTAAAACATCCCAAAGGCCATGCCTGTTCCCTTCTACTTGGCATTGTCAATATCTGTATACTTTCCCTATTCTTTTCCTTATGTGTAAGTGCCTCAAAAAGCACTGGGACAGGGTTGCACCCATCCGGCTATACTTCTAGCACTTAGGAATCTTTCAATAAACATTTATTCAATTAAATTGAAAGCCTTCTGTCCTTGCCCTCAAGCAACATAGTTAGAGAGATTGGGAAAAAAAACATGTGTGAGAAGTTAAACAACAATAGAAGATTCAAGTGAACAGTTCAGAGCGGCAATAGGAATGATGTGGCAGTGCAGTGAATGGTTGTGGATTATTGGAACCCAAAGTTGATGGGAAATCAGAGGCGGGAGTTTACTTTAGCTGCTTAAAGGCAGTGGAGGTAGGATTTGCCTTGGGTCCTTGGACCCAGGATGATTAAGATTTGAATGGAAGAGTTAAAGGGAGGTAGAGCAGCCAGCTAGGTTGATGAATGCACAAATATGAATTTTGGGGTTATAAAGTAAGTCGGCTTGGGTTTCCATTAGCAAGGAGCTGGAGATGAAGTTGGCGAGGTGGATTGGGGCTGTGGACTTTTGGAAGGCAGGACGACTTTTGATTGGGAGGACGGTGTACGCAAAGCTCTGTTTTAGGAAGATGAACCTAGTGGCAATATCGGGGCCAGACTGGAGTGGGGAGAGATGGTAGCAGGGAGGTCGCTGAACAGGCTTTTGTACTAGTTCGGATATGAAGTTCTAAAGGCCACTGAGCTAGAACTGGTACAGGCGGATGGAAACAGAGGGAAGCTTTGGGATTTCTCTGATCCCAGTCATTGGTACTGAAGTGCGAGATGGTTTTCATTGCCCACTGGGAAGCGGCCTCACTGGCATAAAGTCTGCTTGTGACAGTAGCAGTAGTTCTTAGAATGGCACTCTCTCCCTTGGCTGGGCTGGCCGTGGGGATGGGGCTGGGCTGAAAATGTCCTCTCCGCAGCCTCTCTTATTGGGGGTTTGTTCAGATGAGCCCCGGGTGATAGAACAACCTTTTTACCTAGTCTAGGAGGACACCCAATAAGGGGTAGAATGTAGAAAATTTTTCTTTTCCTCATGAGTGGTTCCTGAAGCAGCTGCGGAGGGCCGAGAGAGAAATTATTGGAACTCTGACATGTGGGCTCCGGATCCACCTTAAAAGTGAAGCTGGGCCATGCTTCCCGTGACTGGTGGTGTGTCTCTGCCCGAGGAGGGCCTTGCTGAGAGATTACAGGACACACTTTTCAGAAACGTGGAGTAAGCCATTCTGGATAACAGAATTTTTCAAATAGGAGAGTCCAATTCCTTATAGGGAGTCTTTATTTGGAATCTTTAAAGAACGAGGGCTTTTCTAGGATGTTCTGTGTATTTACCCTCACTGGCTCACTCTCAGCCACTGGAAAGCATCCATCTTTCTTATCAGGACACACAAAGCTTGTTGTGAACTGGCCCCTGCCTGTCTCTGCAGCCTCATCTTCTCTTGCCAACCCCACCCACCACCCACCAAACCCCAGCTCATTATTTTCCTTCTTCACTGCTTACTTTCCCCCAAATCTGCCAAGCTGTGCACCTACCTCTCCTTCTGGCTGATAAGCTCTTTCCCTCTTTATTTGCTTGGGGTGCTTCTGTTTTTCCTCCAAAACACAGTTCAGGCGGTCTTTCCTTCAAGCTTCTCCTGGTACTGGGTGCTGAACTGTATCTGTCCTTGGACTGGCTTCTCCTGCTGTGCTTTTCTGCACTGTGTTCCCCGAGCTTCCAGATGGCTGGCTTGCCCGGAGTGTGGGAGCCCTTCAGTAAAGATGGCTCTGGGGAATCTTCAGTGTTTTGCCGTATGCCTGGACCATGCTGTCTCTACCCTGTAAGTGGTGGGTGGTGGTGGTGGTGGTGATTTTGGATTGCACTGAACTTGCTATTCAGGTATAATGTAACCTTTTCTAGTTTAACCTTTAGTGTTATGCTGTACTGCAGGGGTATTCCTGAATCTAAAGAATGCATGCCCTTTTGCTGATGATCAGGTGGTGGTGGGCCATCCCTGGGGCCCATTGATGCCTTCAAGGAATGTGGTGCAGGTGGTGGAGGAGGAGGGGGGGAGGAGAAGGAGGAGGGGGAGGGGGAGGAGGAAGAGGTGGTGGAGGAGGAGGAGGTGGTGGAGGAGGAGGAGGAGGAGGGGGAGAGGAGGAGGTGGTGGAGGAAGAGGAGGGGGAGGAGGAGGAGGGGGAGGGGAGGAGGGGAGGAGGAGGGAGGAGGGGAAGGGGGAGGTGGGGGAGGAGGAGGAGGAGGTGCCTTTGCTGCCTTTTCTGCTCTTTCCTTGCTGCGTTTCTCTGCTTTTTCCATTTTCTCAGATCTTCAGCCTCCTCGTTCCTCTCCTCTTAGGAATTTTTTTTTTTTTACAAATTTATTTTATTTATTTAGCTGTGTTGGGTCTTCGTTGCTGCGTGTGGGCTTTCTCTGGTTGCGGCGAGCGGGGGCTCCTCTTCGTTGCAGTGCGCGGGCTTCTCATTGCGGTGGCTTCTCTTGTTGCAGAGCACGGGCTCTAGGCGCGTGGGCTTCGGTAGTTTTGGCTCGTGGGCTCTAGAGCGCAGGCTCAGTAGTTGTGGTGCACAGGCTTAGTTGCTCCGCGGCATGTGGGATCTTCCCGGACCAGGGCTCGAACCCGTGTCCCCTGCGTTGGCAGGCGGGTTCTTTTTTTTTTAGATGCTGGGGGTAGGAGTTAATTAATTAATTAATTAATTTTTGGCTGTGTTGTGTCTTCATTTCTGTGAGAGGGCTTTCTCTAGTTGAGGCAAGCGGGGGCCACCCTTCATCGCGGTGCGCGGGCCTCTCACTATGGCGGCCTCTCTTGTTGCGGAGCACAGGCTCCAGATGCGCAGGCTCAGTAGTTGTGGCTCACGGGCCTAGTTGCTCCGCGGCATGTGGGATCCTCCCAGACCAGGGCTCGAACCCGTGTCCCCTGCATTAGCAGGCGGATTCTTAACCACTGTGCCACCAGGGAAGCCCGGCAGGCGGATTCTTAACCACTGCGCCACCAGGGAAGCCCTCCTCTTAGGCTTTTTAAACCCTGATGGAATCATCGTCAGACAATCTAAAACACATCCTTTTTTCAAGTGTTTGATTGAAGACCTTATCCTCAAGTGTTTTCTGTTTTCTGGTCGCGGTGTTGGTCCCTAGATACTGATGGAGCCTTTGACTGTGGTGTCTGTTTACTAGGCTTAATACCACTCCACATTCCTAGAGAACCTGTTGCAGAATTGCAATTATTATTGATTGAGAAGTTATCAAACAGTGATGGGGAGTGGCTAGGGAGGACTGGATGAATTTGTGCAGAAGCTCAGCATCAGCGCCCAGAGACTGCTGGATAAGCACGTGTTTATGTTGGATATTTGTTATTGCCTCTGGTATTTGTGAGGTCCATTTGGGTTTTTATTACACTGCCCTTGTAAGCCAGGCATTGGTGCTGCATGAGTAGGTTTGCTTCGTGAATCACAGAGGAGTGATAGATGAACCCTGGGCTTATCAGATGGTTCGTGTGATCCAGGTGCTGTGCCTTATGAGCCTGCGCTTGGCATGGGCACTGGTTACGTGGTTCAGGAAGTCCTTTGCTTTTCCTGTGGTGGACTGACCTAATGCACACCAAAGGATGCTTTCTCTGGCTCGTAGTTGTTGACATTTTCCTTTTCGTTCTGCTCGGGTTTATCCATAACTCCTGTTGACGCAGCATTTTTGAGCTCATTAAATCTGTTAATGTGTGTGTAATGCTTGGGACAGGAGCTGGTACACAGAAAGCACTCCATACGTATTAGCTGTTGTAATTGATGTTTGTATTTAGAGCCTCTCCACTGTTTCTCTCTCTCCCCCTTCTGGTGGTTGTGCTTGTTGGTAAAGTAAGAAAACAGCTCCTGGGGCTGAGGAGGGGGAATACCGACTTTCTCTGTTCAGCCCTGTCCAGAGGTCTCAGAAAGTTCACAGAAGCCCTGAAGGTAAAGGCAAACACTTGCCCACTAATCACCTAAGGCCATTTTTCAGGAGCTTTTGGTCCACCTTGCTATCTACTCTCACTGGGATTTGGGCTCCAACTGGTAAGGTGGATGAGAGCCAGTGAAGGGTATAGGAAAGGACTCTTGGCAAGTTGTGATGAGCAGTATTTAAAATAACAGTAACAATAATAATGGGTGGTCACAAAGATAGCTCCCATTTATCAGTTGTTTCTTATGTGCTTCTGAAAAGTGCTTGACATGCATGGTGCTTTTTTTTTTTTTTTTTTGCGGTACGCGGGCCTCTCACTGCTGTGGCCTCTCCCGTTGCAGAGCACAGGCTCCGGACGCGCAGGCTCAGCGGCTACAGCTCATGGGCCCAGCCGCTCCGCGGCATGTGGGATCTTCCCGGACCGGGGCACGAACCCGTGTCCCCTGCATCGGCAGGCGGACGCTCAACCACTGCGCCACCAGGGAAGCCCCCTGCATGGTACTTTTTGATCCTACAGCACTCTGAGCTGCAGTTTCATTTTACGGGTGAGGAAACTGAGGTGCACAGAGGTTATTTGCCCACGTGGTAAAGCCAGAGACGGGAACTCAGTTCTATCTCCAGAATAATTTCCTCTTCATCTCTGACCCATGATCTACTAGCCCAGGTGTCTCAGCACTGGAATATACATAACCCTGGTGATACCGAAGCCTTTCGTGGAGTATTGCAAGTGTGGATAGTTTTAAGGGAATCAGTTTCCAGATTTTCGACCTCATATATGGACCCTTTCTTGAAACTGATTGGACTGAGACCACCCCTTTTCACAGTCATTTGTCCCTGTTTTATAAAAGGCACGTCTCTTGCCCAACACTAATCTTGCTCGCGTGCGTTGCTCTGAGTATAGAAACCTTAAGGGGCACTGAACAAAGGAACTATGAAATTGGTGTGTGGGAACCTTCTAATCAAGGCACTTTTACAAGGCTGCCCTTTTCCACATTCTTTTTTACTTGTTTAAACTTGCTGCTAGAAACAGGGCATATGGGGCCCCTTTCTTATGCTAAGGAATGATATAAAATTTTCAGATCTTAAGAAATAACTTGCTTTTAACTTTTTAAAATGAATGATGGGTATCAGATTGTTAGATTCTGTTTAAAAAATATGATGTGGAAGTCTTTTTAAAAAATGCTCGTGTTTACAATATGTTGGAAATTCTATTCTTAGAAGGTATTCAGTTTCTGATGAAAACTTTAGACGTCAGCCTAAAAATAGGCAAGCTTTTCAGAATTAAATTAAAAAAAGCTTGAAGCTAATTGTACTAAGATACTGAAGTTCAGAGTGGAAATTCTGAAGTTGTTTTCTGCCACAGACCCTTCTGCACCAAAATATTATTTTTTCATAGAATTTCAGGGGCATCAGTGTCTCCTAAGGCTCCATCATTGCACTCCTGATTAAGCACCCTTGAAATGATAGGGAATTGCAGTAAAATGTAAACATAGTTTCAATTTTGATGAAACTATTATATATGTAGTTAGACGTGTGATCTTTTATACCAGAGTGCCTTAGTGGCTCAGCAAGGACTGTTTCAGACATAACTGATAGAAACCCAATTCACACTGACATTAAAGAAAAAGAAATGGACTTTATCTGCTTCAGTAACTGGGAAAAAAAAAAGGGCAGCTTCAGGTAGTGCTGGATCCAGGTCCTCAAATGTCATCCTGAAGTCCTTGCTTTGTCTCTTGGCTCTGCTCTCTTCTGTGCTGGCATCATTCTCAGGCGGAGTGTCCCTGTCAGGTGGCAGGGATGGTCCTCAGGAGCCCCAGGCTTACATCCCTCACCATGACAGCTGAAGGAGAGAATTTTTTTCCCAGTAGATCTGGTGAAAGTCCTGGTCATGATCTGGTTGGAAGGGCCAAGGTCACATCCTTGAACCTGGTCAGGGGAGATGGGGTCCGTCCTATTCGAATTGCTTGGGGAGAGGAGAAGGGGGCTTCCTGAAGAGAAGCTGGGCAAACAAAATCCCAACATGTTCTGCAGGAAGATTAACCTGAAGACCTTGAAGATCAAATGGACTACCGGTATCTTCTCTAAAAGCCTTTCACTCTCCTGGGTATGCTTCTTCCCTTCCATGCACCACCAGCCAACACTCTTACCTTTATGATACCCATCTGCCCATTGACAAAATGACATTAGTGATACCGTCTGTTGCCTGCTTTGGTAATTTCAAGACTCTTAAGGCAGTGCCCCAAATCCCTGGCTTAATGTATTTTGTGATTTCATTTTTTAAAAAAGCCATTAGTTATGCGATTAAGAAAAAAATTAAAAATTATGGAACTCCATCTGTGTTAGTTTGCTAGGGCTGCCGTAGCAAAGTACTAGGGACTGGGTGGCTTAAACAAGAGAAATTAATTTTCTCACAGTTCAAGAGGCTAGAAATCCCAGATGAAATTGTTGGCAGCATTGTTTGTCCTGAGGCCTCTCTCCTTGGTTTGCAGATGGCCATCTTCTCCCTGTGTCTTCACGTGGTCTTTCCTCTGTACGTATCTGTGTCCTAATCTCCTCTTCTTACACCAGTCATGCTGGATTAGGGCCCACCTTCATGACCTCATTCAACCGTAATCATCTCTTAAAAGACCTTTTCTCCAAAAACAGTCACATTCCGAGGTCCTGGGGGTTAAGGCTTCAGCATATGAATTGGGGGGGGGGGTATGGTTCACTCTATATAACACATCTGTTATTTTAACTCTGTGAATGGGTTATATTTTGAAAAATAATATTAATACCCATACCTTGTTTAAAACCCAAGTTAGTAACAGGTTCACCTGTGCAAATGCAAGCTCAACAGTTTCAGGGATGGTAACTTTGATGCAGTTTGCTGTTTGGGTATACTTTTGCCTTCAATAGGAGTAGAGAGAAGACAGTGTACAGGTGAGCACTGGTGGTTTGAGTTTGTCAAAGATGCCTGGGATCGGAGAGTGGGAATCTGGACCTTTCTTGTCCTTAAGCTCAGTGCTACCTCTGTTATTGCAGTAACAACTTTTCTGAAATCCCCGAAGGGTGCACTCTGGTTGTGAAATGAGTTTTAGGGCTTTTGGGGGAGTGTGGGGTAGGCGGCTGCCGAAGGCAGGATTCTTCCTGTTTCCACTGGAGCAGTGGTTGATCTGGCTGAGAGCTGTGCCGGGCTCTCCTTGTGCCAGGGCTGGTGTGAGTGAAAGAGAATCTTGTCACCCTACCTTTTGTGTCTTAGGGAACAAAGTTTGCAAGCAAGGGGGTTAATGAGTCACTTTGATCCAAGTCACTAAAGGGCCACCGTTGCATCAGAAATTGCTTTCTATTCACACCCAAGGCTCATCCTTTTTAAGCGCCTCAGATGACAAACCTGTCCGTTATTCTCCTCTGCTAAGCGGTTGTCACTGTTCTCTTCCCGGCGTTAATTATTGTTTTAATATGGCTTGCGTGTTCATTGTCTGGTCTGTCGATGTTTGTAATGGAATATCACAGCCGAAAGGAAGTGGGGAAGAGGTAGCAAATGGTAGTCTTTTCATGTCAAAACCCCAAAAATCTCCCACCTGAATTTTGCTTACCTACAATCCAGAAATTCCAAAACTTAAAGAGTTTGGAAAGCAAGCTGCTACAGGACGTGGTTGAAGTGCACATGTGTTACCTGGGAGGACGATGAGCTTTTGAAAAATCCATCCACATAATATCACTCCTTCATAGGCCAGTGTGGGTGGTGGTAACTGATTTGGAGATTGTCTTTATTGAAAGCAAATGCCAGTCTTGAAGAGTATAGGACCCAGGAGCAAGAAGTTTTGACCAAGCAAAATGTTGTTTGCTAGCTCATCTTGGATAAGGCACTTACCTACTCTGTACTGGCTACGTACGGCTGCTGTAACGAAGCGCCACAAACTGGGGCACTTAAAACAACAAGTGGGATGTTGTACAGTTCTGGAGGCTAGAAGTCTAAAATCAAGCTGTCTCAGGTGTCAGCAGGGCCACAGTCTCTCTTTTGGCTCTGGGAGAGAATCGTTTCTTGCCTCTTCTAACTTCTGGTGTTTGCTGACAGCCCTTGACGATCCTTGGCTTAGAGATGCATCACTTCAGTCACGTGGCCGTCTTCTCACTGTGTGTCTTCACATCGTCTTCCCTCTGTGTGTGTCCCTGTGTCCAAATTTCCCCCTTTTATAAGGACACCAGTCGTAGGGGGTTAGGGCTCAGTCCAGTGACCTCATTTTAACTTGAATCCTCTGTAAAGACCCTATTTCCAAATATGGTCACCTTCTGAGGTCCTGGAGATTAGAACTTCAGCATATCTTTCTTGGGGAACACAGTTCAACTCATTACTCTCCTAGCTTTATTTTTCCTCCTCCAGAAAACAAGGTCCACCTTCAACCTAAGGTTCAAACACAATCATAAGAGAAAGCACCCTAGAAAATATATCCCCCGGGTGATGGCAGAATGCCCCACGGGATGTTACATGTCTCTTATTCCCGCTACATGGTATCTTGGGAGCATTTGGATCTAATACATGATATGTACTATGCAGTTTTTCTTTCTCTTTTGGCGGTGCTGCGTGGCATGTGGGATCTTAGTTCCCCGACCAGGGATTGAACCCACGCCCCTTGCATTGGAAGCATGGAGTCTTAACCGCTGGACCGCCAGGGAAGCCCCCCGTGCAGTTTTTCAGTTGGAAGTCCTTTGGGGTGGTGTGACCTGGGCTGTGTGTTCGGTGGAAACTTGGAGCAACTTGCAAGTTGGCAAGATTTGCAGGGGAAGTTCCCCCCAGAGGGTGGAGCTGTGGCCCCTTAGAGTGGCCTGTGGCTGCATTATCCTGGCTTGCTGGCCACTCACTGCCGCTCCACAGTACAATTTGGATGTGAATCCTGAGATATCTGTCCCAACTCCTGAATCTTCCATGGAGAGCGTGGGAATGTGTAGCAGTTTTATTGGTTTCTTTTCATGAGTTGTATTTTGATATTCAGAAGAGGTTCACTGGGGCACAGGCTAAGAATGTTTTCAGCATATGCTTCTCTTTTGCCGGCTCCTAATAACTTGCAGTGGTCAGTAAAAAAACCGACACAACAAACCGACCCGAAACAACCCTCAAAACCCTCACGCTGACATTTAAAGGACTTGGCGTCTTTAACTGCCTTTTACATACAGCACAGTTATGCGTTGCTGTCAGAGTATATGTACGTGTAGACGTTTTCTTTGAGACGCTCAAAGCTCTGCAGAAGTCTCACTTTGTGGGCTAGCTCTTAGCTCTCTCCCCATCAGCTGGTTCAGAGTTTTTAGGGGCTGCAGGTCATGGATGCCACTTGCCTCTGTTTCAGTCCTTTGTTCACTCCTTCGGTGAACATGCAGTTGTCAGTCATCTGCTGTGTGCGAGTCACTGTGCTGGGCTCTGCGGTGGGGAGGAGAGCAAGGGCCCTGCCTGCGTGGAGCTCTCACTCTGGGTGGCCTGGTTCATTGTGACTGGGTTCGCTTGTCTCCCAGATCTCCGTCCTGTTTGCAGGCAGACCTCCCTCCTCTGCCACCTGCCCCTGGCATCCTGGGCTAAAAGCTACCGTATATGTAGCTCCATTTGGTATTTATTGGGTTGTTAACACCAAACTTTGCAAAGCCAGAGAGGCATCACTTTGTTAGAAGGAAACCTCTTTATTCCACTCCCAAGAGGCCACTCGGCAGGCTCTGAGGTCCATAAGACCCAGCTCCAAACCTAACACAGGAAGAGCTTGTAACCTTTTTTTTGCCTTTTCAGAACTTGACCCCTTTATAGAGTATTTTGAGAGTTGGGCTCCATCGGGCGGGTTTTATGTCTGTGCCTCTCGGATGGGCCATGAAGTTCTGGGATCAGTTTTGTTATATGGCAGCCTCGTGCAGTGCGGTGCTTGGAAGCCTTACGGCACAAGAAGTGGTCTTTCCGTGGCGGGATTTCAGTGTGGTAATTGACATGGGGATGCCTGAAAGGACTATTGGTGTCTCCATGCCGCACGTGGGAGTCTGCAGCCGTCTTGCACAAGAGCTGAGGGGATTTGTTGCCCTGCTCACTTCTGATGGGGAAGAGTGCAGACGGGTCCCCTGTGGACATCTGGCCCAGCACATTCTGTCCTTGGGTTCCCGTCCTTCCATCCACTTCCTGGTGGGTAACACTGGGAGAGGATTTGGTTACAGTATTCAGAATGCACTGTCCTGGAAGACAACTTGAGGGTTGAGGGGCAGGAGGGAAGATTTCTACACGGATCGGGGAGAAGATGTCTCGGACAGTTGCATAATGGGTTGGTTTTTATTTTAAGGTGAATCTTGTAAAGATCTTGTTGAGAGAGAGGTGGAAAGAAAAGTATTATTATCTGGCTTAAAGCTCCGCCCACTCCCTCTGCACCTTAGAGAAATGAAGAGAGGCATGTGGACCAACTGGTTTGTTTGGGCAGATGGGACAGTTCAGCCCAGGAGATCAAAGGACCTGCCCCAGGTCACACCAACTTAATGGTAAAACCCAGGCCCCCTGAGTTCCAACCTCTGACTGTCTCCCTCCAGCCCAGGCTGCCTGCCACATGATTCAGTGACTCTTTAAACACGACTAAGGCCGTTATTGGGCATGTGGGCCCCCAAAGAAACAGCACAGCCCTCCTGGTAATGGTTGGGTATCTTTTGGCTTGTTGCAACTGTGACCACATTGATGCTGAAAGGAATGCCAGGCTGGGTCTTGTTTTTTAAGCGGGGTCTCATTGCTACGATTATCAAATGTATCTTTTAAAGGTGAATATAAAACAGCTACCCTCCCAAGCAAATCATAAAACAAATTATGTCCTTGCCACCCAGAACTACAGAGAAACGGCAGGCTCTTCGTGGCACAGAGAGTAATGGCTGCAGTATTAAAACAATGATGGGAAAACCAGGAACCAAGAGCTGAAAGGCAGGGAAGAAAGCAGTCCCGTAATCCCCCGGGGATAATGGGTCTCAGCGACAGATCTGTGTGATTTATTGTGCTAATGTACTTATTTTTATTTGTCCCCTTCAACACGGAGTTTTGTCCCTGAAGAGATTTGATAATGGCTTGTTTGCGGTCACTTAGACTCCAAAATAAAGCGCCACATTTTGGCTGTCTGGAGATCCGGCGGCCTCATTGGCATTCCCCCTCCGATTTCACCTTCACTGGCTGAGATGGGACGGATGGAGATAAGGCCTTCTTTGCTGCCCTTGCGTTTTCCCATCACACCACCATCGCAACTCCTACCCTAGAGACAGGGTGGCTGTCCGTGGCTGTCCAGACCCAGCCTGCTTCCCTCTTTCATCTGGTGCTACTTTGGGACAGCAGGAAGGAACTCCTCATTCTGCCCATAATAATAGATCCCTGGGACTTTGTTTTCCTGAACCACCAGTGCGAGTTTAGCGGTTGCAGCTTTTGGGGTAAGCAAAAATAAGAGCGGAGGAGTAGATGTGGGAGGTTTTCCAAAAGAATGTGCTTGATTTAAAGGCTGAATGAAGTGTGTTCGGGTCGTGGTGGCCAGCTGTTTTGCTGGAAGACTCCAGGGAACATATCAAAGGGCTGGACGCCTGCCTGCAGAACTGCCCCGCACCTGCAGAGGTGTGGCCAGAGAACTCCACGATGCAAAAGACTGTGGAGATGGCTGGAAAAAGCAGCTCCAAGTCTTTTCTGATCCCAAGTTTCCTCCCTTGAGGACCTCTGCTGGAATGCCGCTGGCAGCTCTGGTTGGCAGGGAAGGGGCCCTGGCATGTTGCATCCACACTCGGCCCTAGGGCGGTGCTTTGAGAGACTCTTGCTTTCCCTGCGAGCTTATCTAATTATGGAAAACTCAGACAATGGAACAGAAAAAGACTCCTTTCAAATGTAGAATGATAGCAAAAGTCAGAAGCAAACTAAGGATCGCTGTTGGGGGTGGGCAGTGTCCCTGGTATCCTGTAGGTGGGGCACTGCAAACACTCTTATGTTTGCACATCCTAGTGAGGCAGTGGCACCACTGAAGGACCCGCGGTGCTGGTAGTGTTACATTGCTCTCAGGTACTTGGGCACCCTTTACTCTTCCTCTGCTCCTATAAGTCTTAAGAGGCTCTCAAGCCAACCTGACTCAGTGTAGGTACACATGGGCCTCAACAGTGTCCGTAGTACCATGTGATCCAGGAATTCTGCTTCTGAGTATATACCCCAAAGAATCGAAAGTAGGGACTTGAATGGGTATTTGAACATCCAGGTTTACACCGGTGTTACTCAACAATAGCCAAATGAAAGCAACCCAGATGTCCATCGATGGATGAACAGAAAAACACAGTGCGGTTATATCCATACAATGAATGTTACTTGGCCTTAAAAATGAGGATTTTCTGACACATGAGCCATCATGGATGACCCTTGAAGACATCGCGCCAGGTGAAATAAGCCTGTCGCAAAGGACAGATAATTATGATTCCACTCATATAAGGTACCTAGAGTAGTCAGATTCCTAGAGCCAGAAAGTAGAGCAGAGGTGACCGGGGCCTGGGGAGTTAGTGTTTCATGGGCACGGAGTTCCAGTTTGGGAAGATGAAAAGAGCTCTGCAGGTGGATGGTGGTCATGGTTGCACAGCAGTGTTAATGCCACTGAGCTGTAAGCTTAAAAATGGTGCATTTGTTATGTGTGTTTGACCACAACGAAAAAAAGTGGTACCCTGTGACCTCCGTGTCCTGACGTTCATGCCCTTGTGTAATCCCGTCCACTTGGGTGTGAGTGGGCAGGACTTGTGGCTCGCCTCCCCAGCGGAATAGAGCAAAGGTGATGGGATGTGACTCCTGTAATTGCATTGGCTGGCTGACTTGCTGTAGGGGCTCTCCTTGCTGGCTTGATGCTGTTGGCGAAACCCACGTGGCAAGGGACTGTGGGTGGCTTCGAGGAGCTGAGGGTGACCCCCAGCCACCAGCAAGAAGGTAAGACCCTCAGTCCTGCAGATACAAGGAAGTAAATTCTGCCAGCACCCAAGCTTGCAGGTCGATTCTCCCCGAGAACCTCCACCTGGGGATGCCTTGACAGGAGCCTTGTTTTTTTGAAAATAAATTTATTTATTTATATATTTTTGGCTGCGTTGGGTCTTTGTTGCTGCGCGCGGGCTTTCTCTAGTTGTGGTGCACGGGCTTCTCATAGCGGTGGCTTCTCTTGTTGGCGGAGCACGGGCTCTAGGCACGCGGGCTTCGGTAGTTATGGCTCGTGGGCTCTAGAGCGCAGGCTCAGTAGTCGTGGCGCACGGGCTTAGTTGCTCCACGGCATGTGGGATCTTCCTGAACCAGGGCTTGAACCCGTGTCCCCTGCCTTGGCAGGTGGATTGTTAACCACTGCACTACCAGGGAAGTCCCTTGATTGGAGCCTTGTGAGTGTCTGTTTTGCTGAAGACTCAGCTAAGCCATGGCCAGACTGTGAGCCACAGAAACTATGAGATAAAGTACTGTTTCAGGCCACCAACGTTGTGGTAATTTGTTACACAGCAATAGCTAACTAATACTGAGCCTCACCGGAGACGTCTCTGAATTTATTCCATCCTCACTTTCCACCCCAGACACCTCAGGCCTCTATCACCCCTTCTTGTCCACTGGGAGTGTGCAGATAGCCTGTTTTTCTCTTTTCTGTTTATGTTCAAATACATTCATTGTTAAGGTCACTTCATCCCTCTGGTTCCTTCCTGTTCTCTTATGATTTCTGGCTTGAGGGGTGTGTCTCATGCCCTGTTGGCAGGAAAAACAGTGGTTTTTTGCTATTTATTTATTGAAGTGTAGGTGATTTACAATGTTGTGTTAACTTTCAGGTGTACAGCACAGCGATTCATATATATATATGTATATGTATATTCTTTTTCAGATTCTTTTGCATTGTAGGTTATTACAGGATATTGAGGACAGTGGTTTTTGGCCTAAACCCGTATCTTGCCTCTTGGTCACAATGCTCACTGCACAAAATATAGGTAATCACATTTTTCTGGGGTGGCTCTGATTTCTAATATTCTGCCTCACTTGTTGTCCCCATAAACTGTGAAGCTGTCCCAGATATTCTGTTTTGGTATGTAAACTCTGATTGGACTGGCTCCCTTATAATAAATTAATAAAAGCCCCCGCCATTTTGGGGGGCACCTGCTGTATGTCAGACACTTGATTAACAGTTGTCACTGTGTCTTTGCATCAGCCCCAATGAAGTGGATGTCACGTTGCCTGATTTACAGAGGAACACACCGAGATGCAGTAGGGTTCATTTTCTTGTCTGAGGTCACATGGAGCTTGTGTGTGTCCAAACCAGAATTAGAACTCCAAACGTGCCCTCTAACTTACCTGCCTTGGAAGAGTACAGGGGTATTTCTCCCAGATCCCGTGTCCCAGTTTTGCTTGGAAAATAGAGTTGCTACACACAGGCCAGCTGGAGGGTCCTGAGGATTCCTTCCTGCTGGACCACAGTGGGACAGTGTGGGGTTGGGGGCATAGCTGAAAGCTTAAATTGAAATAGTGAGGGAGGGACTTCCCTGGTGGCGCAGTAGTTAAGAATCCACCTGCCAGTGCAGGGGATGCGGGTTTGATCCATGGTCTGGGACGATCCCACATGCTGTGGAGCGACTAAGCCCGTGTGCCACGACTACTGAGCCTGTGCTCTAGAGCCTGCGAGCCACAACTACTGAGCCGGCGCGCCTAGAGCCCGTGCTCCGCAACAAGAGAAGCCACCGCAATGAGAAGCCCGTGCACCGCAACGAAGAGTAGCCCCCGCTCGCCACAACTACAGGAAGCCCGCCCGCAGCAACGAAGACGCAACGCAGCCATAAATAAATAAATAAATAAGTAAGTAAATAAGTAAATAAGAAAAAAAGATAGTGAGGGAGACCAGGTGGACAGGGGTGGAGGTCCAGCCGGGGGCCGCTGCCCTGGTGAGGGGGAGAGGGAGTGGTTCTCAGCCTCGGTTGTATGTTAGAATCATCTGGGAAGCTTTAATGTCTACTGATGCCTGGGCCCCACTCCCAGAAATATTGATTCAGCCGGTTTGGGGTGCAGCTAGGGCAGTGGGATCAAAAACTCCCCAGGAGATTAGCATAATCCCCCAAGATTCAGAATCCTGGAAGGAGGGCCTTTGTATGACAGGCGGTTGGGCAGCGAGTGGAGAAGATAGAGGCGAAGGATGGAGGCCTGGCCCGGACACTCCCACCGCTCTCCCTCCCCATTTAGAGGCAGACCCTGTGGGCTTCTGGCCTTAGACTAGTAGAGTCCAGGCCCACAGGACTGGCTTCTAGGAACCCAGTTTGGGGACCCAGTAAGGCAGGCCTGTGGATTGGATAGATCCCTGCATCTTCAGCGCCATCAACTCACACCTCAACACGCAGTGAAAGAGACAGAGGGGTTGGGACACACACCCAAAAGGCCTTAGTAAGTCAGCAGTTTGCGTCTGCACGGGCTGCCTGTTGCCATTGCTTAGAGTTAGTGGTTAAACCTGGGATTGGTTGTTTTCCCGTGTCACTCAAGTACCTCTTGATCTCAAATGCCTTGTGGGTAGGGACCCCATTTTTGTGTCTGCTAGAGGGAATGACATGATAATTTATCTGTCCTGGGTGCTTTGAACAACTTCATTTGGTGATTGATTTAAAAAGCCTTTCAAAGTTAAAGCACAAAGAACCTAAGGTCACTGAGGGAAATAAAAAACGTGGTGGTTTTGCTCCTATTTAAGTGTGTAGCTCTGTGTTAACTCCACTCACTGGCTTCCTCACTCTGCTTTGATTTTTCCTATGGCATCACCGTTTGTTAATATGCTGTGAAGTTTGCTTGAATATAAGCTGATGACCTCAGAGGTTTCTGCACATTGAAGACTCTCAGTAAATATTTGTTGAGTGAATGAGCAAATGGTGGCTTGTAGCTGGGGTCAGTGGGATCCAGAGGGAGACATAGACTCATCTAAGACTCATTCCTTGGCTTGAGCTCCAGGAGGGAACTGCGGGCTTTTCTGGGGCAGGGGGACTAGAGAGCCGAGGGTTAGTTTTATTTTGCCTTGCCTCTTGGAGCAGGTGTCTTCTTTCTCAATTAAGATTTTTTTTTTTAGCAGTTACCTTGTAATGGAAAACGACTTATGCAGGCTTATGTTCTGTTATGTCTCCTAAACCGAGCGCTTTCCCCTGCTGTGGCTTCAATAATGCATCATTTCATAAGTTCACGGACTTGAATGTGCTTCTGTTGAACCTCTAGTCTCAGCTAGGTAGTTAAATGGAAATTAACCACTGTGGGTTTGATTCAAAGTCACCTTTTCACCTTCTCTCTCTTCATCCCCTCCCTCACCCCACATATGCAAAACAGCGTCACGTTTTTCTTCTTTTACTGAGAGGGTGTGATGTGTGTGCGCATATGGGCTCCCAAGTGTGAACAGATATATCGATTCCCTTCGTAATCAGAGAGCCGTAAAATAATAACAATGTGTACGTACAAGTTTTTGAAATTCCACCTCTCCAGCTAAAGTACGGTGGAGCCTAGGGACCCACCACAAACTAAAATTTAGGGCGAGTGGTACAGATGTACCAGATTTAGGACTTACAGTGGCTGCTGGTAAATTGTCATGTCTTGACAAGGCTCTGAAATTTACTCAGTATTCATTCATCTATTTATTCATTCATTCGGTGCCTGAAGATTATTTTATATGTACGAGGCACCTGGGTGGTGGATGTGATTCGCTATGTGTATTAATGACCCCACTTCTTCACACCTTTCTGAATTCCTAGCCAAAGATCATAGTATATTTCTGCAACTTTTGACTTTGGGCTTAATTGTGTGGCTTACTTTGACCTGAAGGTTAAAGCAGAGGTGGTGGTGTGCTAGATCTGAGCCTAGGCCTTAGAAGACCTTGAGTGTTTCTCCTTTTTTTCCCCTGCCTCTTTGCCTTTGCTGCAAGAACAGCCTACCCTGGTAGTCCAAGGAGATGCAGGATGGGAGACACTTGGAACAGAGCTGCTCAGCCAACCCGAGAGTCTTCAGTGAGAAACAAGCCCACCCTCGATCAGCCAAGTCCCAGCTGACCTGTAGATGCATTAGTGAAAATGAGTGATTGTTGCCTTAAGACACTGCTTTCAGGGATGGCGTGTTAGGCGGCATGATTATGCAGCAGATGGCTGATATAGTGGGATGTGATATGACTCCTGTGTGATGTGGATCCTGTTTGAAAGAAGTCCTGGAGTTTGGTGATGGTGGCGGGAGGGCCACGATAAGCTCATTGACTCGTACGAGGTAGAGAAAGTGCTAAAGTGCCCTAAGAAAGGACTCAGTAAGGGAGTTTAAGTAGGGAGAGTCTTCTGCTAATTCGGAAAGATACATGCACCCCAATGTTCACAGCAGCACTGTTTACAATAGCCAAGACATGGAAGCAACCTAAGTGTCCATCGACAGATGAATGGGAAAAGAAGATGTAATATATATATATATATATATATATATATATATATATATACACACACATATATTCCACACACAATGGAATATTAGCCACACACAATGGAATATTAGCTACACACACAATGGAATATTAGCCACGAAAAAGAACAAAATAATGACATTTGTAGCAACATGTAGATTTGTAGCAATCTCTTAGTATGGAACCTAGAGATTACCATGCTAAGGGAAGAAAGTGAGAGAGAAAGACAAACATCATATGATATCACTTACATGTGGAGTCTAAAAAAATGATGCAAAGGAACTTATTTACAAAACAGAAACAGACCCACAGACACAGAAAACAAACTTGTGGTTACCAAAGGGGAAAGGGAGGGGGAGGGATAAAATAGGCGTTTGGAATTAGCAGATACAAACTACTATTTATAAAATAGATAAACAACAAGGTCCTACTGTATAGCACGGGGAACTACATTCAATATCTTGGAATAACCTATAATGGAAAAGAATCTGATTCAGTATAACTGAAGCACTCTGCTATATACCAGAAACTAACACAATATTTGTAAATCAACTATACTTCAATTAAAAAAAAAAAAGGAGGGAGAGTCTTCTGGGTGAGTGATCAGAGAAAGCCTCATGAGGGGGTGGGCTTTTGAAAAGGTGTTTTAAGATGATGTTATCAAAGTTTAGAATAGAGAGGCATTGACTAGGTTTCTGAGTTTAAAATATGTGATGTTTCAAAATTGATTTCTCATCAGAGCCAAAACACTATGCCAATTTCCCATTAAATATCTAATGACCTTGCTACCAAAAAATAAACAAATAAAGACTCAAAGCTACGTTGAGAAAGCAACACCCCCGTTTGATAATAGCCGACATTTACAATTCTCATCACAAACAATTATCCAGCATGTATTTGGCTTACCTGCTGAGTGCCAGGGATCTGCTTGCTCAGCATTTTATAGGCATGATCTCATGTAATCATCCTCAACATCTCAAGAGACAGTAATAGATAACTCCATTTAATTCCATTTTCTAGATGAAGTAACCAAGCCAGAGAGGGGAGGTTATTTGCTAAAGCCAAGCGGTGACATCAGAATGCCATTCCACTCCCTGCACCTGACTCTCCTGTTAGATTGGCATCCTCTCCATTAATTTCTCTATCACCAGCACATAGCATGAGGCTTGGCACAGAGTAGGTGCTCAAAAGATGTCTGCTCAAGGAAAATATGAATAAATATCTTAAAAACGAATAATGGCGTCATCCATGTCCGAATGGAAGTCATAGCCTGGTAGGGAGACGGATTCCTGAGCTGACTCTTAGGAAACAGTCAAGGTCAGTGGTGGAGAGATAGGAAATATAAGTATTTGGAAGAGGACAGAGTGGGTGCCCTTGATATAACTTAGAAAGGTTAACACCTTCTAGAAGCGGTAAACTCTGGAATGAGTCTCAGATGAGGAGTCTGAACTAGACAAGGGAGGCAGAAGTGGCTTTGCGTGCAGAGGAGATGTGAGTTTACGGCTTATAGCTTCTGGAACATGGTAGATGCTCTGTTGTAAATGTTTATTGTTCTGACCTGTTGGGTGAGGGAGGCGCTGGCCGTGAACCTTCTGAGCTGCTCTGACCAGTAAAGCTATGAAAATTTGAGTCTCTGCATTCTCTTCACCTCTTTCGTTCGAAATTTTCCAATGCTTGTCCCTTTAGGGACACTGAGGCAGCACAACAAAAGTATTGGAACCTACTCTGTCCTAAAGAACTTGAGGAATTGTTGCCTAATAAGGCTGGCTTATCACCAAGATAATGATCCTTTTGAATAGTCCTAGGATTTGTGCAGATATAAGATAAACCTGAAGTATCCTCTGGTAACCCAAATCTTAAGGTTTTTGAAACTATTTACTGAAGACTCTTGACTCAAATCTGAATCTCGGCTCCAGCATTTACCTGTGAGATTTTGGTGAAGTTCCTTAACAGCTTCCTGAGCCTCAGTTTCTTCACCTGTGAAATAGGGATAAAATCCACATCCTAGAAATATTACTCAGCCATAAAAAAGAATGAAATAATGCCATCTGCAGCAGCATGGTTGGACCTAGAGATTAATAAGTAAGTCAGACAGAGAAAGCAAATATCATATGATATCACTTATATGCGGAGTCTAAAAAAATGATACAAATGAACTTATTTACAAAACAGAAACAGACTCACAGACATAGAAAACAAACTTAGGGTTACCAAATGGGAAAGGCGGGGGGAGAGATAAATTAGGGATTTGGGATTAACAGATATGTGCTACTATATATAAAATAGATAAGCAACAAGGACCTACTCTATAGCACAGGGAACTATATTCAATATCTTGGAATAACCTATAATGAAAAAGAATACATATATGTATGTATAAAGGAATCACTTTGCTCTACACCTGAAACTAACACAACATTGTAAATCAACTATACTTAGATATAAAAAAAAATCCACATCCTAGGGTTGTACAGGTTAATTTAAAAAAGACAGTAGCTAGAATTTTTTTTAAGCGCCAGCTATGTGCCAGGCACTCTTTTAGACCTCTGTATGAATGGATTCATTTGACATTTTAAGTTCTCACCAAAACACCTTTCAATGGGATAACCATGATGATGGTCCCCACTTTACAACATGGAGTTTATAACTTGCCCAGATTACAGGGCTAGTTAGTGGGGGAAACTAGGATTTGAACCTCCAGACTCATGCTCGTCACGAAACTCAGCTGTACTGTCTCTGTGCTGGTACCCAGCAGGCACTCATGGGCCCCTAGTCCCCCATCCCCTTCTCTGTGCCAGGCTGACCACCATTGTTCTCCCCCTGCCCTGAGGACCTGGTTGGGGGCTTTCCTCTCAGCACTGACATGGCAGGTAGTTTGTTTGCCTGTGTGTTTATCCCGTGAGATTGCGTACTTCACCAGGGTAGGGACCGTGTCTGTTTTCCTGGACCACACTGTATTTCTGGTCCTAAGCCTAGTGCCTTTTCCACACTGAGCACTCGGTAAGTACCCAAGGAATGAAAGTACTTCTCTCCACTTCTCTCCTCCCGCATCTTCTGGTCACTGAAGACCGTTCTCCACTCAAGGTCTGGTTCAAATGATCCCATCCTCTTCTGGAGAAACTAGCAGCTGGAATCTGTCTGTGATGCTGGCATTTTATGTCGGTCCCTCTGTGAGGGTTGGGTGAGCCCCTGGGGACCCCCAGAGCCCACCTCCCCACCTCGAATGTTCTCCGTCAGGAGCATTGACATAAGTCGATTAACAGAGGCCCCATTTGAAGAGAGTCTGACTTCCACCTCTGCTAGTACTTCAGAAGGGACCAAGAAAAAAAAAGTTTATTTATGGTAGCCATTTTGCAGAGTTTCCAAAGATGTATTATTCCAGCTCCAAAATCTCAGAGTTATGAATGGATGGACTCCAAAGCATACGTTTTCTTTTCTCCCATTGAGAAGGATGTCACAAATGGTGCTGGGGAGTGCTGGTTGGTGCACAAGTCTGCCTAGCCCCAGAGGGAGCTGCCTTCCTGGGTTTTTGCCACGAGAACTGTCAGAGAGCTATGCTTGCAAACCTGACAATTAAAACAGAAAGATGAGAAGACTGAGTAAGAATCGTTTTCATTTATATTGAATGAAGGGGCTTGAGGAAGTTTCATTTATATTGAATGAAGGGGCTTATGTAGTTAAGAACCATGGCGCTTTGCAGAGGAGCTCGGGGAGCGTTTTACAGGCCCCTGTCATTTCACTGCACCCAGTTCTTCAAAAGGTAGGATTTTCTGCGGGGAAATGAGGTGGGGTCCTGCATGAAGCTCAAGACTTAGGGTCAGGCAATACCTCGATTTAAATCAGGCCCTTGCATATATCCAGAGAAAACTATAATTTGAAAGGATACATGCACCCCAATGTTCACAGCAGCACTATTTACAATAGCCAGGACGTGGAAGCAACTAAGTGTCTATCGACAGATGAATGCATAAAGAAGATGTGATACATACATACAATGGAATACTACTCAGCCATAAAAAAGAATGAAATGATGCCATTTGCAGTAACGTGGATGGACATAGACATTATCATACTAAGTGAAGTAAGCCAGACAGAGAAAGACAAATATCATATGATATCACTTATATGTGGAAACTAAAAAAATGAAAGACAAATATCATATGATATCACTTATATGTGGAAACTAAAAAAATGAAAGACAAATATCATATGATATCACTTATATGTGGAAACTAAAAAAATGATACAAATGAACTTATTTACAAAACAGAAATAGACTCACAGAGAAAACAAACTTATGGTTACCAAAGGGGAAATGGGGGGGGGGGAGGGATAAATCAGGAGTTTGGGATTAACATATACACCCTATGCATATAAAATAGATAAACAACAAAGACTTACTGTATAGCACAGGGAAGTATACTGAATATCTTGTAATAATCTATAAGGGAAATGATTCTGAAAAAGAATATACATATATAGCTGAGTCACTTTGCTGTACACCTGAAACTAATTGTTAACCAACTAAAAACAAACAAACAAACAAAAAAAAGAGGTGGGACTTCCCTGGGAGACCAGTGGTTAGGTTAGGACTGCATGCTTTCACTGCTGAGGGCCCAGGTTCAATCCCTGGTTGGGGAACTAAGATCCCGCAAGCTGTATGGTGTGGGCAAAAAAAAAAAAAAACCAGAAATAGAAAAAGAAAAAGTAAATCGGGCCCTTGACTGTGTGTCTGACTTTAATCTGCTAAAAACACTGCTGGTTTTTTCACCTCTAAAACAGGTGAAATGTTTTCCAAGGTTGCTGTGGCATCGCGTGAGGATATATTTGAAGGTGCTTTATAGGTAGGAGGGCCTCCAATGTTGGCCACTTTCTCACCCCCATCCGTGATATACAAGCATTCTTCTTACATTGACCCACCAAATGCACAGCATTTCCTGGATTGGAAGGGCCGTGGAGAGGCAGTTGAAAATGCAGCAGGGAGGGGTTTTTTGAAGGTTGTCGAAGATTTTGACAAAATGGAAGGGCAGAAGACTCACTATGAGTTGTTTCTCAAACAGTGTTCCTTCATGGGCTTGCAGGTGTTCCCTGAGTCACTTTTTTAAATTTAATTTTTGGCTTTCATTGACATTTAAAAAAATTGATACTTTGATGTTATCTCAAATTAATGCAAGCATCCTCTGGGTCTACGTGACTACGAATAACCAAGTACCACTGGATGGGCACCGATGAGTCATTGCTTGGGCACCAGATGGTCCCTCTTGAGCTGAGGAAAGCTCAGGAAGGAAGGACGGAGGAGGCTGACTGTGTGAAGGGAGCATCTGGGTGGTTCCACGGTGTTTCCAGCCTCAGGAAGGCACGAGGCTGGGAGCACCGATCTCAGAAGAACCCGGCTGATCTGAGCAGAGCCAGCCGTACTGTCTCGGGAGAGTGATGGTTTAGGCTTAGCATCTACTGTCACTTTAAGTCAATTTAAACTTGTTTAGTGTTGAACTGAACCACAACAAGGCACCTTGTGAAGGCACTTTGGCTTCAAGGCTGTTTTAGAGTCACCAGTTCTGGGCCTGTGTCCCTCATTTGATGCTCATGCTATCTCTTCTCTTGGCTTGCAATTCTGTTTTCCTTCACCACCCCTGCCCACCACTGCCAGCCCCAGTCCTGGATAATTCCTGCTCTCATCTTGCTCTCAGTTTATGTACCATTTCCTCAGCCCTCTCTCACCACCTTGCCCATGTAGAAACTTGCCTTCTGTGTTTTTAAAGACCTTTGAGGCCGTGTTCCCAAGTTGACTTCCATGGCTTTTGTGTAGGCTGTTTTGGTTCATTTCTTTCTTTGGTTGATTGCTGGACTGGAAGCTTCTTGAGGGCAGGGCGTGTCTTTTTGTCACTGTCCTCAGCGCTGTATCCTGCACAGTGCCTGGCACTTAGCACTCAATAAATACTATTTAAATTTTTTTTATTTTAATATTTTACATTTTAGTGCTTATATAATACTGGAATTAAAAACGATTTAAGCCAAAATAGAGTTCCTTGCTAACTTCTTTTCCATACAGGTGGCTGCTGGTCACTCAAGTTTGAGGAACATGGTGTAAGAGGGATTGCCTGCTGTTGGGATTGACGTGTACATGTGTACCTGTATGCATGTACATGCTACTATGTTTAAATAAACAACAAGGACCTGGACTTCCCTGGTGGCGCAGTGGTTAAGAATCCGCTTGCCAATGCACGGGATGCAGGTTTGAGCCCTGGTCCAGGAAGATCCCACATGCCGCAGAGCAGCTAAGCCCGTGTGCCACAACTACTGAGCATGTGCTCTAGAGCCCGCGAGCCACAACTGCTGAGCCCGCGTGCCACAACTGCTGAAGCCTGTGCTCCTAGAGCCTGTGCTATGCAACAAAAGAAGCCACTGCAATGAGAAGCCTGCACACCGCAACTAGAGAAAGCCCATGCACCCAAAAATAAATAAATTTATAAAAAACAACAACAACAACAAGGACCTAACGTACAGCACAGGGAATTCTGCTCAATGTTCTCTAATAACCTAAATGGGAAAAGAATTTGATACAGAATTAAAAAAAAAGAGGGATTGCCTGCGGGAGAATGACTGACCTCAGAGGTGAAGGAGAAGGAAAGGGAGAAGTAGTAATGTACTGGGTCCATGTGTCCTTGCTGAGCACCAGGGACAGGACTGCCCCAGGCCAGCGTCCTCTGGATCCGAGAAGAGGGATTGCAGCCTGGAACCCACCTTGGCTACTTCCTTACCTGAGAGACTGAAGGGGGAGTTTGTAATTCAGGGCTACAGTCTCTGGGTTGATGTCTCTTGAAAGGTCCGTGTAAGGGCTGCATTTTTATCTTTTAATGATGTTTGGAGAGACCAGGCTTGAGCAGGAGGACGTTGTAGCCCAGGCGAACTCACGCTCACTCCCAGAGGGTAGCTGAACTGCTTATGCCCAAAGCTCAGCCTCTTAACGGGCATCACTCACTAGATTTCATCGTAATTATAACTTTGTTTTAATAGCTTTTTACAGGCCACAGAGCACATTAACAGGCCTTTTAGTGCTTCATCAAAACCACAAGGTCCTTCCCACAACCAGGTGATGGGCAAACAGTCCCATTTCATAGGTGAACAGACTGAGGCTTAGAGGGATTGATTTGCCCTGGGAGCTCAGGACTTCAAGGCCCTGTTCCTTCCACTGTGCCACTTGCCATCTAAGGGACGGGCATCTGCCTCCCACGGTGCTCCTGGGCTCCAGTCTGGGGTTCAGATGCCCCCTGCCTTCTGTACGGGGTCATCTAGGATACCAGCTTGTGATGAAGTGGCTTAGTGGCAACTTAGTTATATTTTCAGCAACTTAAAAAAGGATAGATTCTGTTCAGCTCTATGAAAGGCAGTGTAGCTTGTGAAACACACCTCCTGTGCTGTGTACGTGGGATTTGAAAGCAACTTCTGCCACTGCCTGGCTGGAGTGGGTGACTTCGTATCGTCTGAGCCTCGATTTCTGTGTGGGTGAAATGGGGATAGTAGTGTTTAATCAGGGCTTTGGCATGAAAAGGAGTTATCATTAGAAAACTGCCCCGCTCATCATACACACATTCCACTTAGTATTCCTAGCCCTCGCAGACGCTTACCTGTTCTTTTATTAAAAGGACTTTTCGGGCTTCCCTGGTGGCGCAGTGGTTGAGAGTCGGCCTGCCGATGCAGGGGACGCGGGTCCGTGCCCCGGTCCTGGAGGATCCCACATGCTGCGGAGCGGCTGGGCCCGTGAGCCATGGCCGCTGAGCCTGCGCGTCCGGAGCCTGTGCTCCGCAACGGGAGAGGCCACAATGGTGAGAGGCCCGCGTACCAAAAAAAAAGGACTTTTCTGGTGGAAAGTCTCCCCGATGCATGTGCTGTTGGTACGATCACAGGCTCAGGTGACTATGCTGGGCACGCACGTTAGAAGCGCAGGGAGCTTGGGCTTCAGAGGCAGGAAGGAGGTGGATTTGAGTCTTTGGGAAACCTGGAGACGCTCCTGTCACTGTCCCTTGGAGGCTTGGCTTTCGGAGTTGGCGCGTGTGTGCCACCAAGATGGTGACTTGGCGGGAGGGGGAGGCCTCCCTTCCCTGGGCAGGCAGATCGGAGGCTGGGTTGCGGCCCCCAGCAGTGTAAGCGGTGACCTGGAGAATCTGGCTGCTCTGTGGGGCGGTGGCATCCGGCCTTTGAGGGCCTCCTGCATCTGGTCCTGCTCGGCTCCCACTGATTTATCCCTCGCATCGTTGTGACGCTCCAGCCAAACTCACAGTCGCTTGGACGTGGCCCCGGCCTTCCAAGGCCCTCTGCGGGGCTGACACGGTGCTGGAGCCTCAGAAGAGAGGCGGGGGTAGATACGAGGGCAGCTTCTCCCGGACAGAGTCACCCTGAGCGTCGTGTATGAAGAGCACGCTCTTTAATGCCAGCAGAGGAAAGAGGTCCCGCATACAGCGACCCAGGCCCGTGTTCTTTGCAAATATACAAGTGCTTTCTTTAAAGTGATGCATTGCCACAGCCTGGAGGGAAGGCTCACTGATGACTAGTCCATAGGAGGAAACCCCTGTGGACTGAGGCCCATTCTGTGGGCTCATTTCCCACCCTCATGGGGCTTAATGCTCTGGTTGGGGGGAGAGAGGTGGTGTTGTGAGCGGAGACCACCCTGTGGCAGACCTGCATTCAAATCTTAATTTTTTTTTGGATTCATCTCACAGGTATTTACTGAATCCTACTGTGTGTGAGGCACTGCTCTCCGCGCAGTGGGTCTGTTTAATAAACTGAGTGATAGAAGTTCTTGTCCTCAGGGAGCTTCTATTCTAGCTGAGGGAAGGTAGCGTGTGTGTGTGTGTGTGTGTGTGTGTGTGTGTGTGTGTGTGTGTGTGTGTGTGTGGTGGTGGTGGTGGTGGTGGTAAGAGTTTGCAGGTTTAAGTTGGTCACAGGGGAATTCTCAGGGAAGATGATTTTATCAAACACCTGAGAAGGTGAAAAAATGAGTCATATGCAGCCGTCTGGGGAAAGAGCTGAGGCTGAGGTAAGGTAAGTGGCCCTGAGGCCACTTTTCAGTTGCTAATTGAGAGGCCACAAGGCTGTCCCTGAGGCTGGAAGGGAGGGAGCAGGGAGGAAAGTAGTGGGGCATGAGGTCAGAGAGGAACGGGGCCCAGTTGTTCAGGCCCTCGTGGGCCGGAGCCATCAGAACAATGGCGTGAGTTACTCATCAGGGGCACTGGGACTTCTCCTATGTTGAGGATTCCCCATCGGGAGCAAAGGTGGAGGCAGGGGTGCCATGTAGGAGGGGCTTCATTTCAGGCAGGCTGTGAGGGTGACTTGGCTAGGGCTACAGTGATGGGAGGCATTGAGAAATAGCTGATTCCGGGTCTCTGTTGCTTACAATCTCTGTGATTCTGGGTGGGCTACTCACGCTCATTGAATTTTCATTTTCTCAGTGCTACAGCGGAGATAATAAGACCTGCTGCACAGGGTGGTTACAAAGTGGTAGTCAGGCATCGGCCTGGCTCTGGAGGGGCACTGCCCTCATGCTGCTGGCCTTGCAGGTTTATGCGTTGCTGCTTCCATCATATTGTAGGGAAAGGCTCTTAAGTTGCTGAGGCTGAAACATAAAGATAACTGCCCACTGCATAGGCTCCTCCAGTGTTGGCGGCCAAGGAGTCTTTAGAGAAGCTCTAACCCGACCTTCTTGAGTTACTGATTCGGAAACCGGGGCCCAAAGTGACAAGTGTTCCCATTTTCCACGTAATTCGTCCAGCTGTATGTCACGTCTCACGGCCCCTGTGGATTTGTGAAGAGGCCTAGCGATTTGTGGTCCAACGTGAAGAAAATTGGATTATGGAGCGATAAATTAAAAAGAGTGTTTGAGCCGTCTGCTGAAATCCCCATAATTTTGGGCTCCTGGAGTTCAAGGTAATCCTAGCAGAGAAAGAAAGAGAAGGGTGGAAGAAAATCAAAATTTCGTCTCAGTTCTGTAAGCAGGGAATGTGCACATGTTGGCGCGAGATCAAATCTCAGGAATATACTAGCGATGCTGGAGTGGGGTAGCTAAGTGCATTTTATTGCTCTGTAGAATGTATGGAACTTGGATTTGCAAAGTGCTTTATTTACCCCTCCTTAGTTACTTTATATGACAAGGGTCAGCATTGCTGTTTAACAAGAGGACCCCTGCTTTCCTTGTAGAATTTCATCCTGGGTGTTTTTCCTAAGCTTTAACCATGTCCCCTGCTAGGAAGTCCCCTGCGCCCTTTCTGACTGCTGGGGACAGGGGTGCTAGTGGCGTGGCAGATCTGGATAGAAGCTGGGCCAGCTTTAGACACAGGCTCATTTGCTCTAGGTCATTGGCCCTTGTCTTGATGCAGAAGGACAAGGAATATCAAAGGACAGAGGCGGTGTTGCTGGTGCAGAAAGGGTGCTGGGGAGGACTTTGCTCCATGTCCATCCCTGTCCGTCCTGGTTGTTACGGCCCTGAGGGCTTTTGCAGCGTCAGCTTAGCGTCCTGGAGAACAAGCCTCACAGGTCAGTGTCGTCCTGTCCACGCACAGGAGCGCGACCCCCAACTTCAGCCCCCGATTTCACCCACTGCCTTTGAACCCCTTGTAGCGATGTGCTGTAACTTGTTTCCGGAACAGTCCAGGCTGAACCGCGGTGAAATTAACACTGTAGGTGAGTCTTTCTCAAAATGGGTCCCATGGGTCTGCAATCTTTGTGTTCTGAGAGAGGAAGCTGCTATTTCCTTTCAGTTCTTAAAAAAAATTTTTTTTTGGCCACTTGGCGTGGCTTGTGGGATCATAGTTCCCTGACCAGGGATTGAACCCAGGCCCCAGCAGTGAAAGCACAGAGTCCTAGGACCAGCAGGGAATTCCCAGGAAGCTGTTCTTTCAACAATACTTTTTAAATTGGGGGCTTATATTTTTAGGCTAAATAACAAAGCAAAACCTTGCTGTGATTCTTAGGTGAGCTCATTTGCAAGGGAAACGCAGTTTCAAAAAGTAAGACCTGCGCTTTTTAACCAGCTCCCTTCTCCTCTTTAAAGGGGTCAGTTTATTACGCACGTTTGGGAGACTTGGTAATTCTAACGGTTTGACCTTCCGTTTCTCAAATTCCTCTCTAGGTAGTGAGACTCAGGTCAGCCTTCCCACACAGATGCTCACCTTCCCTTCCAATTCTCCACCTGCTCATTCGAGAGCTGGAGGTGACTTCACCTGCTGACGTTGCGCAGGGACCCCTGGGGGCTCCTGGGCTGTTGGAGGCTTTGAGCAGTTTGCTCGTTAAGCTGGACATAAGCCATGTGGTGCATCTCGTGTGCGGAACTCCTTTTCTGGCCCCAGGGGGCTGGTAACTGTGCTTCTGGAAACCTGGTACACGGAAGGCATCTGGAACGTTAGACTCTCCATATGGGAGCCTGTCAGGGAATGTCATCACAGGTCGGCCTAGTGGCCTCTGTGGCATCTTAATTGAATGTAAAAAAAAAAAAAAAAAAAAAAAAAAAGCTACTTATAAAGTAGAAGGGGACAGTTTGGAAGGATGGTACCCAATCTTTGCAAGCAGAAGCCAAAAAGTACATTCACATGTATAGTAAATCTTTCCCTCTTCCTTCCATCCTTCTGCTCCGGTGTTTACTGCCCACAAAATGGTACGTATTTTTGTGGGCATAAATGAGGGACAGGGGGGCATCTGCTTCCAATACCTGTGTCCTAAGAGGGAACAAAAACGTTCCTATGAAAATTGTTTCAGAATTGGAAAGCAAGATCTTGCCGAAGGTTCAGATGAAAACATCTTAGGCTGTGATGTCTGGAAGGTTAGGTAAAACTTTGGTGGAGGAAGGAAAACATCGGTTGTGTGAGGGCCACCTGAAGTGACCGAAGTGACCGGAGTGTGGCTGGTAGGTCTGGGACGGTGAGCCAGGCCACAAGGAAGAGGCAGGAGTGTGACCGTCGGGTCCTGGGTGGCAGGGACTCGGCATGACTCTTTCAGTGAAGAGGAGTGAGTCTGGATCGTAGCTCCATCTCGTGCAGCTGGGTGACCCTGGGCAAGTGTGTAGTGTATTTCTCAGTCGAGCCTCAGTTTCCTTATCTGAAAGCTGGCATAATAACAGCTCCCATAGGACGGTGACAGGGCTCACGTGAGGACGTACATCAAAGTTCATTCTTTTGGCCACCCTGTGCAGCATGCAGAACCTTAGTTCCCCAACCAGGGATCGAACCTGCGGCCCCTGCATTGGAAGCACGGAGTCTTGACCACTGGACCTCCAGGGAAGTCCCTAAGTTCACTCTGATACCTGTCTGCTGTGTAGAAGCTGAGATTTTGATCAAGACTGTTCTTGCATCCCATCTGACTTAGACCCAAAGGTCCTGATATATGGCAGTTGTGTAAGATCCACAAGGCTGTGAGATTATACCTTTTGCTTCAGCTTACACCTTGTTTCCTTGGCCATCCAGAAATGCTTTCATGTTAGCATGGGTGGGCACAATTTGGAGTGCTTGGTTAACCCAGCAGTCAATAAAAGTGGAGAGGTGACAATTGGTGTTACTGGGCTGCAGTCGAAAGCAATGCATTTGGCCTCTCTCCATGCAAACAGATTGGTGGAGAGGCCGCCCATGGGGAGGAACATGGGAATGCCGGAAAGGGAAGCTGGTTGGTAAAAGGGACTCAGAGCAAAAACCAGGGTGTCAAGATGGGTTGGTTGATTATTTCATTCAGTCCACAGATATTTATTGAGTAATTCCTGTGTACCTGATACTGTGCCAGGAACTGAAACTGTACACATGGACAAGGCCTGGCTTCTCCTCTGAAGACGCTCAGGCTGTCATGGAGGTAGTAGTAGACATGTAAGCAGTGAATTCTAACCCTGTGAAAAGTACGGGATAGATGGGGTTTAAAGTTCATGGGTGACCAGAGGAAGGAGTGATTAGTTTTATGAAGAGGGAGAGAGCAGTTTAGACTTTATGGAAAAGGTGGTCTGAGCCAGAACTCGCTGGGAGAAGAGGTGATTCTAGCACAGGGGACCACAGGAGCAAAGGTTGGGAAGTGTGAAATGAAGGGGGGATTCGTAGTTGTTAACAGGAACTGGGATTGAATTCCAGTTCTGCCACTTCCTAGCTGGCCGACTGGGCAAATCATGGAGCCTTCCTGGGAGTGTGTTTGCTCATCTGTAAAATGGGCATAAAGAATCCAGGTATCATGGGATATGGAGAGGATTCACTCTTGCTTCACGTGAGGCACACCTGGCCCAAGGTGACCCCTCCTGTAACAATTAGAGCCCTGAAGTATCCCGAGTTCCTTGAGTGTATCCTGTGTAAGAAAGAGCTGAGACTGGAGATGACATTTAGGGCCGGGTATCAAAGGCATGGGAATATCATACATCCTGATCTTACCTCTGCAAGTTCTCACCAACACTGTGGTTAAGCCATATCCCCCCCTCAAGGTACCAAAGAATCTTACTGTTTAAAACACAGCCACCCACTGGTGGCAAGTAACTGAATGTTAGTTGTTCATTCTTTTCTGGGGTGATGGCATGGAGAGACCGCTGTCTCAGGGAGCAGATTTGGAGACGGGGGTGAATTCGTATCCAGCATTGGAAAGAGCTCGGCTCAGCATTGAGCTAGACCCAGAGTCGAATTCTCACCCCACAATTTGTGAGCCTCTGTAGCTCACTTCATCACTCCCAGGTTTAGTTTCTACATGCATGGGATTTGGTCTAAAAGGTATCTACATGTCGAGAGGAAACACTTATTTTAATAACTGGGATGAAAATTCCTTTGAAAGAGGGAGCTGCCTTTGTGTAGGAAGACACCTTGATAAGCTAGAACAGAGCTGCCCAATAGAAATATACTATAGGCCACACATGGAATTAAAAAATTCCCAGTAGCCACGTGAAAAAAAAAAGGTAAAAAGAAATAGGTGAAGTTAATTTTAATAATAGGTCAGTATAACCAAAATGTATTAAAAATTCTTGAGATATTTTAATTATTTCATGCTGAGTCTTTGGAAGCTGGTGTATATTTTATATTTATAGCACAATTCAAGTGTTTGGTAGCCACATGTGGTTATGGCTGCTGTATTGGACAGTGGACGTGTTGGGAGGAACCAGAGCCACAGATGTAGTGGCTTTACAGGGAAAGTGAGTTTTCTTCCTCCCTTACCTTCCCTCCCTCTCTGCATCTGTCTCTCTTTTAGTCTCTCTCTTCCTTATTTCGTTCCCCTTCCTGAGAGGGCTGAGAAGGTAAATGACCAGTGGAGACCACTGTGGATGCTCTGGGTTAGTGGGTTTTCATGGAAAAGGAAGACAGAGATAAATTTCATGGGCGGATGTAGCGAAAGGCACAACTCACTGGGAATTCTCAGAAATCGCAAAAGCGGTAGCAGCCAGACCGCACTGAGTGCTTACTATATGCCAAGCATGTTCTAAGCATTTTGCTGACTCGTCTTCTATAACTGTCACAGAACCCCAAGGGATAGTCATTACTCCCATTTTCAGAATGGGAAAACCAAGGCACAGAGAGGTTAAGGAGCTCAACCTGGAGACAGTACTCTGTCTTCAGAGCCCTGCTGTGCTGGATGCCTCAAAAAATCTTGGAGGGAATAAAAGTCTTAAAAAGGTTCTTGGGGCTTCCCTGGTGGCGCAGTGGTTGAGAGTCCGCCTGCCGATGCAGGGGACACGGGTTCGTGCCCCGGTCCGGGAAGATCCCACATGCCGCGGAGCGGCTGGGCCTGTGAGCCATGGCTGCTGAGCCTGTGCGTCCAGAGCCTGTGCTCCATAATGGGAGAGGCCACAGCGGTGAGAGCCCTGCGTACCAAAAAAAAAAAAAGTTCTTGGCTTCTGTGTGGCATGGACTGTGGGTGGTTTACACCAGAGGGCTGGGGGGTGGGGAAGCCCCAGGGATCATCTGGAGGAGCCTGAAAATAAGCCTTTTGAAAGGAGGAGCGTTCTTAGTTTCCTTCTCCTCTAGGTCCATGCCTGGGCCACAGTAGCTGCTCGGTGAACATTTGTGCAAGTCAGTGAGGATGGGCTGGCGTCACTGGATAGGATGGTCTCTGAGTCCACTGGGCGGCCTGCAGGTGCAACTGTGCCCTTATGGGATGGCTTTGTGAATAAGCCCTGGGGGGGAGGGGCCCATATGGCAAGATAACCAGCTTGTTCAGATCCAGAGTTCTCCCTTAGAGCTGAGGACAAAGGCCGATTTATATGTCCTGTGCCAAAGCTTTTTCTGTTTTTCTAGTAAATTAAAAAAATTGAATTATAGTAAATATATTCTACAAGCAACGAAGTACAGAAAGCATGTCGTGTACTGCAGGTATGCAGAGGAGTCCACTTGTATAACCAGCTCCCAGATCAAGAAATAGGACCTTACCGGTACCCCGGAGACCCCCTTGGCCCTCCCAGAGGTGCTTGCTATCCTGGCTTCTGACTCCATGGACTACCTTTGCATGCCCATGCTTTTCTAGTGAAATCTAAGGATTGGAATGGTAGGGTATATAGTTTGTTAGAGCCCTGCATCCCTCATGGTCTCCAGGGTTGGGGTTCTACCCTGGTTCTTGTGTCCAGTGCACAGATGAGAAACTGAGGCCGAGAGGCTATGCAGCTTGCCCAGGTCTCATGGCTTGAGAATAGATCACTGATTCAGGCTCAGAGCTGTGGTGCTCCAAAGCCCATGTTCTTGACCATCCCCTGTGTTTTCTTCTATGACATTTTGTCTACTTTCCCAAGGTTGGGATGTTCAGGTTGAGATTGCCTGACGGCGCAATTTCCGGGGGTAGCTGCTGTGATGCTGCACCGGATTTATCCTGAAGGCACGCGCCCGGGTCCAGGGGGACTGAAGGCCACGGCTCACCTGCCAGAATGACTTGGCCAGTGGAGCCCATCCCTAGGTGGGGCGGCGGGAGGCGTCAGCATGTGGGGCAGGGGAGTTCCTCGTGGCCCCGTGCTTCCCATCTCCACTTTGCTGCTGACAAACGCGCTCAGGCTCTGGCGAGAGAAGCTTTCAATGAACCAGCAGCGTCCAACAATTCCCTCCCGCTGCAGTGAAAGAGCTCTGTGCCGCCAGAGTCAAGCTGAAGGCGCTGGTCAGCTCTGGGGGCAAGGCTGGGGCCGCTGCCTGCGGCACGTTGGATTTCAGCACCGGTCATCGCTGGCTCGGAATGGAGCCGGAGTGGCAGGCAGGGGAGGGCAGCCTCTGTCCAGCCTGCAGGCCCCTGGAAGTGGTCGGAGCTGGGCCTATGTACGTCAGGCTGAGGAGCTTTTCTGTGTGTCGTGGCCGCCTGCCCCCTCCACTCCCCAGTCAAGAGGGACAGGTGGTGGCTGTCCTTCTGCAGTTGGCCCCAGCCACCGAGAGATTTGCCAACACCTCTGGAATGGATATACACCCCCCCCCCCCCGCCCCCAGCCTCTTTGGCCCAGAGAATGCAGCTTGACCCATCAGGCCGCACCCAGGCAAGCAGTTCCCTGAGCCTGACTTTCTCTCCAATAGGATGCGAGTGGAGAGCGGGCAGAAACATAAGCGATTACACTAGGCTCTGTGCCCCTGGGACAGAAATTTAATTCAAAAAGGCAATATAAAATCACCCCTCTGGAGGCAGTCATGTTTATCAAAATAAAGCTGGTATTATTATGATAATGCTAGCGAGTGAGGTGTTGAACAGTTTACTCTTTGCTGGCCACTGGGCCTAACAGCAATTTAATGGTGTAGCTCTGAAGCCAGACTGTCTAGGGGTGAAGTCTGCATCCTCTGCTCAGCTGTGTGACCTTGGGCAAGTCACTCGACTTCTCCGTCCATCTGTGAAACAGGATCACAACAGTCCCTAGTGAAAGTTGTTGTGTCAATGAATTAATCCACATTAGGCACTTAGATTACTGCCTGACATGTTGAAGTTCACATAATGATGGTGAAGATGTGTCTAGGGTCAGTTCCAGGTATTCTAGGTCATTTAGTATTCTGAGTTAACAGACAAGGAAACTGAGGCACAGACAGGCTCGGTTCCTGGCCAAGGGTTTCACAGCCAGTAAGTAGCAGAGGTGGAATTTGAACCCAGAGCTACCTGATGGCATGCTTTCCAGTGAATGGTGGGCAGAGCCATTATTGGCTTACTCCGGATTTATTGCCTGAGGATTAAATTTATTTCAGAACAACCCTCTTCTCCCAAATAGTTCCAGTAAAAACAGGACGAATTCTAATTACTTTATGACCCATTAACATAATAAACATAACTAATGGCCGGTGAGTGCATTGCCCCATTCCAGCCGCTACATCTCCACTGCCTTATTGTTTGGGTCATGTCCTCTGTGAAAAAGTTTTGAGGTCAGATCAAATTAGAGGCTCTTCTTTTCTCGCCACGGCTGTTGGCTGTGCTCCTGAAAGAGGAGATACCTTGATGTGTGAGGACCTTCGTGGTGGCATCTTAGGAGCAGGGAAGACCCGCTTTTTCATCTGTGTCTGTGCTCTGTGTCCTTACTGGGAAGTATGCCCACCACCCCAGCTGGCTGGGCCCTTCTGACTCTCCGTGCCTCTTGTGGCCCATCCTTGGTGTCCATGTCGACTCTCACAAAGAACCAAATCAGCGAGGAAAGATGAGGTTTCGGGTTTGACAAAGGTAGGATGGCTCAGTGCAGTCTGCGGAAATAGTACACTATTTTCTCATTTAAGTTCCCTGAGCAGAGGCAGGAACACAGAGGACCAGAGGAGCGGCATAAAGGGGGAGGAAGAGAGAGAAAAAAATACACAGTGGGGTAGGGATGGGGGAAGAAATGTCAGGGTGGGAGGGTGAGAGGGGAGGGCATGGGGCAGGAGTGGAGGTGGGGAGGAGGGAGGTGCAGTGGGTGACTTGAACTTGGATTTTTGTGACATGAGAAGGGTGGGGCGAGACCTCGCAGGAAGCAGATCCTAGGCCTGGTGGGTGGGGGAGGAGGAGGAATGTGAGATGCAACCTTGGGAGGGTGAAGGGTGCCTATGAATAGGAGAAGGGGCTCTACAAGTTTTTTTTTTTCTTTAATTGAAGTATAGTTGATTTACAATGTGTTAATTTCTGCTGTATAGCAAACTGGTTCAGTTATACATATATATACATTCTTTTGTTTGTTTGTGGTACGCGGGCCTCTCACTGTTGTGGCCTCTCCCGTTGCGGAGCACAGGTTCCGGATGTGCAGGCTCAGGCTCACGGGCCCAACCGCTCCGCGGCATGTGGGATCTTCCCGGACCGGCGCACGAACCCGTGTCCCCTGCATCGGCAGGCGGCCTCTCAACCACTGCGCCACCAGGGAAGCCCCTTCATTCTTTTTTTAAATACTCTTTTCCATTATGGTTTATCATAGGGCACGGAATATAGTTCTCCGCGCTATACAGTAGGACCTTGTAGTGTAGCCATCCTGTATATAAAAGCTTACATCTGCTAACCCGAGCCTCCCACTCCAGCCCTCCCTCAGCCCTCTCCCCCTTGGCAGCCACCTGTCTGTTCTCTATGTCGTGATTCTGTTTCTGTTTCGTAGGTAGGTTCATCTGTGACAGGCAGGTGGAGGCCCATTGTTGGCCGTGTAGCTGATACGTGGCAGTTTCCTGATCCTGATCCAGTACTCCTTGGCCTTGTCACCTCTCAGGCCAGAGGGAGACGAGCTTGCTGAGCTGGGTTTGCTGGATGGTTCGGTCGGGACATCTGCAGAGTTGCCCTTCTGCATCGGAGCTTCCCAGGGATGCCTGGCCCCAGGGGCTGGAGCCGGGCACCGTTTGACCCCGTTCAGAAGAGACCAGACCAGTGAACCTCACGGTGCTTCGTTAATCCGGGACAGCTCAAGCTGATGGAGGCGTGCCCCTGTTGTGCACTGCTTATGCCAGGGGTTAAAAAAAGAAACACTCACGCCGATCCAAGGGCTTTCTGTAGGCAGTGCCGAAATAATAAAACCAAACCCAGAGTCCGGCCGCTTCAGGCGTGAGGTTGCGTGTCCTACGGGGCTGGGTTCTGGCAGCTCCGGGAGGTAATCAAGGCTGCCGGAGGCGGTCAACTCCGCGCCCTCCTGTGGGGCGGCCTCCCCACTGCAGGGCAGAGGTGAGTGGGCATGTTTTCTGTTCAAAGGATCTGATTTTTAGTGCAAGAGGCTTGTTTGTTTACTCAGTGAGGCCAGTGCCATGACTCTTCACCAAGGCCAGCTCCTGGTGTGAGCGGGGCCCGGTCTCACTGTCCCTGCATTTCACATGGTCCAGGAGAACTTGCTTCACAGATGTGGAAACTCAGGCCCAGGGATGTAAAGACTTGCCCAAAGCTTGTAGGCGGCTTTGGTGGCGGTGGTGGTGATGATGATGGTGAGGGTGGTGAGGATGAAGGAATAGGATGATTGCTGCTGTGTGTTTGCCCAGGGAGCCTGTGAGGTTCTGTGATAGCGAAGGCTGTGTTCATTAATCACAGGCGTGGCTGATGTGGGCTGTGTGTCTGCTCAGTGCTCTGCAGGGTCCCACTGGTTCAGGGAGCGACTGTAAGGCAGACGCTCTGTGTTCCGTTTACAGTGGAAGCGACAGAGGTCTGGGTCAAGTCAGAGCCTGCAGTCTTTCTGCTAAGCTGCCTGCCGCGTGATGACCGTGCCAACTTGCTGTGATCCTGTGGGTGGGAGAGTGGCCAGCTGAAAATTGGTGACAGGATACATCTTTATTCTAGCTCCTTCTTCTTTGGCTCCCAGGAACGCAGGTCCCTACCTCCCTGACACACCTCCCACTACCCCTGTCCCCATCCCTTTTCCCAGGGCTGTGTTCTCCTCTCTGTTGACAGAAATAGACTGTATCTATCAATAGAGGGAGAGTTTAGCTGAATTAACATTCACCATCACTAGTTATCTATTGACTTTAGTTATCCAAGGCTCTGACCCTAAAAGCATTTTTTCTGAAGATGACCAATTACCTCCGGTCCCTTCATTATGGATGAGTAATTAAGAACATTGAATGTTGCCAGATATCTTGTTGGTCAACTGCGCGGTGGAAAAAATCTAGTATTTCAGGGAAAGGTTGCAGAGAGAAAGAAACAAAGGAGGAAGGAGGGAGGAAAGAAAGATGTGTGTGTTTGTGGGGGGTGGGGGGAGGGAGGGTAGGGTTGGATGAGCCTTAAAATAAGAAATAAGCTTGAAATTGAAGGTGCTGCTCAAATGTCACCTGCTCTGAAACCATGTGCTGTTTGCGTGGGCAGATTTAGTTACCTGTCCTCAGTCCTCCAACAGCACCTCTGTTCTGACTTCAGAGGTGAGACTTATCAGGATATGTGGCAATTTGATCATTTCCATGTCCATCCTGGGCTGGTGCTGTGTGTTTTATACTGCCATTACCTGACACAGTGCTGGCACATAGTAGGTGCTCATTAAATGTTTACTGAAATGACTTAGTGCCTAAAAGCTTTGTAAGAGAGGACCTTTATGTCACTCTGCCTGCTTAGGACTCCGGGTAACCTAGTTACTCCTTTCCTGATTTTTGTTGTCCATATGGGCCTGGGTCAGTCTTAATGGCTAAAATGAGCTAATTTAAATTTAATTTGAACTAATAGGATGTATGCAAGCCACTGCTCATTTGATTGTTTGTATCATTGGATAAACATTTTAAGGGACAGCTAAGTACAGAACATTCCGTTTGGCAGGCGGACTACAGAGTTGAGAGAGAAGGATGTGGGCTTTGAAACCAGGTTCAGGTCCAGATTTGATACTGTTCTGGCTTTAGGTGGTTCTGGTGGGTAAGAGCGCAGATTCTGGGTCTGGGTTTGAATCCTGATTCTACCACTCACAAGCTGTGTGACCTCAGGCAAATTACCTAACCTTTCTCTGCCTTACTTTCCTCTTCCTTAAAGTGGGATAGCTTCGTGGGGTTGTTGTAGGCTTAGGGTTTTTGTGGGGATTAAATGAGTTACTCTGTGTAAAGCACTTAGAACCACGTTGGTATCTGTTATTGGTAGTATTTGCTTTTAATTAAGCTTCAGTGTCCTCATGTGTAAAACCTGACTTTTTAGTACCTAAGTCTTCATAGAATTGTGATGAGGATTTTATGAGTTTCCTGTGGCTGCTGTAACAAAATACCATAAACTGGGTGGCCCCAAACAAGAGAAATGTATTGTCTCACATTTCGGGGGGCTAGAAATCAGAAATCAAGGTGTATCAGTGGATCCCTAGTCCCTCTGAAACCTGTAGGTTAATCCTTCTCGCCTCTTCCTAGCATCTAGCCATTGGCCGGCGATGTTTGGTGTTTCTTGGCTTGTAGACCCGTCACTCCAGTCTTCTGTCATCACATGGTGTCCTGTGTGTGTCTGTCTTCCCATGGGTATCTTTTTATAAGGACATCAGTCATGTTGGATGAAGGGCCCATTCTCTTTCAGCGTGATCTCATCTTCATTACATCTGCAACATCACTGTTTCGACGTTAACTTGATCCCACTGGGAGTTAGGACTTCAGCATGCCTTTCAGCGGACACAGTTCAGCCCATAGCAAGGATGAAATGGGAGAACCCATGTGGAGCACAGAACCTAGAACGAAACAGTGCCAGTAAACGATAACTGTGCCTGTTCTTATTGTTACCCTGTCCTCACTGTCATGATGACTGCCCTTGGCTGGGTGACCTTGGGCGGTTCCCAGGGCATCTTTGAACCTCAGTTGCCCATGTACTAACTGTGAATGGTGTGGCCCGTGGCAGGCGAGCGAGGTACTCAGCCTCCCTGATGTGCATTGTCTCATCTCTGAAATGGGGAGGAGGTAGACCCACCTCCCAGGAGGGACCTGCTAGGCAGCATGGGGTGAGGGCGAGTGTGTGCTCGTGGCCCAGACACGCGGGGCTTCCTGTGCTTGCCACCCCTTGTGGGCCCCTGTGGTGCCACTGTGCGGTCCAGAGACTGCGTGGGGTCAGGAAGGCTCGGAGGTGTGTCTAGACGTGCGCAGGCTTGGATTGCCCAGATCCCCAGTTGCTTTGCAGCCAAAATGGGAAAAAATTTTTTTTCTCCACTTGGGAGCTGAGCAGATTTGCTACAGAGAAGTCTAGATATCTATGGAAACAGTCCTAATTTTAGCCTTGCTACACTTAATGCCAACTCGGAGAGTGCAGTGTTGGGTCAGGGCCCAGGGACTGAGGAAGGTGAGCGGCCTGAAAGGGTCAGAACAAGCGCAGAGTAGCCAACTGACAGGCGAGGAGTGGGAGGATGCTGCGGAAATCTTAAGTGGTTATCAAGGGGCTGGGATTTTCTTCAAGGAGAGAATGGGTCTCAAGGGAAGGGCCTGGAGGGATGAGCGTGTATCAGAAACTAGTCCTTTAACCTGAGGGATCTCCCTTCACTCTCCCTGTCTAAATTCTGCCCGTCTTCGGCTTAGTTCGACAGCACTATTTCCACTTCCTACCTTGGAAATCAGCCACTTCTGCTCTGGATTCGCATCATCTTTTATAATTCTGTTGAAGCATTTATGGCAGCCTATTTAGTTTTGAGGTGAATTCATGTCCTTGCTGTCCCCCACTTGTTTTTGAGGCCCTCAAGGTCAGCCATGGCCATTGTCCTGTCTGTATGCCGAGCCTGCCATGGAGGAGACATGCAGAAAATACATAACAAATGGAAATAGACACGTCTGGTGATTTCTGGTTGACCAGCCAGGGGTAGGCAGTTACTAGAAAGGGGCATTAAACATGTGAGTGTCGTAAAGTGTACATAAGCGCTTCCAGTGGGAAGAATCAACTTGGATGGGAATGAAAGTTGCCTGTAATTCTGCTAAGGACATGTTGGGGAGGGCCACAGCAAGAGGAAGCCATGGCGTGGTGGGAGTTGAATGCTATGGGTGATGGAAGACATAGACGGAGATCCTTTTAGGCCATGCAGGGAGCATCACTTCCCTTGGGTCAGCCCTGTCCTCCTGGCCAGGTCAATTCTTAGTGGAAATCACTGTAGAATATCAAGCATAGGAAGAACCTTAGATCTCACCCACGTCTGTGTGTTTTGAAGAGTGATATTCAAGACAAGCATTTTTACGTTGATCCTTGGTGATTTGTTTTCGTGTGTGAGACCTCTATCATCAGCACACGTCCTGGTCCTGATGTGACCATTTGGAAGTAAGCCTCATGCGAATGGAAGAGGTTGCTGGGATGAATTCTGGTACTGGATTTCCATACGCCCTGTATTCTTTTCAGCAGGATGTAAAGCAACATGGTTGTAAACTTGGGAAGGTCGTGTGCAAGAGTTTGCGGGGTGGGCAGCATGGACCCAGTCAGGCTCCCTCCTTTGAGTGATAAGGAGGTGGGTGAGGCCCAGGTAGACCAGATGGCCCTGATAGATAGTGACAGGATTGGGGCCTCGAACCACATCTCCTCTTGTCTGCCCATCTTGACATACTAGATAGAATTTAAACTAGTTCTTACCAAATTCAAGTTACTCATTTAATCCCACAAACAGCATTGTGGAGCAAACACTATTTCTCCCTACTACACAAGGCTGAGGCTGAAGGACTTGAAATGACTTGCTGGGGCCTGCCCTGCTGGTAAGGTGAAGGTCCAATGATTCCACATAGCCCCTCCCATGACTTTTAGCTGTGTCAGGGAGCTGCAAACCTACCACGATGATCTTTAGAGTTTGGAAATAGAAACACATGCAGAGGTGTGGTGCCATCTGTCTCTTTCTGGGAGAGCTCTGCCTCCTGGGTCCTAGAACCCAGGCCAGCATGCAAGCTAAGCTGCTCAGGCCAGCAGGCCAGTCTGGGGCTGGGTAGGAGTTTTCCGGGCAGCGGGATGCCTCCCTCTTGGGTGGCTCTGTGTGTCCAGAGCCAGTGAAAGGCTGTTTGCCCAGTGGGAGAGGTGGGTGCCAGCTTCCCCGTTGGTTCTGTTCCCCCCTCCCCCGCGCTGGGTAGTACAGAGGGGAGGGAGCCGGCCCTGCTGACAGGGTGAGTCAGAGCACATCCCAGAATAGAAGCCGGAGGGCATGCCTGGGAAGGCCTTCTCTATCCCAGTTGTTCGGGTTTTAAGATTCATGTTAAAGATGATGAAGCATTCATACATAACTCTGCTTGTGGACTGCTTTGGGATCATTTATTAGTGTTGCTTGGCAGTAGAGTTTTGAGCTAGCCACACCCATCATGGGGTAATTAGCTGAATCACCCAGGGCCCAGCTCCCTACTTACACATCTGTTGAGCCTCCTCCCAGCTCCCTCCCTCCATTCATTCATTCATTCATTCACTTTTATTAGGCACCCCCTTTGTAGTTGGCTTTCTGTTTGACAGCATTCCCTTTTTGTTGTTGGGGGTATTTAATATGTGGTAAAAATGGAAATGTTGGTGTTTCTGTTGCATCGACATCATCACCCCGTTTATCGAGACTGTAAGCTCCACGAGGGCAGGGGCTTTGTTCATGTCTCTGTCTCCAGTGCCTGGAAGAATGCCTAACACATAGCAGGTGCTCTGGGAACATTTGTTGAAAAAAACGAGTGAGTGAACTGAGCGTCTGCTGGGTGTTTGGCCTCATGGCAGGTACTTTACATAAAAATCTTTCTAATTCTCCCAACAACCCATTCTTCACTGTGCCTATGTCTGTCCCTCATTGTAGGGTATCAGCTGGTGAGTGTTTACTACTGTCCTAAGCATGGTTGTAAGCACTTGCCCAGCGGATGTTCCTCATCATGACTGAATAACGTAGCTACCGTTATCCCCATTTTACAGATGAGGGATTGAGGCACAGAGAGGTTACGTAACTTGCCTGAGGTCACACAGATCCTTTAGCATCAAGCCATTTTTCTTTATTTCTGTGCCATCGCCATCCAAGAGAACTTTGTGCAAGATGGAACTCCCCTGTATCTGCTCTGTCCACTACCCACAGGTGGTTACCGAGCACCTGAAATGTGTTAGCGTGACTCAGGAACTGGTTTTTAAATTTAATTTTAATTAATTTAAAGTTAAATAGCCACATACTGCTAGTGAATAGTATACTGGACAGCACAGCTCCCTACGACACTCTCTCTAAATAATAGTAACAGCTCACATTTATTGAGTACTTTCTATATGCTGAAATTTTAAAAACTGCTTTACATACAGGAAGTGATTTAAATCAATCCTCACAACTGCAGAGGACTTAACAATGGTTAGAGGTTAAGTACCTCTTCCCACCTCCAAGATTTTACAGAAAGAAAGTGGTGTAGCTGTATTCTACCCCAGGGAGAACTCTGTCCGACCCCAGAGTTTTAAACCATCTCCCTGCTTTTCTCCCTATTTTCCATGTGTACTGCCATGAAAAATGGGATCTCATTCTTCTAAGTGTTTTTCAACCCCAAACACAATCCACTGCACTTCTTGATAAAGGAGTCAACCCATATTGCGAACTCACTGTTCCCACCAAATGACTCATTTAGGTTGAAAACATTTATAAAGTTGAAGTGGAGTTGTGTCAGTGTCACTCTGAAAAAAGAAAACAAGGTGCCAGTATTCCTTACCAGAATGTTCACTAATGAAAACAAACCAACCAAACGAAACCTACTTCTTGATGTACTGCTGATAATATTTTAAAGTCAGGCTGGGAAGGAGAGAAAGTGGAGCTGAAGTTTTCTGCCTCTTGCTGGGCGGAACAGGTGGCTGCAGCCTGTGGGCATGGTGATCAGATTTGATTGCGGCCAGCTGCACCTTCCCTTCTCGAGGATGGGTGAGAGTGGGCTCTGTGTCAGGGCTGGGGTGACAGAGCAGAAAACAGAGGTCCCTGAATTTTGTTCCACCGTAGAGGGCAGCCATACTTGGCGATAAAAATTCATCTGAATGTGTTCTGCGTGCTGCCCTGGGCCTGTCACGCGTGCCGGTGGCTTATCCAGAAACTGAACTGTTCTTGAGGCAGGGCCAGGAATTCAGGTTAGGAGCAGAACTGGGGTAAAGGTGACTGGTAAAGGCACATGGAAAGAGAGTGAAAGAGAGAGAGGCTGGAGGGATGAGACCATGTCAGGAGCACAGTCCAAATACAGGTGACCACAGGTCATGAGTGCTTGGGGTTTTGATAAAAAGGAAAAGAAGTGTGACCACAGGGCTCTGGGGAAAGCCTTGTTTTGAGGGCTTTGATTGACCAGTTAAATCCATATTGTTCTTCCTGTTGCTGTCTCTAGGCAGTCATGCAGCTTCCCAAACCATCCCCATCTTTTTCATCGCTTTGTCTGTTTGTCCGTCCATCCATCCATCCATCTACCCGTGCATCCATCCATCCATCCACCCACCCACCTATCCATCCATCCATCCATCCACCCATCCACCCATCCACCCATCCACCCATCCACCCATCCACCCACCAATCTGTCTATCCATCCACCAATCCATCCATCCATCCAGCATTTGAGTCTCATCTCACTTTCCGCAGTACTGGGGATAGTGTGGTGAACAAGGCACCATTCCTACCCTCAAGGAGCTCTCAGTCTTGTCTAGAAACATGTATGTGGACATGTGTTTCTGAAGCAAGTAAAGGAAGGCTTTGATGCCCTGTATCCCAATGCACTTTGCTGGTGTAGCTTTCCCTAGTAACATGAAGCCAGCATTGGTTTCTCTACTTCCCCTCTTATCTTTATCATACATGTACTTGTTATGTGTATTGTGCTTTGGGATATTTAACGTATACTCAGTGTAGCACTTTATCGCATCTTTATGGTAACCCTCCTGAAAATATGGGCCTCCCTGAGACCTAGTTTAATTGTAGGCACAGGTAGGGATCATTGAGGTAAATCAGAGCCCTTAAACCTGGAAGGAACCTTAATAGTCATCAGTGGTCTACAGGGTCGCTCCCAGCCTTCTCCTCTTTGTCCCTTTCAGATAAGGTCCATCTGGGAATATTCTGTCATGAGCCATTGTCGGTCAGTGGAAGAAGAAAGGGAAGCCCAGCCTTCCCTGAAGACGTAATTGGAGCCAATCACACCTCTCTATGCTTCACGGTCACCAGGAAACACGGGAGGGATTTGTTTTGCCAGATTAACAAATGTGGGATTTCGCATGTTTACTTTTCATTCAGGTAAAACTGAAATCTGATGTGAACATGCCAGTTTGTTTGGCTACAGAAAAATTCCAGGTTGCTACTGGTGTCTTCAAAGTAGGGAACCACAATTTACAATCTTTTGAAAATAAAGGCGCTCCTACTCCCCTTTTAGTCCTAATAAAGTTAACCTGAGCCGAGAACGAGTCCAAGGCGTGGCCCAGACGCCTGCACGTCGGGATGGCATTGCCCAGGCGTCGTGAGGTGTACAGCAGGCTGTGGACCAAGCCCAGAGGGCAGAGATCCCCAAACTGCTGAAAGGAAGGACAGCGACATTATGGGAGTTTACTTTGTGTCAAGGACTTGATTCATGTTGCTTTATGTTAATTGTCTCAGTTACCCAGGGAGGCTATGTTATTCTTCACTTTAGAAATGAGGAATCTCTATAAGCCCCGTGAAACCCATTTAGGACTTAAAACCTTCAGAACTCTAAGATAATACATCTGTCTTAAGCCAAAACAAAAACAAGCAAACAAACAAAAAAACAGGAAAAAAAAAGACTTGAAGGGATGACATGCCCAAGGTCAAACAGCTGTTGAGCGGCAGATCTGAGACTTGACCCCTAATCTGCCGGCTGCTGTGTTTCCATCTGCCACCCTGCGGAGGCCCAGTGTGGAGGGAATCTTCCTTCTGTTATCACATTCACACGATCTCGGGTAACTCAGTTGACGTCTGTGCCTGTTTCCTCATCTATAAAATAGGGTAATAACAATAGTTATATCTTGTAGGATTAGTAAGGATTAAGTGAGATTCTTCAGGTAAAACCTGCACATCGTAAGCACTCAGTACATCTTAGCTCTGATAGATAAAAAGCTCTAATAGCAACATCAACGATTATAGTTTTGACAGTTTTTACTCCTCATAACAATTTTGACCACTGTGTTGCTGGACTGCCCCTTCTTTGTCAATAGAGTTGTTGTTGTATTGCTGAAGACACAGCTCTTATAACAAGAATTTGTGTTTTGCGATATCAAGCCCACATGCAGCATCATGGTAGCCCCCGAGGACACGTAGCAGAGCTGGGATTTGAACATACACCTGTCTTGCCTGCACGTCCACGTGCTGCCTCTCCTGGGACCCCGGTGTCCTGGCTGGCTGTTCACCTCCGTGGTCCTGGTGACTCTGCTTCTGGCAGCCACAGTGTCAGGTAGGCCTGCCCTGAGTGAGTTGATTATAATCTAGTTGCAGGGGAACCTGAAGCTCTCCTGGAGAAGTGAAAAGGCAGGAGCTTGCAGTGTCCCTCAAGGCCGGGCTGGAGTTGCTGCTGTGACTGCCCTCTGCCCCCTTCCCTGGGAAAGTCCGGTGTTATTCCTGGCGGGGTTCAGCTGTCACCACCGCAGAGAAGCCCTCCCTGATAGCAGGACCCTCCACCGCGGGCTCCCAGGCGGAGTGAGCGGAGTCTTCTTTGCTCCCGTAGCAGTTTGTGTGAACTTCTGTTGTGGCCTTTTCCATTGTGTGTTCTTAGGGGTCTGTGTGTCTCATCTCCTCCGCTAGCCGTGAGCTCTAAAGGACGGGGACTGTGTCTGAGTTAGAAATGTCTGCTTCTGGCCCAGATCTGATCCTCCTCTTCTGGGGCCACGGGAGTGACTCCCTTCCTGGCTCTTCTCCATTAGGCAGGGCTGTGCTCCTACTTCTGGCCGCAGGGTGCTGAGTGGAGGTGACTTGCATACCTCCTGCTACAGCCTTTCTTTGCTGGGGAGCCAGTGGGGCTGGAGGGAGCCGTGGGAGCAGGACTGGGGCCAGCACCCAGTATGTGATGGGGGCATCTGCGAGCCCTGATCCCCGTAGCAGTGTCGGGCTGCCAGGCAGGGCAGTGTGTCCTTTATGCAGTGAGGACCCTGAAGCCTTTGCAGGGTTCACCACTGGGATTCGAGTCTATGTCTGACTTGTTCTGTGGCAGTGTGCTGCCACTGGCTGGTCCTCGTTTCTTGGGTCGTTGTGATAAGAGTAGGCTAAAGGGGTGTGTGTGTGTGTGTGTGTGTGTGTGTAAAGGGGGGGTGGGTGTGAGTGGGGGAACATTTAGCAAAACTGCGAGGCTTGGTTGCCTGGGCAGAGCGGGTGATGCTAAAGGCTGCATCCTTCGCCCGGGTATGGCTGGCCTTGGCCACCAGGTTAACTGAGGGGAAAACCAGTTCGCTGTTATCTCTGGGCAGATGCCGGCTTCACTTTAACGTGGAGTTTTGGTGAGAAGAGCAGGACACAGCTGTGCTTGCTGACCTTTTCCTCGCTGCACAGATGGGAAGAGGGGGTACAAAGATCAGGACAGACGGGACGAGTAGCCGAGGTGGAGGCTGCCTGGGCGATCCCCCTGCCCCCTTCCCCATATACCCAGGCTAAGGAGGCTTTGGAGCCCTGGCCAGCCTATGATTTCTGGGAGCGAGGATGTGGGTGCATCTTTTCCCGTTCTTGCACTTGGCCTGAGAGGAAGGCTGGCTCGGGGGGTCCCGGCAGTGGCCTGGCGATCGGCCAGGTAGGATTCGTCCCCACTTGGCCTTGTTGATTCCAACGAGGCTCACATTCATGAGTACTTAAAGTGTGTTGCAGGCACTTTCCACACATTTATTCTCAGAATGGTCCCCGCTGAGCTCTGGACGATTCTGCTGCCTGCAGGGAGGCTGGGTGACTGTCCTCAGGCCACACTGGAGCCTAAGTGGAGAAACCAGGTTTGCACCAGGACCTTCTGACTCCGGAGTTTCCCAACTGCTCTGGTTTCTCTTCCAGGTGTTTATCAACTTGTCTGGGTCACAGCTTTCTTTTTTTTTTTTTTTTTTCTTCTTTTTGTAAATTGAAGTATAGTTGATTTACAATACTATGTTAGTTTCAGGTGTACAGAATGATTTAGTTATATATATATATATTCCAGATTATTTATTTTCCATTACAGGTTATTACAAGATATTGAATATTGTTCTCTGTGCTGTACAGTAAGTCATTGTTGCTTATCTATTTTTTTTTTTTTTTTTTTTTTTTGTGGTATGCGAGCCTCTCACTGTTGTGGCCTCTCCCGTTGTGGAGCACAGGCTCCAGACGCGCAGGCTCAGCGGCCATGGCTCACGGGCCCAGCCGCTCCGTGGCATGTGGGATCTTCCCGGACCGGGGAACGAACCCGCGTCCCCTGCATGGGCAGGCGGACTCTCAACCACTGCGCCACCAGGGAAGCCCCATCTTCACCATTTTTAAAGGTACAGTGTAGAAGGGTTAACTACATGCGCATTGTTGTGTAAGCAGTCTCCAGAATCCTTCATCTTTTAAGACTGAGTCTCCATACCCGGCCCTTCTCCCAGCCCCGGCGACCACCATTCTACTCCCTGTCTCGATGAATCTGACTGCTCTCTAGGTACCTCATGTAAGTGGAATCATACTGCATTTGTCCTTTTGTGGCTGGCTTATTTCACATTATTTCACAGTGTCCTCAAGATTCATCCATGTTGTAGCATGTGTCAGAACTTAAGGCTGAATGAGATTCCCTTGCATGAATAAACCACGTTGTGTTTCTCCACTCATCTGTCAGCAGACACTTGGGTTTCCACCTTTTGCCCATGTTTTCTTGATTTTATTAATCGGTTGAGAGCAGCGTCACACAGCTGCATTTAAATCCAGGCCTCTGTTTGATACTCGACTTCTGACTTCTTTTTACTGCTGAGATCCTATAGTTGTAGGAATTGGGATTTTTGATAGATGAGGGAATGATGTTTTCTTTAAAGGGGCCAATGGGGAAAGTTCTAGAAACGTTGGCTGAGGGTCTTCCAGCTCCTCCTGCACCCTAGCTGCTGTGGTGCTGTTGCTTTTCTACCTGAGTTTCTGCAGTGACTCGCCAGGTGGTTCTGAGGCGTCCCAGGGTGTGGGGGCGGGGTGTGTAGCAGCCAAAGCAGAGGATACCTGGTTTCTGGCCCTGGCTCTGCCTCACGGGACCAGCCTGGGCCCACCCCTCCTCTGCTCTGGGCTCAGTGAGTCATCTGAAGAGTGCAGTTCTCGATGATGGCCTGTACCTGGAAGTTTCACGTGCCTTTGAAGTCTGGCCCTGCCTGTCCAGAGAAGTACATTCACCTGGCTCTTGTTAAGCCTGAGATGGCTTTGGACCTTTGTTTTTGAATCCCTGCTCAGACAGTACTTCTCCCAGAAGTCTTATGGAGATCCAGTTTATATCACCAGGAGCCACAGAAGTGAAGGCTTTTTGTTTGTGTTCTGTTGTTGCCCATGATTTCCCCAAAGTGTACTTTCTTTATGTACTTGACTGTATCCCAGGTTGTTGAGTTCATGTAGAGCTCTTGCCTTTCTTTTCCTATTTAAAAACCTGATTGCCTTGAGTTGCCATTCTGAAATTAGCAAGTATGGTAACGTGACATTATTATCATCATATAGGTTTGAGTTTGCACTGGGTAGCTCCCTTGAGGCTGGAGTTTTTTTCTCAAGTCCTGATAAATGGATGGCACAGTCACGGGGCTTATGGTGGCACAGGCAAGCCCTCCTGTGGGATGTGCCAGAGTTTCTGTCCAATCCAATCTGTCATCATTTTCTATTTAAAATAAGCGTTTTGTTTAAATAGGAGAGCGTTAGTTACCGATTGCTAACATTTATATATCAACAACTATAAGAAAGATTTAAATACGTGTTTCCTTAGTATGTTCCCTAAGAAACTGACCTTGAATGCTTACTTTAGCTCAACCTTTCTCTGACCCCATTTCTTACAGTTGTGTGTCCATTGGGGATGTTTATTGCCCCCATCTCTTGAACTCCATCATTTGGGGGCTTCCTTGCTATATGAGCGTCAACAGCTCATAGTGAATTTTCTCCTGCCCTTGAGGGGAGTCTGTTTCTTTTCCTTCCAGGACAAAGGAGGCGGTGGGTGATGAGGTGAGCTCCCAGAGGTCGCCAAGCTCTGTCTGCCCCACGAACCTCGACTTAAGGTGCTATTTCTGCCCTTTCTGCTTGCTCTTGGCAAAACAAAAATTGGAAGAAAATGAAAAAGCTAATGACAGACAGGTTCATCAGATAGCTAACCTTAGAGGGGCCTAGACTATTTTTCAGAAACTACATTTAGAAGCAAATTCAGAGGCATCAGCCCTTTTTAGAGCACCTGTCGTGGGCCAGGTAAGATGAGAAGCATTTTCAGTTTTATTAAATCCCCATGGAAACGCCTCTGAGTTCAGGGCTCTGTTCTGGTTCTCCCATCACAGAAGACATAATGGCTTCCTCATGTTTATGCAGAAGTGATTCTAAGTCCCAGCTCCAGTGGAATTCTCTCTCTCTGTCTTTTTTTTTAATTGAAGTATAGTTGAGTTACAGTGTTTTCAGGTGTACAGCAAAGTGATTCAGTTATATGTGTATATATATTTTTCAGATTCTTTTCCATTATAGGTTATTACAAGATATTAAATATAGTACCTTGTGCTATGCAGTAGGACCTTGCTGGTTATTTATTTTATATATAGTAGTTTGTATCTGCTAATCCCAAACTCCTTATTTATCCCTCCCCCCCTTTCCCCTTTGGTAACCATAAGTTTGTTTTCTATGTCTGTGAGTCTGTTTCTGTTTTGTAATTAAGTTCATCTGTAGCCTTTTTAAAATTCCACGTGTAGCCGATATATGGTATTTGTCTTTCTCTGGCTGACTTACTTCACTTAGTATGAGAATATCTAGGCCCATCCATGTTGCTGCAAATGGCATTGTTTCATTCCTTTTTATGGCTGAGTAATATTCCATTGTGCGTGCGTGCGTGCGTGTGTGTGTATACGTGTACTATATATACGTATACTGCATCTTCTTTATCCATTTCCCCATGTGTCTTGTTCTCTTTGCCGGCAGTTGGTAGATTTCTTTCTTTATCACTGCTAGGAGCTGCAGAGACCTCAGAGGCTTTGTTTTAGCCTCTTAGTTTGGTCTTCACTGAGGCCCTGAGAGGGGAGTAACTGCTTAGACCCTCCACACAGCTGGTTCCATCAGGAATGGTTTCTCTATTTCTGTGGACGGTGTGCGGCTTTCTGTATGGAGAACATTTCTGGAGCAGCACGGCACCCAAGAGCTGCTACAGCCATGCTTGTGGAACATTCTGGAAACTCTTCAGTGGAAGTCTGGCATGGAGTTCTCTTCCATGGCTCCTCCCTCCTTGGCTCTGACCCTGCTTCTAAAAACAGAGGCCATTCCTCACATTCATCACCCAGGGCCTGGGTCCACAGGAGGCCCCCTCAGTAAGCAGCCCCAGGGTGAAAGATGCTTCTCAAACAGCTCAGGCTGAACCCTGACTCCATCATTTATTCTTTGTGTTCACTTAACCTTTTATGCCTCAGTTTCTTTATCTTAAAGAAAAGAAAAGGGGGGGGGGGTGAGAATAATAGTCCATGGTTTTGCTTCAAGGACTCAGTGAGCAAAAATGTTTAATGAAGTCAGGTATTTTTGTTTTATTCAGTAGATTGCGGGGGGGGGGGTACTCAATACATATTCATTGAATGAATGAATGAATAAGGAATCCCTCCTCTACGCCTCATTTGCCCCACTTTGAAAAATGAGACGATAGTGTTGATCAGCGGTTCTTAAGGGGAGCTGCTCATAAGAAATTCTTTGGCGGCCCTTCTCATAAGCACATGACCAAGCCCCGCTTCGGAAATTCTGACTCATTATGTCTGGGGCTTGGTACATGCATTCTGTAAACAAGATTTCCAGATTCTCCTGTGCAGCCCTGGTTAAGGATGAGGGGCTCGCTGGCCTTCGAGGTCTCTTTCCTGGTTCTGTGTTGGACACGTTGGGGACAACTAGAATGTCCTGCTAATTGTCAGCATCCTCTCAGTGGTCACTCCACCCCTCCACCTCCTACCCATCCTTCAAACCCAGCTTAAATGTCACCTTCCCTATCCCCGGATGGAAGGCACCCCTCTCTGCTGGTTGCCCCACAGTCTCCCTCCTCAGTTTCTGTGATGCCTCCATCAGCTGGTGTGAGGTGTGTCATCTTTATCAGGCCACAGGCTAGTTGAGGACAGAGTTTCCCTGATTCAACATGCTGCCCCTCACGGCACCTTCCCCAGCCTCTCATATCTAATTGGGACGTCATATGTATTTAAATGTGTCACCAGGAAATATATGAAAGGCGATTTCAAAAGCTAACCTCTTTGGTTTTATGTGTGTAAGTCACAGCTGTCTCCCCCGAGATTCCTTCTGTACTTATTCAGACCGGTAACAAAGGGCATCTTTGTTAGATGGGTGTTTTTTATAATAAACCAGAAACATTTAGGGGAAAAAGCGATTTACTCTTCCTTTGTAATTAGCCTTGATGATTAGACTATCTTTTCCATTATGTTTTATTTTTACTTTCCTGGAATTTATCAAGTAGCCTCTTTTCTGTGAAGGTTACCCTTCAGATGAGTAAGGGAGCTTGATTACAGAGCTGGGGGATTTACTTTGTCTTTTTAAAAAAATAAGGAATCTGCTGGAGAGGGCTGATGTGAGCAGATGGGTGAAAGGTCAGTCCTTGAAATATAAAAGAGGGCTTCTCTTGAGAAACTGAAACCAACGCTCCAAGGACAAGATTTTTTTTTTTTTTGGCTGGCAACTGCTAAAGTAATTAATAGTCACTTCTGTTTTTCAGATTCCTTTTATATTTGACAAAGCTTCCTGACTAGTCCTTCAGGGCTTGTCTTTTATGTCCAGGGCAAGTTCCTTTTTTTTTTTTTTTAAAGCACATTAATCATTGTATTTATCAACTATAACTTTACGTTAGCTATTTGAATGTGATTTTTTTTTTTGGATACAGGTAGATTTCAGAGTTAATTCTAGAGTGCCTTGGTGGACTACTTACCCCCCCATAAGACAACTTAATCTTCTTGTTCAGGATCTAAAAGGAGGGTCACGTGAGGCTGGGCTGGGTGCCTGCTGCATTTCTGCCTGCCTGGTTGGGACTCAGCTGGGGATTTGCTGAGAGCAGTTTCACTTTCACACTTGCTTCCTTATGTCCATAGCTGAACCAGAGGTGTTCTTGGAGGCGTCCCTGGAGTGTTGAGAGCAAAGAGCAGAAGGAAGTACTTTCATCCATCCATCCATCCATCCATCTATCCATCCATCCAATGACTATTTAGTGCCTACCCCTATCCTTGTGTCTTCTGAGGATACACAAGACAACCCCAAATCCTGTCCTTGTGAACACACTTCGGCACCAAGCTCTTGCCAATACAGCTTGTGTGGGAAGGGAGGCATCCTTGCTGCCCCAGGCGTACTTATTTAGTATCACAACTCTGTGCACTAGATATTATTAGGGGTTGTACACACACACACACACACACACACACACACACACATCTGTAAACGTTATACTGGTGTGTGGTGTTTTGCAGATCAGTTCCAGCTATGGAGTTATGCAGTCTGGGCTTGAAAATAGACTCTGCCTCTTACCAGCTATGTGATATTGAACTTCAACCGTTTATAGCCTTGTGTCCTCTGCTGAATGAGGCTAGTGGTTGGAACTACATCTCGGGGTCACTGAGATAACATGTGAAGTGCTCAGCAGACGGCCTGGCTGCACAGGGTAAGCTCTTGGTAGGTTGGAACCTTAACAGGGGAAGAAAAATTTTCCTCTACCCTGTTAGATTCATTGGCCGGACCTGTAAAATAAACTGACAAAAGACAGATTAACAGAAGAAAAGTCTACAAATTTTATTGGATGTTAAAAGTTTTACGTGGCATGGGAGTGGGGCAGAGATGGGTGGAGGAGGTTTCATAGAGAGAAGAGAAAACCCCCAAAGTAGCAGCTAGGATGGAAGGCTTGTATACTATTCTGACAAAGGAGGATAAGTTTGTAGAGAAGTGACAAGACAAAGGAAAGGGGTTTAGGGGCAGTAAATTGTGGGAAGGTCAATACATGGGGGAATGGCAGAAAAAGTTTACTTGGCCGGGTTTGTGTTGATGCTTCTTGGTGTCATCTTCATCTCTGGTGATAAGGAAGCTTTCCTTACGTTCCTGGTTTTGGAAGATGGGGGCACCTTCACAGGGGAATTTATAGCCTGCTTTCAGGGAGGTAGGATGAGTCTTCTGCCCTCTCCCTATGTCTGCTTTTTCTCAGTGCCTTCTGTTCACAATTGTCCTTATGCCAGAGTGGCATCTTTTGGTGGGGGGCATATTCTGATCCCCTACGGTGTGGATCCATAGATGTATCCTAAGCCTGTGGGAGAGTGAGAAAGCAGAGGCTCTTCCCAGTTTCAGACCTCACGCTTCCACCCATGAGTCTGGAGTCATTCCTGCTTTCAGTCCTGCACCAGCATGATGTGAGATCTGGTTTGTTGTTGGAAAGGCAGAGACTCTGGGTGCTCCCTGGTTCCACCATGTAATTGCCGGGCAGACCCGGACACATTCCCCGACCTCTCTAAGCCTCACTTCTCTCGTCTCTGAACTGGGGTAAGGCTGATGCTCGTTTTCATGGTCACCGCCTCCACTTCCTTCATCTGTTTAAATTTCCTGTGGAGGAGGCCTTCCCTGACCACCCTGCTTATTATTCCTACCCGAGCCCAGCACTGCCAGTCCCCTTGGCTCTGCTCTGCTTTTCCTTTTTTGCCATAGCACTTATCACCTTCTAACACACTGTAGGATTTATTTTTTTAATGTATTATGTTTATTTTTAATTATCTTGTTCCCCCATTGGAATGCCACCTCATTAAAGGTTGGGATCTTTACTTATTTTGCACCGAGACCCCCTTGAAATTGCCTGACACAAACAGGTACTATGAATAGTTGAACAAATAAGTGAGAAAAGAAAAAAACAAACAACCAAACAGCCACCCCAGCAACTTCTGACCGCTGTCAGCTTGGCACTGGACTGGCTCTGATAGCTGGGCCCTGATGTTCTCCTAGTGGACATGAAGAATTTCACAGCCTGCTGACATGTGACAGGGTTACTCTGATGATGATAGAACAAGACAAGAACAAGACCACTCCATAATCAAGACGGAGTACAGATAGAAACAAGAACATTGTGCAGTTTGCAAAACTGACCAAGCACCTGCCTCTCTCAGAGCATACGAATGACTGCCGTGTCTTTATCAGTTACAGCCAGAGCCCTGTGTTCCTGATGCCTCCTAGGTAAACGTTTACAAGGATACCTGGGCATAGCATTCCTGCTTTATGACTGCACCCACCGGAGCAAAACTGTGTCTCCTTGAGCCCTCCCCCAAATCACTGAACAAGCCCAAATCTGTACAGTGAGCACCCCCTAACATCCTCTACTGAGATACCAAGGTTCTCTGTGGCATGGTAGTAAACCCAACCGTGTCTGACTTCACGTGAGTTCCTGGTGGTCTTTGGCTGGAGGCTTCAGCACCATGTCTCATGGTGAATAAAACTTTGTAACTAGGCATCACTCTGCAACTGTGTAGGTTATTACAGTCGGGCCTCCCTATTCGCAGGTTCCTTATCCACGAGGATTCAACCAAGCGCAGATCGATTTTCAATCTTCTGACCGAGGTTGGTTGAATCCGCGGATGCGGAACCTGCGAATATGAAGGCTGACTGTACTATGTCATTTTATTTAAGGGACTTAAGCATCCATGGATTTTGGTATCTGGCGGGGGGGGGGTGGTGGGGGTCCTGGGACAATCCCCACTGGATAACGAGGGACAAGTGTACTACTAGCTAAACAAATTGAACAGATGTGCTGTCTGCTGGGCCTGAATTTTCTAATCTGCAACACGAGAAGGTTGACCAGATGACTCTCCTTACAAGTGTCATGTTCCGTAATTCCTGAGTATTACTAAGCATTTACTGTATGTTGTACATGTGGGGACTCCAAAAGGTGGCATCTTGGAATTTCCTCCTGGGCTGCAGTGCTTCCTGGCTGTGTGGCCCTGGGCAAGATGCAGAGCCCTGAACTTCAGTTTTTTAACTGTAACGTTGTGGTGATGTTGGTCAATAATGATATTAATGATAATAATAGCATAACATTTCTAAGAGCTTACTCTGTCACCTGCATCAAGCTCCCATTAATTCTCACAATAACTTTAAGAGGTCAGTACTTTTACTCCATTAAACCCGTGAGGAAGTGGAGTCACAGAGGAGTTAAGTGACTTCCCTAAGATCACACAGCTTAGTAGCATCAGAACTGGGATTCACACCTAGGTTTTTGTCATGTTATGTCACATCATATTGTGATTTCTAAGCTCAGACTCTTAATCACAACACTAGTGAACTAAGGTGGCTGCTCCTTAACAGATGTCAGACCGTTTTTAGCACGAACCCTGCTTTAAAGGGTGCACAGTTTAACTGCATAAAGTCACATGCAATGGAAGTCATACATACACTTGCTGGTAGGTGAAACAAACCAGGATGTGATAGAAAGCAAAAACGCAGGTGTTGGGGTGTGCATGCCTCTAGGCACGAAGATGAGCGAAAGGGAATGTCTAGTGGAGTGGCCTGTTAGAGGACGAGGTAAACTCCAAGAGGCAGTGCCCGTCTCAAGAGCACTGATTTGGGAGTTGAGAGACCTAAGGTCTTACCCGGAGCTCTTAACCACTCTGATTGTTAATGGTCTTAATTTGGAAGAATAGTGTCAGTCATCTCTCCTCCTCATCTCACATAGTAGGTAACATCTGTGAGAGCACTTAATTAACGGCCATGTGCTATAAAAGGGTAAAGCCTGACTCTAATTGTGGAGAAAAGAAACCACAGGCGGTTCCGAGGACTTTCACGCAACATAAGCCAGGTGCTGAAGGATCCGAGCGCCTTCCACTGACCCAGCTTTAGAAAGGAGGGTCGCCGCAGGGACCTTGTCGTTATCATTCAGCAGGTGTGGACTTGTGAGGGTGGGGTATTCACTGAAGACCTGTTAGGTTACAAGTGGGGTCTTGGGAATGGGAGTGTGGGGAGAGGGGCATGTTGGAGGTGGGGCAGAATTAGAAGAAGGAGGGGAGCTGACAAAGCCCCACGCTTATTTTTGGACCAGGTGAGGGAGGGGCCCGGGACCTAGCTGCTACCTTGAAACCATTTACCCTATCCCCACCACTCTAATTGCTCAAGGATTTAAATTGGAAAATGTGTTAGCCAGATTATCCTTCCAAATAAGGATCTTCAAAGGTCTTACCTGTATTAAAAGGAGGAGGCATTCCTTCTGTGGAATTTCAGATGATGATAATAGTACTGCCATCTCCCACTGATTGGGTGGTAGGTATCAGACACTATCCCGTGTGTGCCTCATTGTCTCCTTTAGCACTTAAAGCAAAGTCATTGTTGTCCCCTTCTCCAGATGGGGAAACTGAGGCATAGACAGGCTAAATTACCCACCCACAGTCACTTGGTTTTATAGCCTACATTTGAACTAGGTCCTTCTGACCTCAAGTCCCAAAGCCTTAAGACTGCTCCCTGTGTCCTTACAGATAATTCTAGAACATAAGACCTATTATTTAGGACCGTCATCTTTTAGATGGGAAAATGGAGGTTAGAAGAGCCGAGGTCCCTGTTGGAAGGCTGTGTTGTTACTGGTGGTGGGGCCTGGATCTCCTCATCAATCCAGAGAGTTAATATGCCTTTTCTCTGGATGGATTTGATAGGTGCAGTTATGGCTGCTCTGGTTTCTTGGACCTCCTTCCCTTTTTTGGGTGGGGAAGACCTAAGGCTACAGAGCCAGGGCTCCCATCCTGTCTCTACCCCTGACCAGCCATGTGACCTGGGACTTGTTATTTAATCTCTTTATACCTTCATGTTTCCGCATGTGGAAAATTGAGATACCAGGGTTGTGATAGGAACTAATGGAATTGGTATAGTTAAAACTCTCAGCTCAGTGTTTAGACGGTAGCCTGTGAGTGCTACCTGGCAATGCATTGCTTGTTTGAGGATTGTAGTCCTAATCGGAGTCTGTTGCAGTATGCTGGGGTCCCCGTTCTTCCCCCTGCCCTAACCAGTATCTCCCCAGAAATATGGATATTGTTGAAGATACGGTGAAATTGATGGGGTGCTGGATGGTGCGGTGGAGAGGTACCGGTTCCTGAAAAAATGACATTTGCTGGCCGTACCCACCCAGGTGGTTGGGGTGTCTGTGGAGTGGACCTGCCTGTGTCTGTCAGACCCGGAGTTTAGGAGACAGGCTTATTCTGATGCAGCATCCCATCCTGGGCTGACTCAGAGAGGCCAAGGCGTTGCCTGGTGATGCAGGCTGATGACACACCATCACCCCTAGACCAGGAATGGCACAGGGTTTAGAGGTTATATTCTGTGTATCTTTCTGTGGATGGTCCCTGTGGCAGAGCTGGTGCTTGCTGAGAGAATGGTCCAGGAACTGTCCTCAGTGGTCAGGCGCAGATGAAGTAGACGGGGTAAGCAGATGAAGAACAGCAGAGACAGTGCAGAGAGATGGGGTGGGGTGGAGAAGAAAGGAATGAGCCTTTATCATGCAGTTAGCCTTTTTAATCCTTTGTGAAAACCTTAGGAGGTCTCGAATATGGTCTTCCTATTTGGAGACTGGAGAGGTGTCTCAGATAAGGTATTTGCACAAGGCTAGTTAGGGGTGGATCAAGGAGCTGATCCCAAGTCCACAAGGGACTCTCCTCAAGGGATCAGTTGAATACCAGTTGATTCAGAATTAGGGATCTGTAATTGGTGGGCATGCCTTTAGTGAGACCGCTGGATAAGGGTCCGATGCCTGGCAGCGTGCAAGGCGTGCTGGGTATTCCCATGGCTTCAGGAATTCCCTCGTCTGGCAGAGGCAGAGGGTGGGCTCCTGCTCTGGGACCGGTTATAATGGGCCTCTTTCTTTCTCTTCATTAATCCTGGACGGAATGGTCCTCACTTCGAGGGATTCAGTGGCCCTTGAGGAATAGGAGGAGGAAGAGAGCTGCTGCTGAACTCTTATCGCCTGCCCTGTCTTACTCCACTGTCTCCTTGGGCCTACAGACCTGGTTTCGAAACCACTTAAGGGGCTTCCCTGGTGGCGCAGTGGTTGAGAGTCCGCCTGCCGATGCAGGGGACGCGGGTTCGTGCCCCGGTCCGGGAAGATCCCACGTGCCGCAGAGTGGCTGGATCAGTGAGCCATGGCCGCCGAGCCTGCGTGTCTGGAGCCTGTGCTCCACAACGGAGGGGCCACAGCAGTGAGAGGCCCACGTACCACAAAAAAACCCAACAACAACAACAAAAATCCACTCAGCCACCATCTGGTTTCCCTCCGTGTACACTACATACTTTAGATGTAAATAGGTTTGTAATGAAAAATACTGGGGTGGCTGAGATAGACTGGGTGGGACACTTTTTATTAGTCTTTTCCTGATAAGCCACCCACTTGTTGATACTCTGAGTTTGCACAGCAGATAGAAGGATTAGTAGCCTTCTAGTGTAAAAAAAAAAAAAAAAAAAAAAAAGCCTACAGAGGACAAAAAAAAAATCTGTGTTGCTCGATTTAGTTATGATTGCTCCTGTCTCTGGCTTCTTTCGTGGGACAATTAATTGACTGCAGGGAGTGGCTGTCCCTCACCACAAGTTCCAAGTCATGAAGTGGAATGGTGACATTGATCCGTTTTGGGTACCTAAGGCTTGGCTACATAGAAACAGGCTGCTAATTTTGTAACCACCAGTTAGTGTTCGTGGGGGAGACAGGAATTACTGGTTTGATTATTGATCGGGGGCTGTGGTTTATGCTGAGGCTGTTTGGGGGAGGAGAAGACTGATAAATGGGTGCGTTAAGGCAGTAAAAAGATGGAGTCATGTGGAGTTTTAGGCAGTTGTTTAAAAAAAAAGACAAAATGTGATATGGTGAAGAACAGGATCTGCCTGGCTTTGCTTAATTTATAATCTGAGAAGACAGTGGGAATTTTTAGAAGTCTTGGGTGTATCACACAGTACATCTGGTGGAGTTCTTGTGTGAATTAACTGATAGTATAACACTACTTCTAAGAAATCCACTGGATTTACTGGTATTGCTTGTTTATTCAGGAACTATGTATCAGTCACTTATTGTGTATAAAGCACTATTCTGGACACATGCCAGAATTTAAACTATAATTATTAACGTGTTAAATGTATCTTATTGAATTTTAATTTTTTTAAAGATTAATAATCTCAAATCATTAAGTAAAAGGTTTCAGAACAATAGTAGGGTTTAATGCAATGTGGGTAAAAATTTAAAAATAGAACGTTATGTGTTAATCTACGTGTGAAGCGTTTTGGAAGATACACAAGAAGCTGAAAAATAATCTAATATAGAAAGCGGCCATCAGTGGTTACCACTAATACAAAAAAGAGATGTTATGTGCCTCCTGATGGAACTTGAATCTGGTCAAGACCCTGGATCTAATTCTGGACTCACCAGAAAGTTCGTGTTAAATGACAAACAGAGATGCAGCCAGGAAAATTCAGGCAATGGGAAACGCTATAGAAAAATGACTCAGTTCTTCATCAAATTAATTATGCAGAAAATCATAATGGAGCAGTGACCTTGGGTGTCAGATGACGTTGAAGAATTAATGTTTTTATTTTTCTTAGTATGGTAATGAAACTGAGGTCTAGTTTTTCTAAATCTCTATATTTTACATAACTATATTGAAATATTTTTAACTAGCTGGATAATATATTGGAGATTTGCTTCAAAATCTCAGGGATATGGAAATGGGTAGGGTAGAGATAAAACAAGACTTGGTAATTGTTGATGCTGGGTTGTTGGTATATAGGAGATTTCCTCTTTTTTGACTATTTTTCAAATATTTTCGACATTTTTCATAATAAAATTTTTAAGTGAAATCATCAATCTAGTCTTGTTTTTTATCCACTCCACATTGAGAGGTGTCATAAGGTCCATTGTAAGTAACATCCTGAAGTATTCCAATTTGATGTGATCTTAGAAAAGTGATCTAGTTTGCTAACACCATCTTCTGAGTTTCTAGGATTCTGGGTTTCCTAGAGGGAAGGGAGAGAGGCTTAGGTAGGTGGGGCTTCAGGAATCCCACAAATGCACTCTGATCACAGCTGCTCCACGGTATGTTGTATATATTGGAGTTCCCCCGTGTAAGATTTCGTTTGGGATGAAAAGGTGTTTTTACTCCTTAAAAAGAAAGTTTGGAAATTACCGCCTAATTTTATAAACCTGGAAACTGCAGCCCAGACAGGGAAGGTGATGTGTCCAAGTTTGCAGGCAAATTGCAGAGCCCAGACCTCTTATTAGATGTTCCTTGCATTACTCAGTCGTGCTCCTGGTTAGCCCTTACACCTTCTGGGAATTCCCTGGCGGTCCAGTGGTTGGGACTCCGCACTTCCACTGCGAGGGTGCACAGGTTTGATCCTTGGTCGGGGAACTAGGATCCCGCATGCCACGTGGTGTGGCCCAAAAAGAACCTCCTGCACAGGGTCCTCCAGGAGGATCGGTCACCTGCATTCTGGATTCCAGTGCTGCTTTGCCCAGAAAGTGGAAGCTGGGCTGACATCATTCTCTGCGTGCAAAGAGCCAAAGAGAAAGCCCCATTAGAGATGCACTTGCTGTGCACTCCACGCGCCCCAGTGTTGTCTTTTACTAAACTCCTGGCTGAGTGCCTGTGCCAGGGAGCCTTGTAGGAGGAGGAAGACATTGAATTTGGGGAACAAGCGGTTCTGTTGAGACTCTACATGGGCTAGAAAGCCTGTATATTGAACACTTAATCATTTTGCATGCTTGTTGTGAAACCTAGGAGCCTCAGAGGGGCTCAGGAGTTGCCCCCATCCTTCAGGGCCAGGTGCACAGGTGGAACACAGAATCCAGGTGTGTAGGGCTGTTTCGGTAAATTGAAGGTTCTTCTCCTCCACCCCCCTCATCCAGATACCCACCTAGGAAAAGAGGGGGACTTTTTTTTTTTAATATTTTTTTGGCTGCGTTGGGTCTTTGGTGCTGCACGCCGGCTTTCTCTAGTTGCAGTGAGCAGGGGCTACTCTTCGTTGAGGTGCACGGACTTCTCACTGCGGTGGCTTCTCTTGTTGTGGCGCGCGGGCTTTAGTAGTTGTGGCTCGTGGGCTCTAGAGCTCAGGCTCGGTAGTTGTGGCGCACGGGCTTAGTTGCTCCGTGGCATGTGGGATCTTCCCGGACCAGGGATCGAACCCGTGTCCTCTGCATTGGCAGGCGGATTCTTACCCAACTGTGCCACCAGGGAAGTCCCCGAGGGAGACATTTTGGTCAAGACTTGGCCAGGTTGGGCATGAGGAGAGGGTCTGGTGGGACATATGGGGAGGGTGGTGGTAGTCAGTTTGGATGCACTTTGAATGAGGATCCATAAATATCTTTGGTCTTTCTGAGACCTCAGCCTTCTGCCCTTGCCCGCCTCTGTTCTTTATTAGTCTCTTAGTTTGACATTTAGAACAAGGCTGTTTAGCATTATGGGGTGTATTCAGAACTGAGTTTAGGATTAATAATCTTTAATGAATGTATACTGTGTACTCTGACTCTGGGTTATGGAGATGGCTAAGACCTAGTACATTCTCAAAGGTGCATAGTCTAATAATTTGATGACAAATAATGCAAAAGAGCTCAATTTTATTGAGTCTTTGCTCCTTGCCAGGCAAACCTGGTGATGTTTTATCTGCGTTTGGTCATTTAGTTCTTGCAAAAACCATAAAGGAGTACCATTAATAACTTGATTGTACAGATGGGGCACTGAGCTCAGAGAGGTCCTGTAACTTGCTTTATGTTATAGAGTGACTAATAAGTGCTAGAGCCAGTATTTGACACTAGGCAGCTGTCTCCAGAATGCTCGCTTATACCACCATGCCCTACTGCCTTCCACTGTGGAAGGGACAGGCTCATGACACATCACGGTATGGTCGAGCCCAGCCACAGAGGTACACAAGCACAGAGGTAGTGGAGAAGGAGAGGTGACCTACTCTCATGAGTGGGGAAGAGAAAGGAAAGATCAGGGAAGGCATCAGAGAAGAGGTGAAACCTGGGCTGAGTTTGGGGAATGAAGAGGAGTCTACCAGGCAGGCTAGGAGTAGAAATTCCAGGCCAAAGGAACAGCACATGTAGCAGTCCAGAGGCACAAGCAGGTACCCTGTTTGAGGAACGGCAGGCGGTTTTTTTTGGGCTGGGATAGAAAATGCAAGTGGGGGAGAGCAATCGATGACATGCCGGAGGAATTTTCAGGGGCAGTATCTGTGCTGCTCTCCAATTCAGTCACCACTAGCCACATGTGATTACTTTAAAATAATTAGAATAAAGTTAAATACAAATTGTTTCTCAGTCTCTATAGCCCATGTAAGTAGTGGCTACCATATTGAATAGCACAGATGTAGAACTTTTACATCATTGCAGGAAGTTCTGTTGGATAGCGCTGGGCTAAATCATTTTCTTATTTGGCCCATACCTGGCAGGCTGCACCCAGTGTTCTGTGCCTCCTGCATGTGTCAGGTTTTAGAGGGTGTTGTGTTTGGGGGAAGAGTGTGTGTTGGCTGCCTGGGCCCGCTGTGGAGGGGCGGTGGGGGGATGGTATGTACAGTTAGAGGAGAAGCATAGAGCAATTTCTCAAGATGTGAATATTGGTAACTTTTTTAAGGCACTGCTCAGATCAGTATGTAAAAATCCCAAGAAATATGTCATTTCCCCTCTAAGCCAGCAGAGCTACCAGTTTCATTAAAAAGGCAACGGCAAATCTATTTTTAATTTTATTTTTTATTAAGAAAAGCCCTCTTGCTTGAGATTCTAATCTCCAACTGAAAATATGTGTCATTTTAGAGTTGCATATGGCCAGTGTAATAGCATGCGTTGATGGTACTTAATAAATAGGAGTTGGTGCTGTACATTAGTGTAGGGACAAAAATAGGTCAAAAAGCTTTTCCTTTTTCCTTTTGAGTACAATGTTCTGGCTTTGCAGATGGTGAGGAACCATTTAGAGCTATAAAGGGATTTTGATTTAGATAATGGTCACCTTCATTTAATTTTACAAAATTTATATTTTGTAAAAGGGACTTGGCTTTCTTTGAAGTTCTGTAGGCAGTCGATCAATATTTTATAATGTTATTTGTGACCAAGAGAATCGGTTTGGGAGGCTTTTTGTGATTTACTCTCTGTGTTTTAAACCAATTTGCCACTATTTTTGGAGCACTTGGTTTCAGAGGTTGCTACTTGAGTCTTTCCTGATTTCTGTCTCCTTGTATCTCTGTGACTTTGGGCAAGTCACAGTCTGTAGTGGGCACCTCTTGGTTTTCCAACTCAGTGTTTATTCACCCTGCTCAAGTTTTCTTTGGAAATCCACACTTCAGCCCGTGAATTTTGGTATAGATGATATTGCATGACTTTAGGGTGAGACATATGACTCAAATTACGCCTGACCACAGTAATTTGGGTGGGCACGTGGCCTCCTCAGGGCCAATAAAATGTGATGGGGTGGGGGTGGGGGTGGGGGATCATCCCTGGTGGTCCAGTGGTTAGGAATCTGTCTTCCAGTGCAGGGGATGCGGGTTCGATCCCTGGTCAGGAAACTAATATCCCACTTGCCGTGGGGCAGCAAAGCCTGAGCACTCCGGAGCCCCCGTGCCACAACTGGAGAAGACCGTGTGCTACAACGAGGATCCCATGTGCTGCACCTGAGACCCAATGCAGCCAGATAAATAAGTAATAAATTACTTAAAAATGTGAGACTGTTGAGAGACGTGTTTGTGTTCTTTTCCAGTGGCCTTGAACCTTAGAGGACGTAGCTGTGCACATCCTTGCTAGCCTACCTAGCAGCTGCCGGTCCACAGCTTGGCATTTGGGAATGAAGTCAGTATGGATAAAAGCAGAGCTGAGAAATGGAGAGAGACCAGGTCACACCACAGACCTAAATCACACCTTACCTGAGGGTAGATCTACCCTTCGGCTTTGTAGATTAAAAGCCACTAAATTCTGTGTTTTGTTTAGACTAGTTTTTCTATCACTTGCCACTGGAAAAGCCCCCTTCCAATCTCTGTGAGACTTTTTTTTTTTACACATTTGTAAAAGGAAGTAAACAATGAGTATTTATCTGTGACCTAGGGTTGTTGTAAAGATGAAAGTAATAAACATCCAAAAGCATTTTCAAAGTGGTAAAACCATGATCGGATATTACGTATCTGCAAGGGGTATGTGCTAGAACCTTTCAACCCAAATTTTGACTTTGTATTTGATAGAGAGCAAAAACTTTTCACAGATCAAAACTAACAGAAGAGATTAGACTATATTATAACACTCAGTATTTTCCCAAAGTGAGTTGAGTTCCAAAAATAATTTTAAATGAATATATGTGAAAGCAGTGCTTAAGGACTAGGAGTAAAACTGTGAAAGGGTTCTGTATTTATTTTTAGGACCATTTTTTCTTTTTTCTGAATTAGATCCTTTTTTTTTTTTTTTTGCGGTACGTGGGCCTCTCACTGTTGTGGCCTCTCCCGTTGTGGAGCACAGGCTCTGGACGCACAGGCTTAGCGGCCATGGCTCACGGACCCAGCCGCTCCGCGGCATGTGGGATCTTCCTGGACCGGGGCACGAACCCGTGTCCCCTGCATCGGCAGGTGGACTCTCAACCACTGGGCCACCAGGGAAGCCCAGATCCTTTTTTTTTTTCTTTTCTCTTTTAAGTGTATGTGGCCGTGATTAATTTTCCTAGATTTTTAAGCAGGAGCTGTTCATTATGGGGGGGGGGGGGTTGGGGGTGCCTGTTTGGTGCCGTGCTAGCTGTTTTGCCTATGATATTATAAAATTGAGTACTTTTGTATGAAATACAAAGTAGGAAAGAATCCCAAACCTAGTCGGTATGGATGTGTGTGTTTCTTACATTATACATTTTCCTCTGTAGGTTTCATAGTCTTTTACTTTCTGCAGTTCAGAGGCATTTTAGAGGCATGTTCTCAAATGACCTGGCCTGTTGGATCATTTCATGATTTTATAATCCACAAGTGACTGGAATGAACGGTTTTATGTTGTATGCAACAGAAAGGGCTTGGGTTTTTAAGGTTGCGTGGATCTGGGTTTGAAACCCTGGCGTCCACACTCCCTGGGTCTGGGTGACCTCGTCTGAAAAAATAAAGGATCTACATGGTTCTCTGTAGTGTTTGTTATGAAGATTAAAAGAGGCGGTGCATGTGAAAGTGCCTCATACCTAGTAGGTAGTCAGTAATCACTTTTCTTACGTTTTTTATTCATGTAAATGAGATGTTTTAAGGAAGTCGGCCTGGCTCTAGGGAAATTAAGAATTTTATTAAAGAATCAATTGGTCTCTATAGCTTTCATCTTTTAATTCTTTAGGCTACTAAATCTTGTTCTCACTAGATGCTCTGTTTTTGTGACCTGGACTAGTTTTGGTAGAATGATGAAAATGTCTTCTGTTTAGGCATGCTAAAATATGTTTATTCATTTATTCATTCATTCAACAAATATAATTCATTCTGTCCCAGGTCACCTAGAGGAAACATTTTTTTCTTTTCCTATTTCTTGTCTTCCTGGTAGGTCTGTGAACTGGGCTATTTCTGAAGCGGACGTTGAGGTAGAAGTAGAGTTTTCCACCCAAAATTCCATGTTGGCTCCCTCTCTCGGGATAGATTTTTCTCTCACGAAAGTAGTCCATTCCTTTCATTTTTCTTCCCCTGATGCAAATAATCATCAGAGACCAAAGGACAATTTTTAACAAACTCGATTTGAGGTCCTGGTGGTTCTGAGTCACTGAACACTGAGTGGAGGAGATTGCAGCAGGCTTAGTCCCAGCGTAGAATGTCAGCAGGACCTTGACCTTCTGACCATGTGATAAGAGATAGCAATGGTCTAGAACAGGGATTGGCAAAACTGTGGCCGGCCACCTGTTTTTGTGTAGCCCGTGAGCAAAGAATGGCATTTACGTTTTTCAGTGGTCCAAAAAAAGAAAAGAAAAAAACAAAAAAGAACACCATTCCGTGGCGTGTGAAAATTACGTGAAGTTTAAATGTCAATAACTGTAAACAAAGGTTTGCTGGCACACAACTACACCTGTTAATTTACCTACGCCTGTGGCTTCTTTCTGCTACAGTGGCAGACTTGAGTATTTGCAGCAGAGACCTTATGGCCCCCAAAGCCTAAAATATTTACTGTCTGACAGTTTACGTAAAAATGTTTGACGACCCCTATTCTAAAGTAGAACTTCCTGACTCCTTGCACCCTGAAACCCCGTGGAAAATGATAATGTTTGCACAGCACACTGGAGTAAACGGAAGGGGCCCTGCTGGTCCAGGGCTGGAGGTGCAGCACCTCAGTACACCCAAAACCCCTATTCAGAGACCACTCTGGCCTCTGGCAGAGGCATCAATCCCACCTGGGGCCGTTTAATACGGACACTCTCACCTGGGTCAGCTCTTTTCCTGTGGCTTCTTGAAGATGCTTCAAGACTTAAATGTTCGTGGTCACCTACAGACGATTTCATAGTTTGCAAAGGCTTTTCACTGATGCCCCTGTCTTTTCCTATTTGTTATGACTCTCTAGTTTTGCCTTTCACATCTGGTTCTGGTCCTCCATTTGAATTAGCCTTTCTTGAAGGTGTTATGGGCAGGGGCAGGTACGAAAGTGTTTGTTGTTAAGAAATGTACAGTGTTGGGGAAACGGACTTATATTTATAGAATAAAGAGTATTACAAAGACTCTGTGCCTTTGACGTGACTGTTTTGGAACCTGCCACATTCTCAACACCTGCCAGTGGACACGGCCTCAGCCTTGTTGAATGGCTTGCCCTAGGAATATGTGCTCATGGGCTTCAGGGTGGGCAGCTGGCACACGGGCCGTTCCAGAGTCTGGGCAGCATCCTTTGTAGCAAGCTAGCATATCAACCTGTGTGTGATAATGGTGTTAGTTACATGCATCTTTTGAGAATCTTCACTAGAAGTATAGAGAGAACCAGCCACTTCGTAGCAGGAAATGAAGCAGGAGAGGAATTCATTCCTGTGGCCAACAGTCACGGCATTCCTAGTACAGATGAGGTGTTCTTCTAGGGACATGAGGAAACAGACAATCCCTGCCTTCTTGGATGTTATATTCCAGGGTAAGGAAATATGCAAAAAAAATTTTTTAAAAGATAAGTGCCATGAAGGAAATAATTCGGATTGGGGGCCAGAGAGTGGATGGTGAAAGGGAAGGGTTAGGTGGTTAGGGAGGGCCCCTTGGGGAGGGGACAGCTGAAGGCTATGATGAAGCTGCCATGCAAAGACAGGACAGTAGAGAGTTCTAGGCAGAGGGAATAGCAAGTGCAAAGGTCCTGAGGTGCAAATAGACCTGGCTCGTTCAAAGGACAGAGAAAAGCCATTGTGGCTGAGATGTAGCAGTGAAGGTGAGATTGGAGAAGACAGGGCCAGATCTCATAGACACAGGGAGCAGCTGAATCAGCCAGTGGCCAAGCTCACACTCACCTAGCTGGGTCCCTTGTTCTGCCTGGGTTCCAGCTGCTGGCTCTGTATTGCTTGCTTGTAGTACAGCTGCTGTTCTGAGGTTCTGGGAGGGCCTGTCTCCCTTTTGTCTTCTAAGTGTTCCTGGGCAAATGGCATTATCTGAGCTGGCTTCATTGAGTCACTGTTTTTTGCAATCAGATACTAATCCCAGCTAGGACTTACAATGTGCTGGACCTTGGCCTCACACTTTGTATGGATTAACTAATTTTTTTCCAATGAGAAAATAGATATTTGATCATTCCCATTTTATAGGTGAAGAAGCTGAGTCACAGAGAGGTTGAGGTACTGGTCTCAGGCAACCAGCTAGGAACTGGAAAGGCTGATGTTTGAACCCAGGTGGCTCGTTTTCTGAAGCTGTGCTGCCACTGGAAATCAAAGGACACAGCTGAGGCGTGGGGTGGAGCTTGGCGGCAATAGAGCGAACGGTGAATCCTAGGGAGGTGTAGGCAGGTGAGGTTGAGCCTGGCTTGGTGCAGGCACAGTGAAGGTGCCGCGGTTTGTGGTGTGCAAGGAAGCGGCAGATGGATGGAAAGATAGGGCGGTTGGTCCTGTTAGCCAAGAAGAACCTTCTGCTTTCCCAGAGGACTGTGAATGGCGAGATTAACACTTAGTTGGCACCACTGCATGCCAGACATTTATTCTTGTATTTAACCCTCCCAGCAACCCTTGGCCCAGTGTTACTGGGGTGTCACGATGCTCAGAGGGGTAAAGAGCCCCCCCCAGGGTCACCTAGGGAGGAGGGCACAGAGCCAGGATTTGAACTTCTGAACCGTCTGACTCCTTTGTTTTTCTTTCCATCACACCACCTGTGTCCTGCCTGCAGGAAGCAGGCTGAACAAGAGGCGAGAGCTGGACTCCACACTGCTCACTGTCAGCTTTTCCTGGCTGTGATTCCCTTTAAGGGGCTGTTATAATTTGACCTCTTCCCCCAAAGCGCTTGTTTGTGCGCGTGTGCACACAGACCGCACCACAGACACACACACAGTTCTGCGTGCACATTGCAGGGCTTTGCTGAATCCCTACTGGGGGCCCAGAACCCTGTTGCTGACCTTGCAAAGTCAGGCTGGACACAGGGCTAAAATGGTCAGAAGAAAGAGTGATTCCTAACTTTGGGTCTTGTCCGGATCTTTCTGGCCAATAAGCAATGACCTTGTTCATCTAAATAGCATAACTTGAGTGCCTAGGCTGTGTCAGACCCGGGGTCGAGAGCTTATTACGTGCCTGATGGCATTTCCCTGTTGCTTTAACCCTAGGATGTGGGTCTTGTGATTTTCTGTATTTTAAAGATGACAGAACAAAGCTTAGAACCAGAGGGATTTATCCATGCCAGGTGGGCTCGGAATCCTGGCTTCTTAGCTCATCGTTACCCTGACTCTGAAAGTAGTCAAGCCGCTGTCAGTGCCAGCATGTTGTTAGCATGAGTGAACGAGTGCCGGGAGATATTGCCAGGTCCTCAAATGTCATTTCTCACCTGCCTCTGTGCTGGGCAGCTCAGATCCACGAGCCTGGGGGATGCTATCGAATTTCTGGTTCCGTCTTGAATGCCCTCCGATGTATGAATTAATGTGACTGTGGAGGCATTGCACACTCAAGGAGGGCTATAGAAAATGTGAAGTCCTTGCAACCCCTCCATTGCAGGCTGCAGTGCCGTTAATCCCCACTGACACAGCTCTGAGCCATCCAGGGGGTTGACAATCATCGGGGGTTTGCAGATACTCGTCTGCCATTACAGACCCCAAAGTGCGGAACTGTAAATGAAAAAACACTTAAGGATGCCACCTATTGCGTAAATGCTTCTCCAGCAGTAAAATATTATACCGGCATAAAACCCCTATAAACATGGAATAATAATTTACGCCTAAGCACCAGCCATAACGTGAAATTCAGCTCCGTCCAGTTTTGCAAGAATCTTCCCTGGCAGAATGTGCTAGCCATTGTGTGAATTCTCCTCTGGGTAAAGAAAAACAAAATCCATTGCCGTGAGCATGGTTATTCTTTGAAATAGCTTTGGCCTCAAACTTTAGAGGGAAATATTTTTCCTGCGTAGCAGACGCTAACGGTATCATTTCTAAAACCGCAGCTTTGTTGCTGAGGCGTGTTAACAGGATGGAAACTTTTACTCAGAGCTGATGACTTGCTCCTGTCTGATTTTTTTTCATTTACTTAAAGAAGAATGAAATAAATGAGCAACGCTCTTCCCCGCTGCCCCCAGCAATTTCCCTTTGAATATTCACTTTTATGGTTTAACTTTTTAGAAAGGAAACTTTAATCGTTTGGCTTAAATGTTTAGAGTCAAAACTATAGAATGAGAAAAAAATCGCTTATATTCTCAACACACTCCACTTATTTCTGAAGGTAGATATTTTATATTTCTTTGACTATAGTTATCATTTATCTCCTCCTGTAGTCGTAAACTCCATGAGAGAAGGGGCTTCTTGATCACTGTAATATCCTTAGCACCTTAAAAAGATCTTAGCACATAGAAGATACTTGGTAAATATTTTTGAGTAACTGTCATATCCTCAGAAAGTGGTGGAAACAGCTGATTCTCTTGAACCTCAGCTTTACCACTTGGTGGCTGGCTGGCTTGGGCAAGTCTGAGATTCCAGCGTTCCCATGGTAAAATGACAATTATCACGCATCGAGACTGATGCATCTTGGGGTGTATTGATTAGTTAGGGCTGCCATTACAGAGGACCACAGACTGGGTGGCTTCTAAAGCAGAAGTTCATTTGTTCGCAGTTCCGGAAGTAGATCAGGGTATCTGCAGGTACTTTCTTCTGAGGCCTTTCTCCTTGGCTTGCAGATGGCTGTCTTCTCCCTGTATCTTTACATGGCCATCCCTCTGTGTGTGTCTGTGTTCTAATCTCCTTTCCTTTTTTTTTTTTTTTTTGAAAAAAATATTATTTATTTATTTATTTATTTTGGCTGTGCTGGGTCTTAGTTGTGGCACGCGGAATCTTCGTTGTGGCATGCATTCAGGATCTTAGTTCCCCGACCAGGGTTCGAACCCGGCTGTCCTGCTTTGGGAGCATGGAGTCTTACTCACTGGATCACCAGGGAAGTACCTAATCTCCTTTCCTTATAAGGACACCAGTCAGATTGGACCAGCCTAGTGATGTCATTCAACCTCCATTACTTCTTTAAAGACCCCATGTCCAAGTGCGGTCACATTTTGAGGCACTGGGAGTTAGGACTTCAATATATGAACTTGCAGGGGATAGGGAGGATGGGGACACAGTTCTGCCCATAACGCAGGGTTATTGATTTGATTATACTTTGTAATTGGTAAGGTGCTCTTCGGTGTTTAGGTAGTACTGAGGAGTTTAAAATCTAATTGAGGAGATAATCTCATTAACAGCATAAACGTCAACTCACTCTACAGGCTGGTATATTCTAAGCTCCTTGGTGAGCATGGTGCTTTCGGGGTTCTGGAGAAGACTTCATCGCACCCGCACAGTGGGACATAGGAGCGTTCTCCAGCGTGGCTTTTCCACGTTCTCCAGAGTGGCTTTTCCAGTTGAAGGTACATGTGTGCCCTGGGGCTTATTGAATCCCTGTGACCTGCCTTTACCCACATGTGGGCAGGGCCACACCTCAGACACTACAGCGTGCCTGCCAGGCCCTGTCTGGTCTCACCTAGCAACAGTGGTCTAATAATAGCACTTACTGTATCCCGGACACAGTTCCAAGTGGGCCTCCCTGCAGAGTTTCAGCAAACTCCCCCAGAATCACACAGCATGTGCTGGAGTCTGGATTTGAATCCAGGGAGTCTGCTTCCAGCTCTGTGTTCTTCTCACCTCCTGAGGTTCTGTGGATCCGTCCTCCTGGATGCTCAGCCTTGCTGGCCTGGGACTCAGGTCGGTGAGCCTGGAGGCAGCTGGAAACCCCCAGGAGCAAGTCTGTGGCTGTAGCTCCCTGAGCCTCTGACAGTTAGTTTCAGGGTTTCATGTCAGCCCTGAGAGTGCTCCCATGGGCCGGGGTTGCCCGAGGCCTGGGGCGGGCACGAGGTCCCAGCACAGCCAGGAAAAGGCGGCAGCTGCCGAAGAGCTTCCCGCCCACCCTCCCTGCAGCTCTTTCCCGACTCTTGGTACCTTTTCAGCTCTCCAGACCTGTCTCCTCATATCCAGATGTGTTACTGGAGGACTAGGAAAGCAGGCACAGAGGAATGGTGCTCACATGCACCCAAATGCAAACCAAAATACTGCATTTTAATGAAACGCTTGTAAAATTTTCTCTTCGTGAAATTTTTTGGTCACTCCTTTGCTCTGTGTAACCCCAGAATCTCTGCCAACACGTGATCCGTGTCATCACCACCATCACTATTACTGTTTCCACCAGCACTGTCCCCACCATCACCATTTTTCTTTTCCTTCTTCTTCTCCTTCTCTTTCTCCTTCCTCCCCCTCCCCCCTCCTCTTCTTCTTCTTCTCCATCATCACCATCATCACCATTTATCCCCATCATCGCCGCCGTCACCACCTCGATCATCGTCACCATCATCACCTCCAGCCTCTAGAATGCTTGCATGAACCAGCTGACATACATGAATTCATGTAATTTGAATAACAACCCTGGTTGGTCGTAACTTGCTGTGATCCTCATTCTGCCTTTGAGGAGACTGAGCACAGAGGTGTTAAGTGAGTTGTCCACAATCATACAGCTGATCATTGGCAGACGTGGGATTCAGAACCGGGCCATCTGACATAGCGTGCACCATTCCTGACTCTCACGGAGGAAATGTGTCCCTGATGGTTTCCTTACCCCTGAGCTGGGAAGAAGGAAGGATTACAGCCGCCAGCTCCCTTCGCCTTGGCATCTGTTGGTGTTGGTTTCCGCTCCTCCCCGAGCTCCCCGAAGTTTTGTGTTCTAATCGAATGTGCTCAGCACTTGCTCATGGCAATAGATTAAGCTGGACAACCTCTTTCTGTACTTCAGAGATGGAGGGTTCCTTGAAGACAGCGTGGCCATGGGTCTCAAACCTTGAGGCTGAGAACGTACACCACCACTGCTTTAATAAATGAGCTGAAAGCACAGTTGGCTCCCAGCCGGAAGGACCCTGTTGTCAGATGGGCAAATGGCTTGTTATGTGTCATGGCGATACCATTCCTCATGACCCACGCCATTATCTTGCCTCAGCACTTTTGCTTAGAATTTCTCCATCTCATCTTTTCCTGGGGCAAGTCACCTATAATCTCCCAAGCGGGGACCTTGCCCTCCTCCTGCCTTCACTGTCAGGGAAGGGTGTTTTCATCTCAGGATGCCTGGAAGCTCAGTGGCTCCTGGCTCGGAAGGAGTTAAGTCCAGTCAGGCCGTCTCCTGGGAACCTGTCCCCCTGGATCACTGTTTGTTTTCATCTTCATTATCTTGAATGACAATGCTGTCAGCACCCAGGAGGGGTCCTTGAACAGCCAGATAGTGACTGGATTTTTCTTCCAATCATCAGTTTTCATCTGATTGCAGCTCAGGTGCAGGGGGGGCGTTATTTCTCAGCACTCCCCCTAACTTCTACTGTTCAAATACATTCCTCCAGGAGGCCTTAAAGGGACTACCAAGGCTGGGAGAATTCCAGAGAGGTAAGGTAGTGGATTCACTCATTTAATAAATATTGACTGAGCACCTACTATGTGCCGGCCGCAACATCAGGCACTGGGGATACAGGAATGAACAAAGCCAAGGCCCTGCTCCAATGGATCTTATATTCTAGTAAACAAAGAAACAAGTGAGGGGCCGAGAAGGGAAGATACAGCAGGTTACTGTACAAGGGGGTCAGATGGTGATCAGTCCATGAGTGATGGGTGGGATGCTCTTTTAGAAAAAGAGTTTCTTAACAGCCTCTCAGAGAAAGTAGCAAGTGATCACAGCACCAAGTGAAGTGAAGCAGGTCACCTAGATAAGTGGGGAAGAGCATTCCAGAGAGAGGGCAAGGGCAGGGTCTTGAGGTGGAGTGTGATTAGCAGGAAGGCTTTGGTGGCTGAGTACGGGGTGGGGAGGGTTACACACCCATTTCACGTGCAAAGAATCCTTTTCTTTCTCTCATTCTAATATTATTACATGTTCTCATTTGTTCATTCATTCAGTGATCCTTTACTAAGGATGCCATAGGTGCCAAGCACTGCTTTAGCAACTGGGGATTTAGAAACGCATATACTCCTTTTGGGAAACCCCTGGGATACTGGGTGCTGGCACTGAAGGCACTCCCGGAGTTACCGTTACCTTGCTTTACTGATTTCGTGGCTCTTGCTTACCTCTTCTGTCTCTCTTCAGATGGCTTTCACCTCTGCAGAGAGTGCAGAGCCTTTCTCTCTCAACCCAGCATCCTCTCCATCTCCTTCATCACCAGGCTCCAAAGAAGGGCTTATGGAGAAGGCATTGACTTTCTCAGCTTGGCCACCGGTGTCTGGCTTCCATCCCACAAGCTGCTGTATGTGCCGTGGGCGACCTGGTCGTCACATCTAAACATGTTTCTGCCGTCCTCACCCTTCCTGAACTCACTTGCTGATCTCATCACACTGACACCTCCTTCAGAGGTGCAGGCCTCCTCTCTGCACTTCTGGAAAAGGGCTCTCCTGGGATCCAGCTTGCCCTTTGAGCTCTCCCATCCAGTCCCTTCCTGCCCTTCAAAGGCAGGTCGCCTACGGGTAATGTGGCTTTTTCTCATTTTTGAACTCACCCCCTTGGGGCATGGATGAATTTTCCCACTTGTCCTACCGGCAGCTTTATACTCAGTATGTCAAATACAGAAAGAATTCTTCATCTTCTCTCCTCCGCTCCCTCTATCTGCGAGGACCATCTTTGTCCCTTTCTCCCATCCCATGTCTTGCGATCCCACAGAATCTCAGGAATTCTCCCAGGACTGTCTCTGATACCCATCCCTTTGGTCCCATTTCTACCGCTTTTCTCCTCCCTCCCCACCCTTTGCCCCCCAGGTCCTCCAGAGAATAGTGGCTCTCAAGGTTTTGCTCTCAGCTTCACCAGCACCTGGGAACTTGTTAGAAATGCACGTTCTTGGGCCCCACCCGGGATCTACAGAAACTGAAACTCTAGGGATGGGGCCCAGAAATCTCTACAGATTTCATTCACCTCACTTCATTCGGTGCTGTGATCACTTGCTACTTTCTCTGAGAGGCTGTTAAGAATCTTTTTCTAAAACAACTCTAAGTCCCCTACATACAAACCTTCAAGTTGCGAATTTTCGAAGATGTGAACGTGCGTTCACATGTCCAGTCACATAAGTTAGTTCACGTGTCTGGCGTACATTGTCATGTGCACGCATCCTCTACAAGTGGTTGTGCTTTTGTGTACTTTACTGTACAGTTCTGTATAGAGTACAGGCGTACAGTATCTTTATTTCAAGCCCAGGATGTCTGGAATAAAGTGTAAAAGCAGCGGTGATGTAGCTGGTACTACTGTACTTGTCAAGGTACTGTACTGTAAGATTAAAAATGTTTTCTTTATTTCTTGTGTTTGTTTTTTATGTATTATTTGTGTGAAAAGTATTATAAACCTATTACAGTCCAGTACGCTATAGCCAATTGTGTTAGTTGGGTACCTAGGCTAACTTAGTTGGACTTAACGAACAAATTGGACTTAGCACGCTCTTGAAATGGAACTCGTTCGTATGTAGGGGACTTACTGTGTTTCAGCAACAGCTATCCAGATGGTCCCGATGCTCCCTAACATTTGAGATCCAGGGAGGGAGATAAGCGCCTCCTTTGCAGTGTCCATGGCTCATTCTTGCTGCTCCAAGCAGCGGTGCACCACGATGCCAGCTTACCTTCTCCATGAGCAGCCCCGATCTCATCCTTCCTCTCATCAGCCACCTCCCGTGGTCTCTGTATCAGCCACTGTGTGACAGGTTTGAGTTCACATTGTCCAGGTGTGAACCCAGGCCAGAACGCTTGGACTTTTTTATCTCCAGTCTGCTGGGCTAACTCAGAGGTTGTTTTTTGGTAAATGATATCCCTTTGTGGAGATGTGGCTCATTTTATGCAGTAGATGGGTCCCAAATTTTATACATGATGGATTTTTCTGGGTGGGGAGGGAGAAGAAGGTCATAGATTACTATTTTCAAGGAACTCTTAAATGTCCTAGGAGAAGTCATGGATTGAAATAGCTCTTGTGTGCTAGGGTGGATCTTCTGGGGAATCCCAGCAAATCACTTTCACTTCTGGCTTCCTCTTTTCAGTTGGAGGAAACAGGAATTAGCTGATTTCCAAGGCTACTTCCAGCTTGGATGTTTTAGCTCGGTGACTCTTACTCATTTGTTTTGAAAGGTTACATATTTGATTTTCCTAAGATTAGGTAAGAAGAGAACTGTAGCAGGATGAAAAATGTCCCCCAAAGATATCAGGTCCTAATCCCTGGAACCTGTAAACGTTACCTTATTTGAAGGTAGGGAAAAGCCCATTGGCGATAATTCTGGATGATGGGAGAGGGGTGGGCCCTAAATGCAGTCACATGTGTCCTTGGGAGAGGAAGGCAGAGGGAGATTCTCACACCCCAAAGAAGGGAAGGCGAGGTGACCAGAGGCAGAGATTGGAGCCTTGCAGGCCCAAGTCATGGGATGCTGGCAGCCACCAGAAGCTGGGAGGGGCAGGGAGCAGATCCTCCCCTGGAGCCAGCACAGCCCTGTGACACCTCGATTTTGGACTTCTGGCCTCTCAAGCTGTGAGAGAATGTTTCTGTTCTTTTAAACCACCAGGTTCGTGTTACAGCAGATATAGGGAATGTTACCGCAATTAAAAAAAAAAAAAAAAAGATGCTGTAGAAAAGAAGAGAAATGGCTGTGTCTGTGTTTAAAATGTGTCCTGGACGGCAGATCTGCCTGTCATTGGCATCAGGGTGTGGGACAGGCGGAGTTTATGTCCTCAGCAATGTCCCTTCCCAGCTCGGTTCTGACGATTTCCTGAACCTCCCCGCTCTGCCTTCTCCCCCATGAGTGGCAGTTTCTGTCTCGAATTCTCAGCTGCTTCCTCCCCATCACGATGCTGCCGCACGCCCACACCTGCTCTTCTGTTCTCACTAATTTCGGCTTGGGAGTTTAGCAGCATCCAGTCCCTTTTGGAGTCAGGGTTGACAGGCAGTGGGAAAAACTAGGACCAAAACTTTGTCCTCCATCTCTGTCCCCCTCCCGTATCTGGAGACTTGATAAATATCCCCATTCTGAAATGAGCAAACTGGCCTCTGGAATGTTCCTTTATGAAGTTTTTCCTTCAAAGTGGCATTTGGGGCCCCTCCATGGTTTTGTGTAGGAAAGGCCAGTGTTCTCTGTAGGGTGGACTTAGATAATTGTCTGGGATGCTTAGTTATTAAGTTACTCATTTATTGGTCAACCACTAGAATCACAAATCAGAGCATTTTTAAGACTGGTTCTTGGAGACAACCTGATCCATTTTCCCCATCTTGTGTATAAGAAAGAAAAGGTCCAAGCTGTTACCTCTGGGATGAGCGGTAGTAGAATGAATGGGACATTAGACTGATCCTTGCTGCCCATCTTTCCACCCTCGCCCTCCAGACTATGCTGAGATGCTCTGGTAGACGATGGCTGTCACTATATTGAAGTTTATGACCAGTTAACGTTAATTGAGGCTGTACTGTGTGCCAGGCACTGCTTGTTACCCTTTTTCCTCTATTAAGTCATTTAATTCTCCTTACAACCCTATGAGGTAGGTGCTATTATTAGTAGAAAGTGTTTAGAGTTTATAATTGGTCAAACCTTTAAATTCGGGAACCATCCTCTACTAGTTAAATTTTTCTTTTTATAAATTTATTTATTTGTTTGTTTATTTATTTACTTACGGCTGCGTTGGGTCTTTGTTGCTGCACGCGGGCTTTCTCTAGTTGCGGCGAGTGGGGGCTACTCCTAGTTGCGGTGCGTGGGCTTCTCACTGCGGTGGCTTCTCTTGGGGAGCACGGGCTCTAGGTGTGCGGGCTTCAGTAGTTGTGGCACACAGGCTCAGTAGTTGTGGCGCACGGGCTTAGTTGTTCCGCGGCATGTGGGATCTTCCCGGACCAGGGCTCGAACCTGTGACCCCTGCATTGGCAGGCAGATTCTCAACCACTGTGCCACCAGGGAAGTCCTCTACTAGTTAAATTTAAAGCTCTTGTGTCAAATGGGGATAGGAGTGCCTCAGGCCCTCAATACATGTTTATAGGTGAAAGGGATACATAGGTGAACAGATAAGTCACAGACTCAGAGAAACAGATGTAACTAGGAAGCATCAGTCAATAAAATGTGAGCAAGATTCAGGGGACTGTGTGTCTAATGGGAACATGTGATGTGCACTTTTGGTTCTGTCATTTTCTAATCTGTAAAATGAGGGTAATAATATACACCTTATAAGACTGTTGTAAGGATTAGATAGGGTAATCAGGTAAGTGAAGTACCTAAGCCAGTGCACCGCATAATGGCATGAAATCATTGAACACTCAGTGCATGGCTGCAGGCGATGTACTTAATGTAGATGAAGAATGCAGTGACATGGGCTGTGGTGTATGTACCCTGGGGTAACCTTAAAGTCTTGTACCAAGATCTGCCCTTGAAACAGTACAGGTGACTCATTTTGAGCAAGGACATCTTGACCCCAAAGGGCAGCAGAAAGAGCTGTACCCACCAACGGGCCTGGCTGGGAAATTCCTTCCCATCAAAGGAGAAGGAGAAGGTACAGTGCACAGAGGGTGCTGTTGGCCGCGTGCAGACGCATCGTCCACAGTCACATTGTGGGTGGGCATGAGTCATTGGCTCTGTCCTCACATGGAGGGCAAGAATACGGGGCACCCCATTTCATCGGGGGCGGTAGGTAGAGCTCTGCTCTTGTATAAGGATGGCTGGGCCTAATTCCTTTTCTAGTTACAAGTTTCATGAAAACTTGGGCAAGTTACTATAATTATTTTCTCCTTCCTGATACCTAGCAAGATCGCTAACTTAGATGAATATGTACTGATCTCTACTCTGTCCCTGGCAGTGTATTAGGGTCTGGGAAGACAGGAGGAAAAGACATGGTCTCTGTCCTTGGGTCCTTGGGCAGCTTACAGCTCCTAGTGGACCCCACTGCAAGGAAGCAACAATGACAGGTGCCCTCTGGTTCTGGGGATGTATTTACACACGGACACACGGACACACAGACACACACACAGACACACACACACACACACACACACACACACACACACAGCCCTCGGCAGCCAAGGTGTGTGTCATGGTCTGAATATAAGCTTATGCGGTTTTCTCATCGGAGGGCCTCTTGGCAGATGACTCATAAACTTGTTATTCTTTTTTAATATACCATTTATATTTATCAGGATGGATTAGGTTATGCTACTTATATGAGCAACCCCCAAATCTCTGTGGTTTAAATAACAAAGATTTACTTCCAACTCAGGTAATGCATTCATCTACGGTTGGTATGTGTGTATGTGGAGAGAGGGGTCTTGCCCCATGTTACACTCCGGGACCCAGGCGGGTCCCACCACCTGGCATGTCAGAGCTCACAGTGGCCAAAGGAAGTGGGAACCTGGGGAGTCATGTTCTGGTTCTTGAAGGCTGTTGCTCACAGTTCTTTGGCCAGAGCTAGGCACCCAGGCACTGTTCACTTCCAGGAACTGGGGAAGATGAGGTTTACCTATGACGGCGAGAAGAGGAACCAGCGGATTCCTGTCAGCCTTAAGGACCCCTACGCTATTCCAGTCGGCTTCATGTTTGAATTCTTAAGCTAGAGGATATAACAAAAGTGCCCTTGAGGGCTTCCCTGGTGGCGCAGTGGTTGAGGGTCCGCCTGCCGATGCAGGGGACACGGGTTCGTGCCCCGGTCTGGGAAGATCCCACATGCCGCGGAGCGGCTGGGCCCGTGAGCCATGGCCACTGAGCCCGCGCGTCCGGAGCCTGTGCTCTGCAACGGGAGGGGCCGCAACAGTGCGAGCACCGCGTACCGCCAAAAAAAAAAAAAAAAAAAAAAGTGCCCTTGAAAGAAGAGCTTGAGAAGCTGGCCAGAAACACGAGTGACAAGTGGGTCTGACCTCTAGGAGAAGTATAGGAAAGACGTGTCCACCAGCTATCAGATCAAGTAGATCTACTGCGTAGGGCTGATGGCCTGGGCCCCTTTGTAGCTCCCAAGGGCGCACCTAATGCCGTTGCAGCTTGAGTAAACTTCAGTGCTGCACAGTTTCTTTGCCAGGCAACGTGCCAGGGTCGGGGACACGTGATTAACTGGGATCATTAAGAAAATTTTAGCGTATATTTATTATATTGATTATAAGATCAGGGAAGTGTCTTTTTGCTTAGTTAAAACTAAACGTTTTAGCAATAAAAACAGTAACGCTTTTGTCACCTAAAAAAGTCACTTAAATGGTACCTGGGGAGTCGGGGCATTGCGGTTTATAGTTTTCCGTTTCCTTCCTGTGTAGACTTGATCATCTGCTTGATCATTTGGGCAGACTTCAGTCTCGCTCCCTTGATCTTCTTTCTTTTTTTCTTGTTCGTCATGCTCGTGATTGTTGCGCATTTCCAGTAATGTGTTGCAGTTGAGCCACTTTGGTATAAGCACATATGTGTACGTACACACGCACACACACACATCTTTCTGCTAGGAGAAATATGGGCTTCAGCAAACAGAAGGTCACTGGTTGGGGTCAGGGAGGATATGTGGCATCATTCTGAGTAGTCTCGCCTGTTATCTCTGCTCTGTTCTCCTCACATGCTCTTAGGCATCCTTTATGCAGGTGGTTGGAAAGAAATCTTCTTAAATATCTTTGGCTCACTTCCTGGAGATCTTCACTACCTAACAGTCAAACAAACATTTGTCAGCTAGTTTTTACCCCCAAGGCATGGCAGGGAAAAAAGAGAAGTGTCACGTATCCTTCCCCTCCCACAGCCCTGCCCTGCCCCACACTTTGGGAGTTTGCAATTCCTAGATGGGGAAATAAACTAGGAGGTACCTACTGTGTGCCAGCCACTGTTCCAAGCCTATTCTGGGTACATCGTCTCATGTAAGCCAATAATAGCCCTCAGTAGCTGCTGTTTTTTCCACTTTGCCATGAAGAGATTGAGACTCGGAGAAGACTGCCAACTTTGTCCCGCCTACATGGTAAGTGGCAGTGTTTGTATGCAAAGCTAGGCTTCTTTTTTATTCCAGTCTGTGTTCTTGTCACGGTGCCTGCCGGCCAATACGAAGCAATTAGAGATCCCTAACCCAGAGGAGGCTCTCAGGAGGACAGAGATTTTTGTTTGTTCTCTTCACCGTTGTGTTCCCAGTGACTGAGGGAGAGCCTGGCGTAGGTGTAGTGATGATGGAGGAGGGCTCCTGCCTCTAAGGAGCGTACAGTCCAGAGCAGTGAAACTGACAAGTACATTTATCATGTCAGTGTGGGTGTCAGCTACCGTGGACCTCAGCGCAAAGGAGGGTGCATCCCATGAAGCTTTTCAGCAGAGGTGTGGGTTTTAGACAGCGTGCATCTGGAGCAGCAGCCTGGAGAAGGACTGCAAGGGGCAAGTATGGAGGTGACGAGGCCAGTCGAGACCTTGAGTGAGTGTGAATGAGAAGGGGCTGAATTCAGACAGTAGCAGTGGGATGATGTTATTACTAAGGGTGGCATTGCGGCTGTCAAGCATGGGGGGTAAAGCAGCAGGGAGAGTCGGGGAGGACCTACACATTCCTGGCAACTAGGCGGGTGGTATAGTGGATGAGGAGAAAGACCAGGTTTGACAGAAAAGATCATCCTGTTTTGAACAGGATGGGAACATCAGCTTTGGAGTCAGGCACTGGCTCTATATTAGCTTTTTGACCTTGGGCAGAATTCTTAACCCCTGAGCCTTAGATTCCTATACTACGGGAATACTAATTATACCTACCTCATAAGGTTATTGTAAGGATGAAATGAAACCATGCATGTAAGGCACTTAAAGTTTGACATGTAAATGCTGGCTGTTAGTAATTATTAATTACTAATAATTAAAAACTAGTGGTGAATATGGATAAACTTACCGTAGTGGGGAAGTTAATATCTGGTAACTTCTATTCTCCTTTAAAGAGTTGGGGCAAAATGCTATAGGAGGTGGGCTTCCCTGCTGGCGCAGTGGTTGAGAGTCCGCCTGCCGATGCAGGGGACGCGGGTCCGTGCCCCGGTCCAGGAGGATCCCACGTGGCACAGAGCGGCTGGGCCCGTGAGCCATGGCCGCTGAGCCTGCGCTTCCGGAGCCTGTGCTCTGCAACTGGAGAGGCCACAACAGTGAGAGGCCCGCGTACCGCAAAAAAAGAAACTATAGGAGAAAGTAAAGGGGGACCTGTCATATTGCCAGGGTCTGTGCCCAGTCCTCATTTTCATTGTTTAATTATCATAACCATCCTGTCAAGCTAGAAGAATGGTGCCTAAGGTAGAGCCGGCTGAGTAGACCCAAGAATGTCTAATGACCCAAGATGTTTGTTTCCCCCTTTCAGAATGAGTATGTTGGGGAGAATAAAGGAGTGGGGTGTCTCTGCTCCACACAGGACTCAGGCTGCAGGAAACTCAGCATCCACATGCGATTTCTAAACTCTGGACACGTGTGTCCAGACAGCAGAGGGCAGGGGCGTGAGCAGTGAGGGTGGGACCCACATCACTGCTGCTTGTGTCCCACCGGTTAGAACTTTGTCACGTGGTCACCCCTCACTGCGTGGAGGCTGGGGAATGTCTCACCCTGCCCAGGGTTTGGTGGACAGTTGCCACTTGCCACAAAGGGCCCAATTTATAGGTGAAGAAACTGAATTTCTGAGAAACTAGCAATCTTCCGTAAGGGCACATAGATTATTTATAGGGAAGGTAAGATTCACATTCAGGTCTGTCTTCCCCCACCACCCCTCATGGGAAATTAGAGGCTGGTTAGGGGGCTGTGTGGGTTAATTGGAGTGGATTTGGTTGGATTAAGTATTTAATGACGTGAGTAAGTAATAAACAAAGGAGGGGTGTTTGAAGTTAAGATAGTTGAGTCAACTTCTAGAGGTTGTCCAGGGCCAGGAGCTGGTACTAAGGAGACGTGGTGGGGAAGGTTGTTGGTATCAGGAAAATAAATGACATGGTAAACCAGTGGTGTGGATGAATAGCCACAGGCCTGCTAGAGTTGCCCTGGATGGCGATATAATTGAAAAGTGGGGGGTTGGGGTGGGAACCTGAGATTTCTTAGAGGACGGCAGAGGGATACAGAACTTGTGGCCAGAAAGCCTGAACTTCAAAAAACGTCATCTCGAGCATGTGTATATGTGGAGTACCTTAATTTTTGTTTAGCCCTGCCATGCATATTATAGAATATTAAACCAATGGTGGGCTTTGAGTTCGCATACCACTGGGAGGAGATGAAATGTGATATGATGATGGACCTGACAGAAATTGGCTGTTGTGATCAATACCTTTGGATTACAAAGACCACAGGGGCCTGTGTGAACTTTCAGGTTGCTTGCCATCTGGGATGAGGCTGCTGGTGAAATCGATGAGTCCAGTTTTCTTCAAACTGGTGGTCTTTGAAGTTGCTTTGGAACGTGGGGATAAATCAGTCCATCAACACGTATTTATTGAGCATGTACCGTGTGCCCAGATATTTACGGCACCAGTTCTTAGGATGGCAATGGGAAGTAGGAATGAGGAGCAACCTGCAGCCTTAGCTGGAATCCGGTTGTAGAGAGGATGCCCTCCTGGGGAGTGGTTGAGGGACGAATAAGTCATTTAGCCATCCCAGGGAGCTCACAGAAAACAAAGCCCTCGAAGTTGGGATGACCTGGATTCTCATCCACTGAATTCTGTGAGCCTTTGACAAGTTACTGGGCTGGCTGGTGTCCTCGGGTGTCTCATCCGTTTAAAAATAAACAAAAAAGCATGGGCAGATCCTCTTTGTTTTTGTTATCTAGTGAGTATTTGCTGTGTACCATCTGCTGAGGTCCACAGGGCACAGAAGGGTAGGACACAGAGCTGCTACCCTTAAGAAGTGGAAGGATCAAGATGAATACATGCAGGGGGCGAGGCAGGCTTCTACAGATATTTATGAGAACCTCCATCGAGCAAGGCTTTTCTCTAGGACCATCTGCCTACGCCTGCCTACCCTATAGTCAGTTACAATCTAGTGCAGCCGCCCTGAGTGGATTCCCCCCCACCCACCCACTTTCTTCCCCTCTCCTCCTTCCCTTTCCTTATTATTCATTCAGAAAATGTTTATTGCACAACTACAGTTTATCAAGCTCTGGAGAGACACTCATGAATGAGCTGACAGGGTCTCTGTCCCGGTGGCGTGCCTGGAATAAACTGAAGACAGGGGTGTGGTGGAGATTGACCCATGGGGGGCACGCTGCAGGGGAAGGTCTGTGCAGGCTTCTCTGGGAGATGACGGCAAGCCGAGTCCCGAGGAGGCAGAAGGAGCTGCCCGTGACTCTGGGGGACCAGCATCTGTCATGAGGGCGGAGGCTTGAACCAGCCTGTGCAGAGCAGGAATTGAAAGAGGCGTGGTGGGCGGACGTCTCAAAACTTGCTAAGAGGATGTGGGTAGACTGTTTGGATATTGAGAGACGTGAGGAAACAGTAGACACCCCCCCCTTTTTTCTTACTAGTACCTGGCACGTAATGAAGCTCAGTAAATATTGTGAACCAGTGAGGGCACCCAAATATACCACCTGTGTTTTTTTGTTGTTGTTGTCTTTTTTTTTTTTTTTTTTTTTTTAACTGAAAAACCTTCTCCCATTTTTTGCATTAAAACGCCCTGGCTGTCTAAGGTCCCTCCCACCCTCCCTATCCCACCCCTCCAGGCGGTCACAAAGCACCGAGCTGATCTCCCTGTGCTACGAACAAAGTTTTTTAAACCGTACTCTGACCTTGAGCCTGGGGGCCGCCACGTTGGAATCCTGAGCCCCTCACTTCCTTGTGCCCCACCTTGAGTAGGAGGGGAAATGCCACTTATTCAACTATTATGAACTGGCCCTTGTGTCATAGGGAGATTTGAATATTTGTGCCGGTATGAGTAGGTGTAGCAATATCCCCATTTTTATAGGTGTGAACTGTCCAAGGTCAGATTAGCTGTGGAACTGGAGTCTAAACCTGTAAAGGCCCTTTGACCACCTACCCCATTCTTGCTGCCCCTGTTCTTCTTGTTGTTTCCTCCCTCCCTCCTTCAGCTTCCCCATGTGTCAAACGTGGCTGATGATTTTGTCCTGTCTTACTGTTGACCCCCTCAATAATATTGACCTAGCGGAAGTTGTAAGGCATAAGTAATAAAAATGCCAGTGAAGACTTTTGCCAGTGGAAGGTGTGCCACTGCCTGCTAATTCATGGGGGAGCCCGGCTACGATGGGAGGGCACATCTACTAGGCAGCCATTTAGTCAGCAGGTTTTTCCTGCCCCCAGTTCATTTAGGAGGCTGCGTCCGGCTCCAGCAGCTCCGCCCTCTGTGTTTTTGCTGTGTTCCCTTCTGTGATCTCTCACGTGTGGACTTGGTGGCCCTGTGACCACCTGAAAGGGCTGCTGCTCTGGGGGTTGGGTTTGCTGGATGCCATGCTGGGGACCCAGCCATGGAGGCTCTGGGGTCTGCCCCGGCGTCTCCCGGTCTAGAGAGAGGAGACAGGTGGGAGGTGAGCAGGTGCAGGGAGGAATGGTAGCGCCTGAGAAAGGCCCCTGAACACTCAGGGCTGTGGAGCGCCTTGGCTCTGGGTGAAGGAGAGGAAGGGGGCCATCAGGGGAGCCCTCCGTAAGGAGTGACACTGGCAAAGTCTGAGACATGGTCCAGCGCAGGGCTCATGAGCTTGAACTCCGGAGCCCAGCAGCCCCCTTCTGGCGGGGAGACCTTGGGCAAGGTATTCACTGTCTCTCTGTGGCTGTCAAATGGAGATGGCAAGACTGTCATCATGGCATGAGAGACAGGAGGGCTGTTTTGAGCAGTAAATGAATTTGTACATGCCAGGGGCTTACAACAGTATGTGATACATGAGGACTTTAAACCTGAGTGAGTTCCGAGCAGGGACATCAGTACCTGCACAGGCCGGTCGTGGGAATGGGCCTGCACAGGGCGGGCTGGAGGCAGGTGCCGGGACACTTGTGTGGCTGGCAAAGGGGAAACTGCTGAGGCTCGAGTGTATGTATTTGACAGTGTGTGTGTGTGTACGCACACACACATGACATTCACCCAGTGTCTTAGCTCTAGGGACAGGTTGTGGTGAGTGAGGACAGGTGGGGTAGGATGACTTGAGAGATTGAGGCACTTAGAGGCGGGTGACAGTCCATCAGACTAGCCTTTCCAGGAGAGCATTCTGGAATTTGAGATGATTGAGTGAGTGTCATGGAGGGGATATTAATTTTGGAGGCCAGACAGACCTGACTTAGAATCTTGGCCCCCAACATATCTATCTATCTATCTTATCTTATCTTATCTATCTATCTATCTATCATCAACCTATTTATTTATATTTATGTATGTTTTATCTATCGATCAATCGATCTATCCATCCATCCATCTAGCTACCAGCCATCCATCTCTATTTACTTACATCTGTATATGTTTTATCTATCTATCTACCTATCAATCATCTATCTATCTACCTACGAGTCATCCGTCTCTATTTATATTTATGTATGTTTTATCTATCTATCTATCATCTATTTATCTACCTATCAATTAGCCATCCATCTCTCAATTTATTTATATTTACATATGTTCTCTCTCTTTCTCTCTCAAAGCCAAACTACCTCTTGAGGATTAAGCCGGGCAGGAGAATCGGGATGCTGCCCCGCACTGCTCCAAGATGATTTTTCACTCCTCATTTCTTTCCTACACAGGCCACACAGCGGGGTGCTCTCTGAGTCAGGCCTTGAGTTTCCATGTCTTAGACACTTTCTGTTTGTGAAAACAGTGCAGGCGTCCAAATGCCAGGCCATGCCTTTGTGTGCTCATTTAATGAGCAAATTGAATGCAAAAGAGGGAAAATTTGGAGATAATTGGACTCAGGAGGGTTGCCTGTTTTGGGGGAGGTGATGAGCAGTTGATAATCTCGTAAGAAGTGCTTATGATGATCTACACATGGTTCAGCAGCTGCATTCCTTCCTTCTGAAGCACCTCTCCCTAAGGCGAACCCTCCCCGTTCTCTGAAGATGCTGACTGAACTCGCAGGGCAACGGTGTGGATGTGAACACACACGCCTTCCAGCGCCGTCCCTCGTGGGAAAGGCAGAGAAGGAACTCAGATCCTCGCTGCAACTCTGTGTCGAGACTTGATTTTTCACAGCCAGCCAGCCTCTTCCCTGAAGTTGCAGCCCCAAGTGTGTGGGTCCCTGGGCTGGGTTGACAGACAGGTGCCTGCACTCTGCACATCCTTCAGTTCCCAAGATTGGGTCTTGGATGCAGAGGGTTCCGTTGTGCGATTGTAGAAGCCACTGTCCAAAGTCAATCGCTCATCCACTTGTCCTAGAACAGACGAAGGCCGCACAGTGCTTTCTCTCTGGTGGCAGATTCGCCCGGCATGAGGAAAGGAACATAATTGGAAAATGGGCAATATTCACAGAGCAATTACTGTGCCCGTTAATGAGGTTTACATGAAGGCTTCCAGTGAATGGATGAAGAACAGCGAGTTTGGCATTCATACTGAACAGCTGGACAGCTTGATAAGGGAGCAGACGAGGGGGGCCAAGGGCTTAGCCAAGGGGCTAAGGACCAGGGGAAGCCCTCGCCTTGGCTGGCCCCTTCCTTGGTTCCACCCTGGTCTCCTTACTGTTCTGGGAGATACTGAACATGTTAGACTCCAGCCACCAGACTGCACGTCCCCCGCCAAGAGGCTGTGGCTAGGCTGTGGGCGCCCATCTCCCTTGGGCTTTGCTCAGAGTGTAGCCAGTGGCAAATCGTTAAATCTCCTTTCCTTGGTGTTCTTGTTAGGGATTGAGGCGACTTTTGGGGGACCGTGTGTCTTGGGGAAAGCAGCATACCATCTTGAGTGCGAAGGTCTGAGTCTAAACCATGGTCATCACTAACGTCTGTGTGTTCCTTGGACATGTTATTTGGCTCCAGGAAGAGAGGCAGTAGGAAAGGCAGTCTTACACAGATGAGCAGTTTACACAAAATTACGTTATGCATATGGTGTTTGCTGTATCATTCAGTGTTCTCCAGAGAAACAGACCAATGGGAGATATAGATATAGATAGATATAGATACACATATTCCTAGAGGCTTTATTTTAAGGGATCGGCTTACATGATTGTTGGGGCAGGCAAGTTTGAAATCTGTGGGGCAGCCGGCAGGCTGGGACCTCAGGCAGGATTGACTGCTGTAATCTGGGGGCAGAATTTCTTCTTCTCTGGGAAACCTCAGGTTTTGCTCTGAAAGCCTTCAACTGATTGGATGAGGCCCACTCACATTATTGAGGTTCCTCTCTTTTACTTAAAGTTATCTGACTGTAGACGTTACCCACATCTATATACAAAATACCTTCACAGCAACACCAAGATTAGTGTTTGATGAATAACTGTGGACTCTAGGCCAAGTTGACACATGAAATTAACCATTACAGTCGCTGTCATTGTCATGGGTTTGTCAAGAACCAGATGCAGTATTGGCCCCGTTGGAGGCTATTGGAAAAGTGTCATTTGCTGGCCTGACATACACCTGGTGTCTTAGCTCCAGGGACATACCGTGGTGGATGAGGTCAGGTTGGGGAGGATGACCTGAGTAGTAGAGATGCTTAGAGGAGGGTGACAGTCCACCAGACTAGCCTTTTCAGGAGAGCATTCTGGAATTTGAGACGATTGAGTGAGAGTCACGGAAGGGATATTAATTTTGGCGATCAGACAGACCTGACTTAAAATCTTGGCCTCAAAGCGTCTTCTTGCCCACCCCACGTTATGATCAGTAACTTAACCCTAGTGATGGTCTTTTACATTTTTTCCTTAAAATGGGAAAAACGAATCGTTAACTTCTAAGCTTGTTGCAAGAGTGTGGATTATATCTGGCACGATTTAAACACTCAGTAAATAATTGTTGCCCTCCCTGTTCAGTGTTCATGGACTTGTTCTAATGTGACAGTTGTTTTAATCTAAAGATTCTCCAGTAAGGGCTGTGAAGTTGGGAGCATTGCAGAATGTAAGAGATGGAACTGTCCATCAAGACGGGAAGAGTGTGGTGGTCAAGAGTGCCTGGGCCTCCTGTGTTCATAGTGAAAATGAGTTTCCCCACGACATCTCTGAGCAGAAGAGATGGAGCATCGTGAGGCAGTGCGTTGTCATCCGAGCTGAGAGCCAGGATAGCCAGAAGTGGAGGGTTTCCCGATGGTTGTGTCCAAATGGGACCAGCAGCACATCACCACCTCCGAAGATGAGCGCTCACCATTCTCAATCCTGTTTCATGAATCCCCCAGTCTGTTAGGCAGAGGGGATCCTACGTACTAGACACACCTGTCTTCCACTGAGACGTGTTGGGGGGGACAGTATTGGTATCCTGTTCTGTCTCTGGTCGTGGGATACTTGACTGTCACAAGGTAAACAAAAGAATCTATGTGACACTGGTATGTTTCTACAAGCTTGACATCCTGTTGCTTCTGAGAATGGCACTTCCTTTTTTTTTTAATATTTTAGTTTAATTTAATTTATTTTTTTAGACAGCAGGTTCTTAGTCATCAGTTTTATACACATCAGTGTATACATGTCAATCCCAGTTGCCCAATTCATCACACCACCATTCCCAACCCCCGGCCGCTTTCCCTGCTTGGTGTCCATACGTTTGTTCTCTACGTCTGTGTCTCTATTTCTGCCCTGCAAACCAGTTCGTCTGTACCATTTTTCTAGGTTCCACATACACGCGTTAATATACGGTATTTGTTTTTCTCTTTCTGACTTACTTCACTCTGTATCACAGTCTCTAGATCTATCCACGTCTCTACAAATGACCCAATTTCGTTCCTTTTTATGGCTGAGTAATATTCCATTGTAGATATGTACCACATCTTCTTTATCCATTTGTCTGTCGATGGGCATTTAGGTTGCTTCCATGACCTGGCTATTGTAAAGAGTGCTGCAGTGAACATTGGGGTGCATGTGTCTTTTTGAATTGTGGTTTTCTCTGGGTATATGCCCAGAATGGCACTCCTTAATGCAGTAGATGTTTCTGATAACACCACTGCAATAGACTGAATGTCTGTGTCCTCACCGCCCCCCCCCACCATTTCATATGGTGAAATCCTAACCCCCAAAGTGATGGTGTTAGGAGGTGGGGCCTTTGGGAGATAATTATAATTAAATGAAGGTGGAGCCCCCATAAATGGGATTAGTGGACTTACAAGAGTCACCACCACCTACGTTTCACCATGTGAGGATATAAGAAGTTGGCAGTCTGAAGCCCAGAAGAGGGCTCTCACCAGAACATGACCATGGTGGCACCCTGATCTTAGACTTCCTAGCCTCTAGGACTATGAGAAATGAACTAAGGTACCCAGTCTGTGGCACTTTGTTATAGCTGCTTGAATGGACTATAGACAACCACTGAAACCAACGCTAAACTAATAGTCTGCATTTATATACTAATTTGGGACCACCTAATGGGAAGAAAAAACAGAAAGCCACCAGAACCAATCACATTAAATATACCTGTATTTTATTTGTCTTTTTCTTTCTTTGTCTCCTTGAGTGAGCTGTGAACTCCTTGAAGGACAAATGGTTTTCTTTTCATCTCTGTGCTTCATTGTCTAGCATGGGGCTTGGCATGCTGTCAGGCCCAAGTCTGTGTTTGTTGGATGAGTGAACAGACTGTGAAGGAATGTCCTGATCCATGTTATGCCGTTGGCCTGGACAGCTGTTGAGGTTTGACTGTGCTTAATGGAATGAATTGCCCTGCACAAAGGAAAACTCAGCAATGGACCTGCATCCCAAGGCGGGCATCTCAGAGGATCTGAGAGATGGATGGGACAGCCCGGCGAGGCCTGCGCCATGTGCGCCCTGACCCGGCAGATGAAAGATGAACGTGTGATTGAGGTCTTACCAGTGACAACCCACCCTGGCTGGAACTTGCACGCTGGGGGGCTCTAGTTTGAATCCTGGTTTTCCTTGGAGACTTAAGTAGGTGGAAATGACATTGTGGTATGCAGAGCCATCACTTGGGCACACATCTAGGGGAAGTAATGACAGGGAAAAGACAATACATGCCCAAAAGAGCCTTGTGCAAAACGAAACTTCCTGTCACAAGCTATGGGCAGGTGAGCTTCTCTGTTGGAACTGCAGGAAGGCAGAATAGGGCAGGCACAATTCTCAGAACATTTCAGAGCCTGTTGGAGCTTAGCATGGCCTTGACCTCATGAACTGACCCTCTGGGGCCTCTTGTTCCTGGACCTTCAGATACTAAGTGCCCTTGAGTAAGAAAAGAAATGAGTTTTGGGGTTTTTTAAAAAATTTTTTAAAAATTAATTTTATTTATTTATTTTTGGCTGCCTTAGGTCTTCGTTGCTGCACGCAGGCTTTCTCTAGTTGTGGCGAGCGGGGGCTACTCTTCGTTGTGGTACATGGGCTTCTCATTGTGGTATCTTCTCTTGTTGCAGAGCATGGTCTCTAAGCACGCAGGCTTCAGTATTTGTGGCACGTGGGCTCAGTAGTTGTGGCTCGTGGGCTCTAGAGCACAGGCTCAGTAGTTATGGCGCACGGGCTTAGTTACTCGGTGGCATGTGGGATCTTCCCGGACCAGGGCTTAAACCCATGTCCCCCGCATTGGCAGGAGGAATCTTAACCACTGCGCCACCAGGGAAGACCAAGAAAAGACTTGAGATTTTTTTTTTTTGCGGTACGCGGGCCTCTCACTGTTGTGGCCTCTCCCATTGCGGAGCACAGGCTCCGGACGCGCAGGCTCAGCGGCCATGGCTCACGGGCCCAGCTGCTCCACAGCATGTGGGATCTTCCCGGACTGGGGCATGAACCTGTGTCCCCTGCATCGGCAGGCGGACTCGCAACCACTGTGCCACCAGGGAAGCCCTAGACTTGAGATTTTAAGGTCTATATCTACATGTGTTAATTGTCTTCTGCATTGGCCCACCCAGGTTAAACCTATCAAAACATTTCTACAAGTCTCTTTTAATGGCATCATTATGTCCCCAAGGTGGACATCTCAGAGTCATCCTTAGAAACTTGCTCTCTCTCTCTCCAATTTCCCCTCTCCTTGGCCCTTCCTCGCTTAGGTCTTCCAGTTGAGCCCTGTTAGTCCATTCCCTCATGATGTCGCCAGCAGGTTTTTTTCACCTCCATCTGTCACAGCTCTGGGTGGGGTTCCCATCATCCCTGGCCTGGAGTATTGGCACTAGTGGCCGGCCTGGTCTCCTCCTCCCTGTGTCTCCTAATCCATCATTCTCGTGCTGCCACTGTGGTTTTTCTAAAGCCCAGAGCAGCTCAGGGCAGCCCCTGCTTAAGCCTCCTTGATTACTCCTCACTGTGTCTAGAAAAAGTCCGAACAGCCTAATAACATGTATAAATCTGTTCCCAGTTGGGCTCCAGCCTTCCTGGCCTTGGGCCCTACCTCAATATACCAGATCTCCACTTCTCCACTCTCTAAATCTGACATATTCTCCAGTGTTTCCAAGATTTGGGAATTCTTTCTTCTCTTGGAAAGCGTATTAACTTTTTCTGCCTTCCAGATTCCTCCTTATCCTTCAAGACTTCAGGTTTTGTTGGTTGAACTGAATTGCATGCAAACGATGACTAAGAAGGTGCTGAGACCAGCACCAGACTTCTGTGAAGTGCATTGCTTTCCTGTAGTGGAAGTTCTCTCCAGCTCAAGCCGGGATTCCCCACAAGGGAGCCTAGTTTGTTCGTGCCTTTACTCGCTCTGCTGAATTGTGTTTTATTAATGTGTGCGATTGTACTGATGCTCGGGCTACTGTGCTAATGGCTGGTAATTGCCTTCATGAGCTATTTGTGAGAAATAAGTAATACCAGTAGGAATGAAAGCAGACCCCGCCACAGCTGGTGATGCAGTAGCCCTCTGGCTGATTTCAGGGAGGAGCAGCCTGCGGGATTCTGGCGCTTAAAATAAGGAAGAGTTCCGAGTTCCCCACTTATTTTGAACACTGAATTTACCCAACGTCCACTCACAAGTTAACCATGTGCATTTCAGGAGGCTAGAAATCTCAGAGGCAGACAATAATCACAGTTTTCCACATACTGTGTGTCCACCCGGGGCTGGTCACCTGGGGCTCCACTCCATGCTGTTTTCACCATGGGATCCAGGATGCTGAGGCCATCCCATCAGGACCATTGCTGGTCATCCCGGCAGAGAGAGGAAGGCACACAACTGGTTCTTAAAGCTTCCTCTTCATCGCCTGTGCTCTTATTTCATTGGCCAGAGTAAGTCATGTAGCCGTGCCTGGGCAGAGCACTTCCATCCTTATGTGCTCAGAGCCTGACGAATGATATTTGTGAACAGCCTGAGGACCACTATCACATGGTATAGCTGTGTGTGAAACACTGGCTCCTTTTGCCGCATCCTCAAAGAAATAGAATCCCAGTGCACACTTCGCCCTATGGACTCCATCCATCTCCCGTGTCAGATCTTAAGCATCCTTGAGATGGGGAAATTCTGGGTCTTATTTATGACTGTTTGATTCCAGAGCTGTGCAGAGTGCCTCCCTCACAGTTTATAAACACTCAACAAATAATGGCTGATGAAATTTATACATGACTGAAGAAGGCTTGTCATCTGGGTTACCCCCACTTATTTGTGTCAAGCACCTTTGTGATGGTGGGGGAGGAGAGGGCTTGCATATGTTCTCTTGCTGACTCCTCCCAGCTCTCTGGCAAGGTTTCATCCTTCTTATTCCAGGTAAGGAGATGGAGGAACTTAAAAATTTAAGACATGGTAATGAAAACGAACGCTTACTACATAAGCACTTACTACGCACAGGTCCCTATTCTAAGCACTTCATAAGGATTAACTCCCTCCCCAACAGTCCTGTGAAGCAGATGGCTGTCATCCTGATTTTGCAAATGGTGACACTGAGCACAGAGACGTTGAGAGGTTTAGCCAGGGTCACGCAGCTTGGAAGTGGCAGAGCTGGGATTTGTATCCAGGCAAGCTCTCTCCAAGGCTTTGCTCTTTATGACTTGCTGGGGTCTTACCTGCTGCATCAAACTACTGATCGAGCTGTGTTTCTGGGAGGCGCCTGGTTTGAAAGTGCAAGGGAGAAGATTTGAGGTCGGCTCTGAGTCTCATTGTCTCCCTCTGAGCAGGGCAGCTGGCATCCCTGAGAAGCTTCAGAGGCCTGAACACTGCTCTGGGGGCCAGAATTCAAAGATGAATAAGCTCTCTTCCCATTTTCAAGGAGGTCGTAGTTGGGGACGTGTCATATTACAGATAATTTCAATATAATGATATAGCCATGTTCCTGGAAAGCGTTCAAAGAGCTTGTCTTCGTCCAATATGTGATTATATAAAGAGGTGTTTCTGCTGAAGACCGTGTAAGCGCCGCATCTAGAAAACATGCCAGATTCATTTATAAGGCTCCAGGCTGTCCTGGAGGCCAGACTCAGAGACTCTGTGCCATTCTAATGCATGTCTGTAGCCAAGTTTGTGCAGCCACCTCTGGGTTTGGTTTCACAGTCACGTCTGATCCTCGCAGCTCCTCCAGGGAACGTTGCGTGAATCTGCTTTTGCTTCTTCCTTCTGCTTCTGGATGATATGACCCATTTACTCATTCATTCATTTATCTACCCGTCCATCCATTCATTCACTTAACAAACACTTATTTTGGCCTAGTTTTTTTGTTTGTTTCTTTTCCTCAGCATAGGAAATACTGCTGTGAATAACACAAAGACTGTTGTCATAAGCTTAAATTCTACTGAGGGGCAGTGAAAGAAGTCAGACACTAGAAAGGTCCCATATTGTAGGACTCCATTTACATGAACTATCGAGAGTAGTTAATCTACAGAGACAAAATCGAGGTTGATCATGACCAAGGTTTTCCGGGGGGTGGGGGGCTGGGGAGGGAATGGGGAAAAACTGCCCAATATATATGGTTTTATTTGGAGTGATGGAACTGTTTTGGAACTAGATAGAGATGGCGGTTGCAACATTTTGAATGCATTAAATGGCGGTGGACGGATGGTTTGCTTTAAAAGTTAATTTTATGGTATGTTGCATTTCACTTTAATAAATTTTTAAAAATAGTGAAAAAAATTCTAGGGAGGAAAGATGGACATTAAACAAAGTTCATAGTCATAGTGAACATTTTAGAAATGGAAGAAAAGAAAGGGAAAGGAAATGGGGCATGATGGCTGTCATTTTAGACAGGGATGTATCAGGGGACGATTGAGGGAGCCCGAGGGAGGTGAGGGAGAGAACGTCCCAGGCAGAGGGCACAGCAAGGCAAAGGGCTGAAGAGAGCATGGCCATGTTACCAAGTCCAAGCCCATACTGCTCGCTGCAGGACAGACCAGTGAGTCGAGAGACGAGGTGTTGGGGCAGGGAATAGCAGCTTTATCCAGAAAGCCAGCTGACTGAGGAGACGGTGGACTAGTGTCCCAAAGAACCATCTTACCCGCGTTAGAATTCAGGCTTTTTTTATACTAAATAAATGGGGAGGAGGTGTGGCTGGTTGCTGCAGACTTCTTGGCGCCGGAATCCTTTGTTCTTGCAGCTGTCCATGCAGGTCAGGTCACAATGTTCTTATAAACCTCCAACAAGACAAATGTTATTCTCTGTTCTGCAACTTTTAATCTCTATACGAATGGAAAAATGTTATACCTTTAAAGGTCAGAGCCCGAGAATGGGCTGTCTTGTATATTTCAAGGTATAGGCAACATTCTTAATTTATAGCAAAAGCAATAGAATACAAAGGTTAAAGAAACAGATCCAGTATGGAGTCAGATTTGTGCTTCCCTATGACAGCCCTTGATTTCTAGGAACAGGCTGAGTGAGGATTAAGAGTGAGACAGTGCTGTCTCTAGCTCCCAAATGCCTTATACAAATTAGCAAGAGACAGACCCTCTGAGGTGCAGCCCCAGTGCAGGGCTCATGAGAAGGGCGGCTTGGATTTGCGCCCGCTCTGTCCACTCCCCTTGTTCAGGGCACAATGTGCATGGGTCACATGGTGGCCCTGCTAAGAGCTGAGGTCAGACGGGGAAAATTGCAGGTAGAGTCTTTACTCCAGTTGAAATGGAGTGAGAGAGCCGCTGGAGGTTTCCCAGCAGGTGAGAGATGACCTGCTTGCTTTTCGAAAGGACTCTCTGGCTCCAAGGGTAAAGGCAGAGAGGCTGGTTAAGAAACGAGGACAGTAATTCAGTCAAGAGATGCTGCTGGCTTGGACCAGAGTTGCAGTAGTGACAGTGGTGGGAAGTAATCAGAATCTGGATGTGCTTTTGAGGCTGGTTCAACACATTGGATGTGGAAACTAACAGAAACAAAGGAGTCAGTGGTGAATCTAGTTTCTCATTTGAGCAGCTAGAAGGAAGAGTCGGGGGGGCTTCCATTTTCTCTAATGGAGTAGATCACAGGAGTAACCAATTTGGAAGAGGATATTAGTAGTTTGGTGTTAGTCTTATGGAATTATGGATGCTTTTTAGGTAGATAACCACGTGAAGACACTGGGCCGGGTAGGTGGCCACGAGCCTGGGGCTCTAGAGCAAGGTTAGGCTGGGAGATAGAATTTGGGAGTTGCCAGCACTTAGGTGGCATTTAAGGCCATATGCCTGACTGAGATTGGCTAGGAAATGAGTGCAAGCAGAGAAGGGGAGCCTGAACTTGGCTGCGCTGTCTCCATGCTCTGGAAAAATAAAATCTGGGTTGCACTGGGAACATTGGGGGCTAGTTTTATTTTTTATTTATTTATTTATTTTTGCGATACGCGGGCCTCTCACCGCTGTGGCCTCCCCCGTTGCGGAGCACAGGCTCTGGACGCGCAGGCTCAGCGGCCATGGCTCACGGGACCAGCCACTCCGCGGCATGTGGTATCTTCCCGGACCGGGGCACGAACCCGCGTCCCCTGCATCGGCAGGCGGACTCTCAACCACTGCGCCACCAGGGAAGCCCTAGTTTTATTTTTAAAAACAGATTTTTTTTTTTTTAAAGCAAAGAGTTGCAGTCTTACAGGGGAAAATAAAAGCAGGTTGCTCGTGGTATCAAAACCACACAAATACAGCTGGCTCTCTGCAAAATGTTCTGTGGGAAGCGGTGCCCAGGTATATGCTGATAAATGTTTATTGTACTGAAGAGCAGTGAGCAGGGCTGTGGGCCTCTTGCAGCCCTCTTTTTCGTATGTGTGTCTCTAGCAACTAAGAAATTCTCTGGGATTCAGAAGGTGCCAAATACATGTTTGAGGAATGAATGGTGGGATGGTCCTTGCCTTCTGTGCTTGGAGAGCAAGTTAGAAAGATCCAGTTTTATTATTTTATTGTTAATTTGTGGTTTGAACCAAAAAGACTTGTCTATACCTTGTTTATTGGAGAGAAAGTCCACCTTCGTGGGTTGAAGTTTCAAACATTTTGCATATAGGGATCCAAGGCAACTGCTAAAGAGAAAACCCAAACTGCTGTGAACAAAGGCAGCATTGTTGGAATCAGTGAATGACTTCCCAAGAAGACTACTCCGGCCAGAATTCATTTGTGTGTATCCCCTCTGCAGAAGAAGTTGACTTAACGAGCCTGACTGCTCTCCATAGGAAGCCCTTGGTTCGTGTCTGAGAACTTCGACTTTAGGAGGGATCTCACCCTGCCCAAAGCTCAGAAGAGTGGCTGCCTGTGCCTGCCCCCTTTATACAACAATATAGTTTACACTGAACACTTCTTTCCTTCTGGGAGTCTGGACTTTTGGTACATGTTAGGCAAAGGATGCCTACCTGACAGTCCTCAGTAAAAAACGCTGGGCATTGAGCCTCCAGAGAGCTTCCCTGGTGGATCACATGTCACCCGTGTTGTCACAACTCATTGCTGGGCAAATTAGGTACGTCCTGGGGGCCTCCACTGGGAGAGGACCCTCGAAGCTTGTGCCTGGTTTCCTTGGGCTTAACCCCACTTGCCTTTACCCTTTGCTGATTCCACTTGGTGTCCTTTGGCTGTAATACGTCATAGCCGTGAGTATGTGGGAGTCTCCGCTGGCTCCTGTGAGTCCTCCTAGAGAGTCATGGAACCTGGGGACCTCTGACAACCCCACCCGCTTTTTTGGTTGTTTGCCTTATTAAACAGTCAGTCATGTTACCTTACAGACCCGTGAATGCCCTTAGCGTCTCCTGGGTCCTCACTCCATACATAACACATTGTAAAATGGTCAGATCGCCAGGCGAGCTTGCCTTTAGAAACCAACTCACATCCCCACGTGCTTCCGTGGGTGACTTGTTCCCAAGACCGTTCTACATGTGGGGCGCCGTGTAAGCTACAGAGATGATAGACGTAGACAAACACAATCCCAATTTGAGAGAGAAAATGTAAGTTCTACAAAAGCAGAATTCCTCGAACTTTGGGGAAATAAAGTGCTCTGCCACTTTCGTGATGTAACGGTAGCTTTTGTTAAGGAGAGGTTTATGACTCTTGTCTTGGAGGAGTTCCAGAAGTGACTGTAAGGCTTTGGTAGAGTTGGGTGCTTTGGAGAAAGAGTACTTTGCTCTTCCCTGGTGTACCTCACTCTTCTTGTAGTTTTCCTTGGTCTGTCCACCGATCGACCCATCTTCCAACCCATCCACTTGTCTGTCTACCTGCTCACCCAGTTACCCGTTCACCCATCCATCTAGTGTTGCCGGGCAGCTTGTTGCATTACCGAGTGTTGATTATGTGTTGCGCACTGGGGTACAGGAATGAGTTCAGTGGGGTCCCTGCCCTCCTGGGTATGGCCTGGGGAAGGGAGATAGACATGGGAATAAATACTTCCAGGTGGAAAGTGATGGGTATAAGACTTCTTAGGGTCACACAGGAGGGTGTACCTAATTCATCCTAGTGGGCAGAGAGGTAAGGTGACAAGTGAAGTTGTCACCCTACCACGTGTCCTAGGAGATTATCCGAACAAGGGGGCCAGTGCAGGGGCTGTTCTGTGTCTCTGTCTTCAGGACCATTTAAGCAAAGCAAAGAGAAGAAGACCTCCTCTTGTGGGAGTTCCGCAAAGGTTAATGTAAAATATTCTTTTCATTTGGCATTAAGCTGGCACAGAGCCACCCATTAGTACATAGCTGGGGACACAGCCATTTCCTAAAGCAAGTGGCAGTTACCTTCCCTCACCTGCCAGTGCTAATCAAAGCTTTAAGACACCCAAACTGTGAGTGGTCTGGAATGTTCAGCAGGGCCGAGGAACATTTCTTTAAATGCTAATGGGGTCGAAGTCCCCTTTCTAGTGCCTTCTTTGCAATTCTGAGCCCTGTACGGTGGGAATGGCAGTTACGGAATTAGCGGTTGTGAGTTGAAGAAGCCAAATTATAGATTTTATTTTTGGCTTTGCCTCGGGTCACAATTCCTTTTGTTTCTGATTTACGTTTTGTTTGAGAAACTTGGCCTGATTTCTGTATTCAGAGCATACTTTAGTTCTGTCTCAACCAGATCTTTCCATTGCACAGGTGTTTGTTCACTTGCATTTTTTTTGTAGTTAGTTATC